>NC_056418.1:2397261-2724761 GCF_905147365.1 Aricia agestis
TATCATATTATGTTCTTTCCCGGGACTCAAAGTATCTCCATAAGTACCAAATTTCAGTAAAATCGATTTAGCGGTTAGGGTATGAAGAGGTGACGGACATACAGACAGCACTTTCGCATTTATGATATTAGTATGGATAGTGGATACAAAGGTTACTGAAGGCTTTTACTTTGTATTGAAACTGCACGAATGATGATGATTAGGAGATTATAATATTTCCAAACATACAAAATTCACCTTAACATTGTTTAAATAACTATTGGACATGTTTGCACTATTATATAGTAAATGTTAAGATCTAAGTAAATAAAGGATTAACTTTGATACGCTTTGTCTACCGCTTTGTATAAATAAAGGCTTGATTTTGATAAAGTTTATGCGTTTGTAGTGTGTAGATAAGATAAGTTTACAGAAATTTGACAGTATTTAGTCATCATGGTCATGGTGGGCAAGTTTGGAAATAATGACAGAAATCATCTTTATTATTGAAAGATGAAAACTGAAAGATGACGATTGATGTTGCTATAGGGTTGTAGGGGAGAAATTCCCTACATGGACGACACGTTGTTGATTTGAAAAAGCGGGCTTGAAAGTGTGCTATAGTGTCTTTAGTATTAAAGTAATAAGTACTATCATTCCCATTCAAGCAATATACAACGCAACAATGTCCCATTCTTTGTTCAAGATACGATTGGCTGGCTGGCAATAGCTCCAATAGCTATTCAAAAACCGTCATAGATATTCAATCAACTATCGTCACTAGTATCTCACCAACATCTAACCCCTTGTCCAGCGCCCACTGTCCAATAGACGACACACGGTTGGGTTGATACAGCTGGCTGTGGCAGGAGGCTCTGGTCACGTTGCCGTCCAGGCCGATGACGCCATACATTGTCTTGACGCCCGTGAGGTAGGACGTGGCGGTGCACGCGGAGTCCGGCACTTGCGCGTCGAGGCAGTACGTCTGTGGATGGATTAATGATTAGGAATGGAGACATTATAATTTATTCATTTAAAAACTTTATGCACATAAAGGTACAAAGGTGGACTTTAGCCTTATGGCATAATCTACCAGTTAACTTATGGGCGATATACACCTGTAGACACCTGTAGATAAAATGGATAGACTTTTTTTTCTACATATAATAATCCTCTTTTTACATATCACCATTGCATATTGCTCCTGCTTTTAATACTTATATAGTATTCTAAACTCTACCTACATAGCTATATCTAACTGACTATACTAAAATTAACGCTATTTAGAATACCTTATTACAATTAAAGTATTTAGAAATATCGTTAGATGTAGAAATATATTTAATCTGTGTGCTTAAGTTTATCCTTTTACAACTTACAAATGTAAATAGGAAATGCACATTTTCCTTTAGCTAGAAAAACCCAGCGACCATGTGACAAGTCTTCAAAGTTGAAACTACAGTGATTCTGATAATTTAATAGTTATATTCTTATACTACAGTGATCAGTATTTGGAATAAGTTATAGAGAAGTCTCTTTCGTAGTCTAGCAAACAAATAGCGGAATCTCCATCTGCTTTTTGTTTGCGAGATTATGAAGAGCAACTTATTTTCTGTAAGCTCGCTTCCATGACAGTCAGTATGGAGTTGTAGAGAGTAGCTACTTGGCGTCACAAACCTAAATCACGCTAATGAAGATTTCAGAGCTGGTAAACTAAGATCTTCGACCTGACCAAGGACTTCAGCTTGGTCGGAGATTTGTGCAAAGGGAGACCCACTTTTTAGGGTTCCGTACCGAAAGGGTAAAAACGGGACCCTATTAGGTACTAAGACTTCATTGTCTGTCTGTCTGTCCGTCTGTATGTCTCAGGCTGTAACTCAAGAACGGTAATAGCTAGAGAGTTGAAATTTTCACTCATTGCGTATAATTATCTGGTGCCGCTATAACAACAAATACTAAAAACAAAATAAAGTTAATAATATTAATGGGGGGGGGGGGCTCCCATACAATAAAGGTTTTTTTTTAAATAAGGGGGCAAACGAGCAACGTGATTTTTTAGCCTTTTTTGCTCTAAATATATCAATAACAGCAACAGGTAGGTACTTGAATTTTTCACACAATTACCTTAGTTTTATGTGTAAGTACTTTAATATATTTTAATAATAATATTAATATTAAATAAAAAATTAAGAGGTGCTCCCATACAAAAAACACAAATTTTGGCCTAATTTTGCTCTATAATGGTACGGAACCCTTCGTGCGCGAGTCCTACTCGCACTTGGCCGATTATTATTTTTAATGTAAATTTCTCATAAACCAGTAAAACTTTTTTTCTCCCATAAAACATCTGCAATGGGCTAGGTATAACCATATTAATAATATCTGATTATTCAGATCCTGGTATATTTATTATATGAACTAGATTGTGGTATTGGCCATTTTCTCCCAATCTTTTGGAAGTGTCCACTATATTCCACTTTTTTAATCGTGACTTATGTGTGTAACTAGTAAAACTAGTAACTAGTAAATTGAAAAAAGTATATCACTTATCTTTAAATAATGCTCTTAGCTTTAAAATATTGCTAAAACCAATCACTTTTTATTTAAAATCGTCATTAATATGAATGGTAAACGTGCCCCATTAACCTGTCTTATGGCACAATCAATTAAACTATTTATTGCATTGTACTTATATTTTATTTATGTATTATTGTTAATGTCGAAGGGACGTTACACGTGGTACGGAATCATCATCATCACTAGAACAAATTATGCTAAGCACAAAAGTACTTTTCTAAAACCGTGCAAGGGAAATGTATCGATTTGTGACTAGGATGATTGTTACCGCGTTCGTGTTGGGCATCACCATACAGGCTAAATAGGCATACATTTTTTGACGCGGGAAAAGAAACGACTTTTTTACTAATTTTCAGTGTCTCGTAGTCAACAAGGAACCCTTATAATTTCGGTTTGTCCGTCCGTCTGTCTGTCTGTCCGTCTATCTGTCCGTCTGTCTGTCCGTCTGTCTGTCCGTCTGTCTGTCCTCGGTTTTAAACTATAGGTCCTACAAAGCTGTAATTTGGGCTTTGGCATAAATGATATTGAGGATGCCGACAGAATGGTGTATAAAAAAAAAAATTAGGTACCTGGTACATGAAGCTGGATGATTTTTCTATTTCGCGTCTATCACACCATGTGGGGTGTCGTTGGATAGGTGTTTTAAAAATATTATAAGTAATGTTAGATCATTTTCCGATTTAGGGATCCATTTGTGAAATATGAAGTGGAAAAAAATCGTTAGAGTCCAGTGACCTTCTACCAGCTAAACGGTTGCTTTTCGAAATGTGAAAAAATTCACGGGTGTAGGAATATGCCGAATTTAAAAGGAAAACTATCACGGCTAAGAAGGCTTCATAAGTTATTTTGTAATAGTCGATCAACTAAAAAAAATATTCGGCGAAGTATAAAGGAACTTTTCGTTCTCAAAAGTCCTTTGAACGCTACTGAGATAATGTTGTTGGTAGTGTAAAATACGTTATAAATGTACATTAATTAACCATACAAAAACTAGCGGTACTACGGAACTCTATATAGCGCGTGGCCCGACACGCACTTGGGACGGTTTTTTGCTTACTTCTTTGGGGCCCCGTAGCCTGGGGGCCACCCTGGGCCTTAGACGAGCAGTGACAAAGTCCAGTCTCCAGACACTAGTGTAGTTGTTACCAATACGAATCAAAGTCTACCATAACATGAGGCGTCAACAGTAATAACCGAAATCAACAATGGTAGGAAGGAAACACAGGAAATTACTGAGGCCGCCTGACGTCTCCGCACACAAGGTTACGGTCTTGAGAGTGTTGACTCTTAACTCCGTGGAAAGTATATTATTTCCTTAAGAGTCTTAAGGAAATAATATACTTTCCACGGAGTTGACATGCGAAATACGAGAAGAATTTAGTATTGCAGTTCATATTTTGGTTTAGTTGAGAGTAAGGGCCGCGCCACACCGGAATAGCAGCGGCGAGCACTTTCAAAGTCATGGGTAAGGAAGGGAATAGGGTAGGGAATTGGGCCTCCGGTAAACTCACTCACTCGCACACACAGCAGAACGTGGTATTTCTCCGGTCGAGCCAGCCCATTCGTGCCGAAGTATGGCTCTCCCATGTGAGGATAGGAACGTAATAGGGATAGGAACGCAAGTGTATACGCAGTTTACAATTTTTGGAGAAAACGCTCTACTTACATTTAAAGACGCCGATAACCTTTTTCAGTGTTACTGCCATAATTTTTTTACATGGGGAAATGTTTTGCGCATCCCCGGGGATGTGGGACTCTCTGAGGAACTACCCACTAAAACCCCATGGTGCTCCCATAAAGTTAATATACCTAGCGGAATAGAGAAACAAAGGCCTGAGCAAGAGAGATGTCACTATCAGTAACACTGCGTGGTAAAAAGAGACGTGTGATACATGACTGCAGGACTCTTTTTTGACGTCCAGTCGGCACGTGTCGCACGTTGCCAATTTAATCTCATAGAAATCATGTTCGATCATGTTTGTGTAACTGTATACGTACACATATTTTTTTCACACAGATTAAACCAATTTCGGTTTCGTTTGACAGCTCGAGATTGTTGCTCTATTCCACTAGGTATATTAACTTTATGGGTGCTCCATTCTCCGCTTTGGCATAGTTACGGGCACGATAAACCCACCGCAACTTCAGTGTTACTGCCTAGGTAATAGGTATTGTAATAAGTTTTGAAATGTAAAAAAACATACAGAACAGTCAGCACCCTCGTAGTTTCCTTGAACGTGACTTAATTTTCGTTGTAGTGACATTGTTGACAATGTCACATTGTTGACAATGTCACTTTATACTATGACTAATATTATGTTCATTATCAAGTGGACCTTAACCATAAAGTTAATATACCTAGCGGAATAGAGCAACAATCTCGAGCTGACGTATAAGAAAACTAGTCGCTAGATCTCGTTCAAAGCAATTTTCGTTTGTAGTTTTTATAGTAATGTACATCATATTATATTTTTATAGGACTTATCATGCCCCCCTTTAGAAGTTAGAAACTATTCAGATTAGAAAAAAATGATATTAGAAACCTCTCTTTTTTTACGTCTGTGACCTCTATATTATAATTTTTGAAGACCTATCCATAGATACCCCACTCACATAGGTTAGCTGAAAAAAAAATTTAATTGTTTCAGTTGTAGGTACCTACAACTGAAACAATTAAATTTTTAAATTTTTAAATTTTTAAAATAAAAACTCCCATTCAACAAACTTGATTTTTTTGGTATTTTTTGCTGTAAATCAATAAATGGCTTCGTGTAGGCACTTAAAATATTCACAAAATTATTAGTAAGTACTTTGGTAATTGTTAATAAAATCTAAAAATAATAAATATATAAGTTATTATTTTTTTGGCTTATTTTTGCTCTTAAGTGGTACGGAACCCTTGGTGCGTGAGTCCGACTCGCACTCGTCAATTTTTATTATATTCGGTGGTCCTTCCTTTTTCTCTGTCTGCCTGTCATAAACGAGTTATACGGTATTTAGAATGGAGGTTGTTCAACTTAGGTCACAGTTTAAAGTAAAACCTGCATTGATTTGGTTTTATAATGTGTGTAATCAGGTATCTGCGTTTGCATGATTCTTAAAAAGTATAGATAAAATCTTAAGCCCGGAGTTTAATATTTTTTAAGATACACGAGGACCGTATTTTTGTCCCAGCTTAATTTATATTATTAGGTATAGGTCTACCAGAATCTGATGGCAATTTTTGACAGCAGATTTTAAAAAAATATCCTTGATCATTGGATAAATTTTTATATTCAAACATAGAATAAGCAGCTAAAGGAAAAAAGGATCAAAATGTTTTATTCCAATTACCCCGGTATCGCTAGAGTCAATTTATTTTCTCACTTTTTGCCATCAGATTCTGGTAGACCTATAGTAGGAAAGATGGTTTCATATTTTCAATCCTTGGCCGTCAAAACTAGAAATGGAACATTTTTGGCGGTCTCTACGTACCAATTATATAAGTAGTTAGTTCATGAAATAACTACTTATAGAAAGTTTTGTTTTAAATACTGGGTTTGAGTTAAACACGGTTAAATCACTGTTACCTAAGCGTTTTAGTAGTAGCCGGAGCGATTCAACACTTTTTTGCGGAGATTTCAACATTCTAAGCGAAATGAAAAAGGCGCGTAATCTGTCAAAGTACAGTCTCACAGATAATAGAGTTAACGAAATCATAGAGTCACTCATTTGTAATTTTAATTCATACTTTCATACTTACTAATATTATGAATGCGAAAGTATGTCTGTCTATTATCTTGTCACGTCCGAACCCCTGAACCGAATTTGCTGAAATTTGGTATAGATACTTTGAGTCCCGGGGGGGACATAGAATAAGGTAATTTTCATCCTGAAAAAATGTACAGATCCCGGGACAGACTAATATTGGCGCAACGGGGTTGCGGGCACCAAGTAGTATTATATTTATTATGTGTGGCCTATTCTTCTTTTTGACGAGCAGATAATGATATCATAGTATGTTTGACTTAAAAATAATCGTTATTTAAAAGCCGATTGGTATTGTTATGAAAATTACTATTATTGGTTGAGACGTACGTACAAACATGTATGATACAGTAACATATAGTGTCAGCAAATTGTATGTTTATGTTAATTTACTATCGTAATGTTTCACGGTGAATTATTATCGTTTACGCTCATTCGTTACGTTTAAATGATAACAGCACGTTTTAACATTCGATAACAAAAATTTTATCTGTAGATTAATTATTATTAATCAATAGTTTTATCGTTACAATGTATGTAAACATGCAATATGTCATTATTTTATCAAAGACATTGGAAGGAAGTGTATGATAATATTGTCTATCTTAAGAGGATTCCACACCGCCATTTTTTCCATACAAACGTTGTCCCCTGTTTCCTCCCTGGATAATGCTAGTAGAGTTATAATTTTTTTCCTGAATATCTACGGCCACTAATACAATGTCCCTATGTTTTCTTTTTTTTCATAATTTAATTATTAAATAAGATATGAACGTTCAAAAACCCAAAAAAATGGCCAGATTTTCCACTGTGTTCAAACGTCCAGAAAACAGATTTGGATAGATTATACAAAAAAAGCAAAACATAGGAACACAGCTCAAGCCTTTTTTTAATCTTTAATGAAAAAAGTACTTAAATCGGTTAAGTTTTGGAGAAGGAATCAGGGGACAACGAATCGTTGATTTTCTGGATTTTCTGCAGTTGTCTCTATCGCGTTCTGCGGTATAGGCTTGAGGTAAGGGAGACAGCTATAGATATTACACGTACTTTTTTTTCATTTCTCTAGCTGCTGTGGTATCCTCTTAAAGTGTGTAATAATAGGAATGTATTACACAAAAGTAAATGGGGGGGGGAGGGGGCTACTATTACATACAAATAATAATAACTCCCACACCGGTTTCGGTGACGGTGGCCGGTTTCATTAAAACTAGGCCAGTTACGCAGTAGTAATTTTTATAGTCCCCAAGTGTGTGCGCAGTGCACAAGGGCACTTTCAATTCCTTTTTTTTTATGAAATAAGGGGGCAAACGAGCAAACGGGTCATCTGATATCAACTTCCGTCGCCCATGGACACTTGCAACATCAAAAGAGCTGCAGGTGCGTTGCCGGCCTTTTAAGAGGGAATAGGGGAGGGTATGGAAGGGAATAGGGTAGGGGATTGGGCCTCCGGTAAACTCACTCACTGCGCTGTTTCACGCCGGTTTTCTGTGAGCCCGTGGTATTTCTCCTGTCGAGCCGGCCCATTCGTGCCGAAGCATGGCCCTACCACGTAAAAACCCAGTAAAAACCTTTACTATCATAACCCAGTGGGACGGACGACCGACACGACTGGCATGGGCATGGGCATCATGTGATCAGCCTGCATCGTCCTAACCAAACTTGGAAATAATAATATGTTTCCAGCGCGGGAATCGAACCCATGACGTTCGAGTCAAGAGCCGCGCTCTAAACTACTGGACCACGAAGGCGTTACATACAGTAAATAATCCAATCAAATCCGACATCTTGCACAAGTCTTTTAACATATTACTGACAGAAACGTTGTCAAACGTCGAAGAAAACTTTTTGTTTAGTGTCTGTGCTGGTGCTGCCGCGTAGCGTGAAAACATTGCAGTAATATATCCTTCTGTATGACGCCCGCAACTCCGTTGCGTCAAAATTAGTTTATCGCGTGGGAATTGTACATTTTTCCGGGATTAAATGTATTTTTGTCCTTTCACGGGACTCAAAGTATATAATATACCTAGCAATATCTGTTCAGCGGTTTAAGCGTGAAAAAATAACAAACATAAAACTCACAAACTTTCGCATTTATGATAATAGTAGAAAGTAGGATAAGGATTATCTATAATATAAAAATGAGTCGCTGAATGTGTTGCTAAGCGCAAAACTCGAGAACGGTTGGACCGATTTCGCTAATTCTTTTTTTTAAATATTCCTTGAAGTACGAGGATCGTTCTTACGGAGAGAAAAATTCTAAAAAATAATTAAATTTCCTGAAAATGTCTAAAAACAACACTTTTCTATACTCCCATACAAAAGTTAAAGAATCGACTGTTAGGCGATACGAAGTTCGCCGGGTCAGCTAGTTATCAATAATTATAACTTGTAACCATCAGTATATATTATGTCTATGCTTGTAACAGTCGTTTTGACGTCGTCTGTACTAGCTACGGTTGACTGACAATTCTTTGTGTTGTCAGTTGTCACGCTTTTTTGTAGATGTTTGTGTTTTTTAACACCCGTAAAGTAACGTTAAATTGCTTATCTCAAAAGACGAGTACAATGTCGTACTCGTCCCTATCAGTTACTGTTTTTAATAAAAAAAATACAAATTGAAAACAAGCATAATTCAAGTAAGGCAAGGAGGTAGGGCATACTTTCAATTGTGTTAGTAACGCTATAACTCGATAACGGCAGGACCGATTTGGCTAATTTTAGTCTTAAATAGATCGTGGAAGTCCAGGGAAGGTTTGTAAGTGACACGAAGTTAACCGGAACATCTAGTATTTACTAAAATGGCACAAGTTATAGAATTATAGAATTATACCCTACGAATAATGAAAACTAAGAAAAAGTAACTCCGTCAAAAAATATGCTCCACAATACTTGTCAAAAAAGTGTACCTTAGATACACATTTCAATACATTTGCAATATTTAGGTGGCCTTGAGCGGTACTAGGCTGACGTTACATGACAGATCAAAAGGAACCGAATTTAAAACGGTAATAGTATGGGAGTTTCGATTCCTTAGTTTTTATTATTCGTAGATTATACCGCAGGAACCGCATATTTTTTAGCGTTAAAACTAATACTTGTCCTGTTTTGAGACTCAAAGTATCTCATTACTAAATTTTGTCAAAATGGTGACAGACAAACTTTCGCACTTATAACATTAGTAAATACATGCTAGTAAAATCCGCAACTTACCCTGGCCAATCCCGTCACCGGAAACTTCTCGAAGTTCAACACATTGTCTTCTCCCAGCTCCCTCTCGAGCTGTCCAGCGTACGTCCTAGCGGCCATGACGGTAGCCAGCGACATTCCATCGCCAATGAAGAGTATTCCGTTCTGCGCTTTATTCGTATTCTTCTTCTCTTTCAACTTGGACTTGAGGGTGTCAGCTGCGGTCTTCCGCCAGAAGGAGGCATGTTTCTCCGCGGACGGGATGTAAGCTGGATGCATCTGAGCATCCAGCACCTTTGAGGACTTGCCGGCATCCTCTGAAAAAAAAATTGCGTTAAGAGAATGGTTAAGAGTGTTTACCAGTTCCTGCTTTCGTTATATCCTGTGGTATTTCTATTAAAGCGATAAATAAATACCATTTATAATAATTTCCGAAATAAATTATGAAAGGAATTTCGTGTGCGTAAAAGATAATCTTGCGGGAATCGTACATTTTGTTACAGCAAAGGTCGAAACTCGAGTAGGAATTATTGGGCATCATCAGCAGCGGTTAAATCAATGTCTAAGTACCTGTCTACACTACGAATATAACCGCGTTGATTTTTTTTACTCGCAATTCTGTAACACGTTGGACCTATTGAGATTACCTGCACTGCCGATGAGAAAATTATATGAATAAACTCGCGAGAGTAAAATATATCACGCGGTGAAAATTTACATTATGGACGGGGACTTGTAGTATTTAAATTGTACTTCAATGTAATACAATGAACAAAAAATGTATGTTACATTTAAAGTTTTTGACCCACTTAAGTCTGTCCAAGGAAGACCGCTGTCGAGTATGTGCATATCAACATAATTTTCCTGTTACAGTACCTCGTTCGAGCACTTTTTATTGTGACCATACTGATTACTTGAACATTTAGTTGTGTTTATTGCAGCCTTATTATAAAATTATCCAGCTAATTTAAAATATGACATCCATTAAATACAATTTAGTATTACATCCAATACTCATATTATAATCTGCTGAACTGATTTTGATGAAATATTGTATACTTTGAGTCTCGGGAAAGGACATAGGATACTTTTATTCCGAAAAAAATGTACGGTTCCTATACGGCAAACGAAATGGCCCTTGGCAAATCACAAGATACATTTTCTTAGAGGCTGTTTTGTATCGATTGGGTCAAGCTGGCCCATACGTGTCGAAGCATGGCTCTCGCATTTAAAAATATGCTATTTAAAAAAACTGGGTTTTGTTGCACAGTGTTCTATCAAATAAATTGATTCATAAGCAGTTATCGGACCTACGTAAATTGGTTGGACTATGTCAATGTCCAGCCGACATTGTAGGCGTAGGACGTACTGAAAACATTTGATTCTTTATTAAAAAAATAATTGACAAATGCAGATGGTACAATAAACTATAATTTATTTCAAATACTACATAACTCGTAGCCCAGAAATATTTTACCTATTCGTAAAATATTTTCACTTGTATCAATAATTATTGTCTATTCATTCACCTGATCAACAATATCTTGATCAAACGTGACTTTTATGTATTTTTCGAAATATTGTAACAAGTGTTTGTAGTTATTATTGTGAACAATCACTAATATCATTTCCTCATTATTTATCATTAGATTTAGAAATTATTACCTTTTCCTAGGAAATTTTCCTTGTATTTTCATAGTCAGATACATTTTTTCAGACTCTAGGATTGTTTACTTGTAAGTTGTAACCAAAAATTTTCTTGTTATTTGCGATCTCTTTACCAAAATAATCTTTGAATTTTTTGGTAAAGAGATCGCAAATAACAAGAAAAATTATCGAATTTATTTGAAAAATTATCGTGTCACAATGTTAGGCCGCGTACTCCTCCGAAACGGCTTTACTGATTTTAACCAAATTTTATATGCATATTCAGTGGGTCTGAGAATCGGCTACTGGGTACTTTTTATATTGATAAGTGCATTTGTTGAATAAATAAAAGTAAATTATTACAACTCGAGACTGACGGCGACCATTGTTTGTGCGACGGGATAACGATGGACGTTGCCATGGTGACATACTTATTTAGTCACTTCAATAAAATAATATGGGTGAAATACTTTATATGGCAAAGAAACGTTTGCCGGGATAGCTAGTATTAATATAATATGATCGATATATACGATATCTCCTGTACATAATCTGTTATGAGGTAATGTAGGATGTTATGTTATGTATATTATATTATTCTCAACATCACCATTCTCCATGTTGCCCGCTAGGATCTTATCAAAATAATATTATGTCATCGGTCTTATTCTAATAGAAAAATATCAATGATTTTGTCATCGGGAACAAAAAGAAACAAAGGAAAAGAAATATAGAAAGTTTTCGGGCATTTTTTGTTTGTTCTTTTTCTAATCGTTTCGTTTTTCGTAATGCCAGAGATTAGACTGTAGATGTTTTTTGGCTATTGATAATATTCACGAATATAATAATATTCACGGCCTTTTACTATTACCATGGGAGAGACATGGTAAAACATTCAACAACAACAACTCGACTAGATCGATACCATGAGCTTAGGAAAAGCTGGTGGAAGATTATAGCGCTTGCGGTTACGATTCGTGCGTAAAAAAGCTATAATTGAAAGAGTGGTAAAAAATATGGTTTTGGTGCAGTTCTGAAATCTTAACTTTTTTTATCCTTACTAATATTTTACGGGAAAATGTACGGTTCTCGTGTGATTAACTAACTTCTGCGTAACGGAATTTTGGGCTTCATATCAGACTTGTAATAAAACTAGACAACGGTGTTCTTAATAATTGATCTAAATATGAATTTTCGCTTCGTTATAGAATCGCCGATGAAAATGTATGGAATTGACATAAGCGTTCGTTAATATTATGACGTTGACGTTCGACTGGTCTAATGTCAATTCCATACATTTTGATCGGCGATTCTATAACGAAGCGAAAACGAAAATGTCTGATCCAGACTGACGAAAGAATGATCGTGTAACCGTGTGATCGACGGACTGATGATTTTCACAGATTGTGTATATCTGTTGCCGCTATGACTAAAAATACAAAAACAAAATAAATTAAATATTTAAGGGGGGCTCCCATACAACAAACGTAATTTTTTTGCTATTATTTGCTCGATATCAATAATGGCTATAGGTAAGCACTTGCAATATTCACAGAATACTCAGTTTTATTCATACTTTAATAAATAATTATAACATTTTAATAGAACAAATAAGCAAGGTGGGCAATCCCATACAAAAAACACATTTTCCGAAACGAACCAAACGCGAGTCCAACTCGCACTTGGCCGATTTTTTTTTTACTTTCCGGCCATCATTCTGGCGTCAGTCTGAAACTTAGACTGAACTAATGCCAGACTGACCGTGTAACCTTAGTCATAGATTACAGTAGAGCAATCCGGCCAAATCTGTCGTGATCTACTGCCAATTACATAAGTGGCCACATTACTCGTAATTAGATAATAACTAGACACAGACACTATCATCCTAGATATTCCACATTTCATTGCTATGTTTGGGTTCTATCCATCCAGGTTCTGGGCCAGGGGGGGGCAAATCAGATTTTTCATAAGCTAGGTGTTTATAAAGAATAAAAAATTAATATTTTTTAGTTGTAAAAATATTGTATTGCAAACAATTGGCAAAAATTCATTTTTAATTTTTATAGATAAAAGTACTAGATAATATACTTAGTAGGAACGTCAACATGATCCAGGGTACAGCGGCAGCGGCCTTACATACAATTAATTTACGGGGGCTTACATACAACAAACGTTATTTTTTGGTCTTTTGGCTCGTAATCCATAATGGCAACATATAGACACTTAAATTTTCACAAAATCCTCAATTATATGTGTACTTTAATATTAAATAATAAAATTAAAATAAAATAAATAATTAAGGGGGCTGCCATACAAAAAACATATTTTTTTCCTTATTTTCGCTCTATAACGGTACGGAACCCTTCGTGCGCAAGTCCGACTCGCACTTGGCCAATTTTATTAATTGTAAATGTCCTTTCTTCAGCTCACAGCATTCATCTTTTGGGAACATAGGCATTTAGTCACTAGCTGAGGCGACTAGTTCAACGCTTGGAAACGTGTTTGTCCCAGTGACGTTCCAGTTAACCCCAACATCCAAAAGAATTGGGGTGAACACCTAATCAATTTGGCACAAACAGACATACTAAATTCCTCGTCCACCACAGATCGCGCGCGTCTCCTAGCGTCCACTGAGCCGGGATCAGGCTACGGCTCTAGGCAAACCCATCATCCAATACCGGAACACTGTTATACATTCAATCTATCACTCAGTTTGCGACTAGGAGCCAATATCAGCGAACCCCACCGCATATGAAGCACTGGGGAATGATTACTTTTTTGTACCTTTCGGCGTTGAAACCCTGGGCCCGTGGAACCCCGGTGCCAAGCTACTGTTCAAAGAGTTATCCCAAATACTGGTTGAGAAAACCAACGATCCCAGAGCTGGCGCTTACCTCGGCAAGCGAGGTAATGCTGATGAGCCTCTTGGGTACATTGCCCGCAGCCTCCGACTTAGATTTAGTTTTTTTTTATAATATAATATACTTAGTCTTTCTTTTTCTCCCCTTTGTTGATATTTAAGTAATATTTATTGTTATTAATACAACAACTTTATAATTTCGTACAATAAATACTCTGTAACTAATTAGCTGTAACGATATTCTATTTTAAATAGTAATTATTTATTTAATAAAGTTTTTCCGATAAGTGTGTTTTTGATAATGAAAACATGTTTAGTTAAATCATGAATAAAAACCTTAAAAACATTTATTTTATCAAATTAAATACAATTAGTTAAGCCAGAATGTAAATTAATTTAATACATAATGTTCAATTCATGTAAATAAGATGTAGGTACCTTGTACGTATGTTATAAATAAAAATAATATGAAAATGAATTTACATATTTTCCGTACAATACTGTTTAGTTGATGTTATTGTAAGGTTGCAAACTGCATTCAAAATCGAATTTTAGTAATTTATTTTTTGAGAATGTAACAATTACCACATCCTATTAATGGGGACTCCTTGAAGATAAACTGATTATGCACAGTAGTTCTAAAATTTGATTTCACAATCAAAATAATAATAATAAAAATAATTTATAATAAGTAGAGTCGATTTCACTCCAATAAGATTGTTCGCAAAAATGTTCCATTTTCAAACTTCTGGATTTTTAATGCCATAGGCAATAAACTGGCAACCTATTTTTTTTAATTCGAAATTCAAAACTTACCGGCGCTAACTATCATCAGCACGACGACTAGGAGACAACACGTGCGCACCATTTCTGAGTGCGCGTGCGCGCGCCGCGAACGGTTATAACAACTGATGAACAGTACCGGATAATGTTGATCTCAGGTTTATACAGGCTTTGAGAAAGGTTGTCATTGCAATCGAGGGGTGAGCATAAGTTCTTTATTTTTCATTTTTCTCTGCGCTAAGCAGCAAGTTCAAAATTCTTGCGCACTTAGATTTGGGGACTGTCCGCGCTGCGAATTTCAATCGCGCGGATTTTTCTTCGCACTGCTGTTACACATTGAATTGAATAAAAAATTGGCTAAGGGACTGTCCGCACCACGCATACGCATTGAATCTTATGAGAGTATTCGCACTTTCGAAAATGTACGGTTTCTGTGAAATTCCTAATTTATGCGGGCGAAGCCGCGCGGGACATCTAGTTATAAATAAAGCGCGTATAAAATTCGCGCGGTTAAAATTCGCAGTGCGGACAGTCCCTTATGGACTTATATGGTTTCCAATTCTCGCTCTTGCATTTCGCATTCGATTCATGTATTTCTCAGGATGAGAGGTTTTCATGGGGATTTTTCCATTTTTAGATAAGGAACCCAGATAGGAAATGAGAAAAAACCCTGGGTATCGATTAATATTTACATAAGATTGTTTCGATTTATCGCTTACTGGATTCCTACAAATTAAATAATAATAATAATATAACTCTTTATTGCACACCAAAATACAGTACATAATACGAAAGATACAATAATAAATATTACTAATTGATGTACAAAAGGCGAACTTATTGCTACTAAGCAATCTCTACCAGTCAACCTTTTCTAGCTACGATAGAAAATCGGGGATGATATAAAAATCGTGTAGGTGCGCAAACTAAACTAATACTAGTAAATTTCAAAATATCAGTCTTTTCAAGTTCCCATTCGCCTTGGGTAGCATAATTAACACATTTTCAGCCTATGAAATTACGCATAATGGTACCACTCGAGTTATCAAGCTATCGCTTTAGTAATAAGGGCGAGGTTTTTCCTCAAGTCAGTGATAAGAAAGGCTGGCTTGGGATGTCACCATGAAGTTTCTTACTCTATTTCGATTTGTTTTTTTTTAGTTTGTCATTTTTTTTATTTGGACCGAACCGATAATGCAGTAACCAGTATAGTGAGTGTGACCCGACCAATGAACTTGTGTGAACATCTAATGTATCGCTTTTAATGCAAATAAATGATTGATTGACAGAGGATATAATATGTACGGGCTTTATGTGAAATAATATAATATTTGAGACTTTATTCCTGGCTTTACTAACCTTTTCACACACTTCAAACTTTTAATAAACCTTTTAGTAATTATACAAATGAACGTGGCGAGAAAAGGAACTAACGCTGTTTTCATACAAAAACGTCATGACAGTTCTCCTTTACCAGCAGCGCCCATTGGCATATTCATTTAAAGCCTTGGTGCACTATACAGTTGTAACAAAAATAAGTGATAATACTTTAGGGTGTGTACGTGTTCCTTGTAGAGAGTTCACTGTGAAAGTCGCAGCTCTGAAAGATGACTTTTTTATTTTTTTATTTTTGTATGGGCAAGGGTCCGAGCGTCACGAGTTTCCCCATACAAAAGTGAAAAAAAAATTTTGGTCTTTCAGCGCTGCTACTTTCACAGTGAACTCTCTACAAGGAACACGTACATACCCTAAAGTATTATCACTTATTTTTGTTACATTCTGTATATGTTTTAAATTGTAATTTTCCATATTTTTAGTAAAAGATGGCCCCGTGCGAGTTTCTTACGCCGGTTCTTCTCGCCGGGTTAGTTCCCGAACCGGTGGTAGGCACCTTAGTATCGACGTTCGGAAATGTTTTTGTAAAAAAATTACTCTAAATAAAAAAATATTTTGATTTGATTTGAAATTCTAAGGTTTTAAACTTACTTGCACATGCCAAAGTCACCACCAGCAACAGCAGGAGCAGCCGGCACATTCTGGAGGCGTGGTCCACGGAACTGGTTATCAGCGTACGAGCAACACTAATATAAATATACCCTCAGCATACGGGGTGATCGGAATTTTATGTGTAGAATTTAAATGTACCATCAAGGAAATTGATTCCTAGGCAGTTGACGGACCAACGTCATGTGGTCGGCTTATGTCAATTCAATGTTAGCTGCTGTTACTTAAGTCCGCCATCTGTCTAGGAATCAACTTCTCTAGTAGTATCGAACTGTTTACTATTGACAAGCGTCGGGTTAGTAAAATAATATAAAGACTATTAAGTGTGGGTTGCACCAGAGGCGTGGTTAAAGTTAAAGTTAAGGTTAAAGTTATGGTTCTAGTTAAGGCTAAATTTAACTGTAACCTTAACCTTAACTTTGACCGGAGAAATTGACAGATGACAGCTGGTCCAACAAAGTTATAAATGAACGTGGGCGGGGGCGCCACTAGTAAAGGAGAAATGTCTAAAATGGCGTTTTTGTATAATGACAGCGTTAGTTCCTTTTTTCGCCACGTGCATTTAAAAGCTTGTCGAGCTCTATGGTTATGGTTAAATATGGCGTCTTGATGGCATCCATTTTAACTTTAACCAAAGATTTGACAGTTTTCATTGTAGTTAAAGTTATAGTTACAGTTATAGTTAAAGTTAGTTGATGCAACCCAATGTAAGAGTCTAACATTTTATTAAGCACCAAACACTTACTAAAGTCGGTTCATTCATTTTGGAGCTACGATACCCCAAACAGAGTTACATCAAAATGTCTAAATCTAACACCTATTTGTTTTCACTGAGGTAAAATTGTGGATGAGTTTAAATTGTATGGAATTAGGTAGCTGTCAGAAAATGTTATCCACACTATGCCGAAGTTCCGCGGCGGAAATTCCTCGTGATTACGTCAGCAATGTCAAACGCGTACAATATAACGCGACGAAGTTTCGGCGTAGTTTGTCATCGGTAATTTAAAATACACTTACTTGTCTTAAAAGAAATTTGAAATAGAAAAAAGCTTTGTATGATATCAGAATCAAAAAACACAGAATTCAGAAGATTGTATTCGTTGCAGTAATCGTTTTATATTTGTGGTAAAGCAGTGAAAATGTATTTTACATAAAATTGTTAACATAACTCCTAATTTTACACGGTCATAATATTACAAGAATTTACCACACATACAAGTACATAGTAAAGAAGACATACCTACTTGTTACATACGACGTATAATTTATAAACGCCTCCGTGGTCCAGTGGCTTAAAGCGCCGCTCTTGACACGGAGGTCATGGGTTCGATTCCCGCGTTGTAAGCATATTATTTCCATGTTTGGTTAGGACAATGCAGGCCGATCACCTGATTGTCTAACAAGTAAGATGATCTATGCGTCGGATGGGCATGTAAAAATCGGTCCTGCGCCTGATCTCTCGCCAGTTGTGTCGGCATTCCGTCCCACTGGGTTATGAGAGTAGAGAGTGCTCTTGTGTACTGCGCACACACTTGGGCACTGTAAAATTACTTCTGCGTAACTGGCCTGATATCAATGAAACCTCCACCGTCACCGAAACCGGCGTGGGAGTTATTACTTTTAAACTTTATTGATGAAAAAAATGTCACATTTAAACCTTTTATCATTTAAACCATTAGGTTGCACGTTCGTGAAAGTATTTATTATGTTGGGTTCGGGGAATCCCCAATACCCAATGTACTTTAATGTTACGCCTTTAAGGAAGAAGTAAAAAATATTTTCATTTAATCCAAAAAACAAAGAATGAGAAATAAATTTAAGGAAAATTTAAGGGAAAACGTGTCACGGCTCACGGTCTGGTCCGGTAGTTCTTAAAATATACAATTGATATGCCTCCTTGAGTGCCTCACTTTAGGGCAAATCTTCAAGTTGTGATCATAAAGTTAAAATACCTAGCGGAATAGAGCAACAATCTCGAGCTGTCAAACGAAACCGAAATTAGTTTCATCTGTGTGTAAAAATATGTGTACGTATACACTTACACAAACATGATTGAACATGATTTCTATGAGATTAAATTGTCAACGTGCGGCACGTGCCGACTGGACGTCAAAAAAGAGTGCTGCTGTCATGTATCACACGTCTCTTATTACCACGAAGGGTTACTGATGTGTGTGTGATATCTCTTTTGCTCAGGCCTTTGTTTCTCTATTCCGCTAGGTATATTAACTTTATGGTTGTGACATTACGCGCCAATAAGGGTTTTCATATATCATTTCCCACCAGCGTAGCTAGCACGGGGTTTCTCAGTCGATTCTTCGGAAGAAAGTAATGGCAGTTTCTTTCCCATGTCTACATATCTTATTCCCGAGCATGGCACCACCCATCGACTTGAGTTTCAGTGGACAAAGACAAGAAACTCTTTCCATAGCAACCATTAAAGCAACGGCAATAATTTTTTTTTGACATTTAGTTTCTTGGTTCTTTTTTTTTAATTATGGCACCTCGGCTATAAACCATGGCCAGTGTCGAGTAAATGGCGGCAAATTCAAAAAATCGACGTGTAGCAACCTTGTCTATAGCCAGAATTATAGTTTTGATCTACGAAATACGAATAATAAAAACTAAGGAACTTTATTATTCGTAGTTTGTAGATCAAAACTATAATTCCGGCTATATACAGGGTTGCTATACATCGATTTTTTGAATTTGCCGCCATTTACTCGACACTGGCCATGGTTTTATAGCCAAGTGCCATAATAAAAATAAAAACAGAATCAAGAAACTAAATGTCAAAAGCGGATCGTCATGCTTGACTTATAGATTTTCAAAAGCGAAAGATATCGAGATAGGAAAGAAACTTTTACTTCAATGTTTTTCCGGTAAAACTGTCAAAAGTTAGTTTCTTTCGTTTGTCTACGTGCTTGTGCTAGCTATGCTGATGGACGATAGGTCTTTCATGTGGAAGCTATTTCGTGACATATACAGCTGTTTGACATAAAAATTGACACGATAGACCATACGGAGTACGACTACATTATTGGTATATACTTAGTCATTACAATAGGAGATAGATAAAAAAGTTTTAATTACTCAATTTGAATTTTCATAGCACCCTGTATAATATGTCACCACGCTCGTCCACCGTGGGTCCTACATAAGAAGACTCTATCTTATCACACACAAAATTAACAACTCATTTTTGTACAAATAATAAGTACTGTCGGAAGCTAAATTACTGCAGATAACACATTATTCATCATCGAAGGTTGATGTGGTCGAAGCTGACGGTACTACCAGAGAAATTGATTATGCAGATAGCGGACCTACGTCATTTGGTTGGGTTATGTCAAGCCCAGCAAACAGATCAGTGGGGCTAAAATGGTCACATTAAGCAATTCCTCTCAATCAATTCAGCAAATGAATTGTCAAAACTGTCAAACTGACAAATGTCAAATTAGTACGAATTGACAAAATATGTCAAATGAATCATATTATGATTCATAATATGATTCTCCAAAGCGGTCATTTTAGCCCCGCAGAAAGAAAGAATCTTATTTGGTATAAATATTTTTAAAACATCTAAGTAAATCTAAGTAAGAACTGGTAATATCAAATTGGTTCCTACTTCGCATTTAGCAACGCTGGTTTTCAATGATTACAAGACTTGAGTTGAGGTACCAGATATACCTAAGTTACATATTTTTATAACATAGGCACATCATTTTTGTCACCGGAAGAACTAGATAACTAACACAATTTATAACATAAGGACAATTACTCATTTTTTTTTGTTTCAAATCGATAAGCCCATTGCACAAAAATTTGTTTATCCCGTGGTAACTGATTTTTTCCGCAACAGAATTTATCTCGTCCTTTATCCCGTATTTCATAGACAGACACACTTTTGCATTTATAACATTAGCAAGGATCGAAAGAGACCTCAGTCTGTTTTCTGACCTCCGTACTGTGACATCACCCATTCATAGACAGATTCGGTTGAAAGGTATCCAATTGTTCCTTCATACAATGGCTTCCTTATATCTAAGCACGTACGATATAAATTGTTTTTAAGTTTTTTTTTATGAAATAAGGGGGGCAAACGAGCAATCTGGTCACCTGATGGAAAGCAACTTCCTTCGCCCATGGACACTCGCAGCATCAGAAGAGCTGCAGGTGCGTTGCTGGCCTTTTAAGAGGGAATAGGGTAATAGGGGAGGGTAGGGAAGAGAATAGGCCCTCCCCTATTCTCTTCCCTACCCTCCCCTATTACCCTAGGGAAGGGAATAGGGGAGGTTAGGGAAGGAAATAGGGGAGGGTAGGGGATTTTGCCTCCAGTAAACTCACACACTCAGCGAAACACAGCGCAAGCGCTGTTTCACGCCGGTTTTCTGTGAGCCCGTGGTATTTCTCCGGTCGAGCCGGTCCATTCGTACCGAAGCATGGCTCTCCCACGTCAAAATATTGCATAGCTTTTATCGCGGGTTTTGATTGCGTCGACCGAATCAAGAAATTTTGTAACGAAAATAAACCGAACACCCCCACTCCAAACGGCACCGCGGTGCGGCGTTGAAAGCCGTGCATCTGACGTCGTTTCAGTTCGACAGACTTCGGCACGGTGTTTGTGTGCGTGCGACAAGACATAATGCTAATCATAATTTCATAACTTGATAAAAATGCTTTTCAATAGCTTTATCGCAGCCGCGGTTGTGTATTCCGCGTATCCCGTGGCTTTGCCGGAACACCGTTGGGGTTTTAGTTGGTATGTCCGGGCGCGGCCTCCGCCCCCAGGGAGTCCCACATACCCCGGTAGCCCTCCCCAGACTGCCGAGGATGCGTAAACGCATGTCCCCAAAAGAAAAAAAAGGCTCTGAGTGCCACACGTATTTTTTTTATTTAAAGGTGATCTTTTTCATAATTTACCTCCTTTTTTAATGAAATTACAAAAAATTACACTCCTATTAATTCGTGTCAAAAATAATGATCCCTCTATTTTTTTGGTGACGCTATAAAATAATATATTTTTCTCTTTTGCGTCAGTCGGATAAGACTTAAAGATTTTTCGTTTATCTCGCGTCGGTTGTGATCTCATGCTATCGGCTATCGCTGGACACGAGCGGACTTTATTGTTGTTTTCTTTCGCGTGGTGATAAATGGTTGATACTTAATATTGATATTATGAATAGAATAGAATAGAATAGAATAGAATAGTATTTATTTCCAGGAAATTTGTTTAACAATGATTCTTAATATTTATGTATGGTATCAAAATTTCTGCCTCATTGGCGTGGAAATATTGTCTAATTATTATTTCAAAACATTTTCTTTAGATCTTATTCTAATTAACATGCAACGTGCCTTATGTAACTACGTCTTATTTTAAAAGATCTTATTACATATTTTACTATTAACTTATATAGAAGTTACTTATAGTATAATGTAATTAATAATAATAATAATAATAATAATACTCCCCACACCGGTTTCGGTGACGGTGGCCGGTTTCATTGAAACCAGACCAGGTACGCAGGAGTAATTTTATAGTGCCCAAGTGTGTGCGCAGTACACAAGAGCACTCTCTATTCCTTTACTCTCATAACCCAGTGGGACGGAAGACCGACACGACTGGCGAGAGATCAGGCGCAGGACCGACTTTTTACATGCCCATCCGACGCATGGATCATCTTACTTGTCAGACAATCAGGTGATCAGCCTGCATTGTCCTAACCAAACTTGGAAATAACATGTTTCCAACGCGGGATTCGAACCCACGACCTCCGAAGTCGAGAGCGACGCTCTAACCACTAGACCATGGAGGCGAATGTAATTATAGCCCTTGTAGTACAATCATATATTACTAATGTAATTATAGCCCTTGTAGTACAATCATATATTACTATTTACTAAGTAGGTAAAAGCCGAGCTTTGTGAGGGCTCGCGAGTCACGTCATCACACATTGACTAAATGATGATAACATATTTACATATCAATAAAAATAACTATGTTAAGGCACAAATCAGACGTGATAGTTTTTCCGTAAAGTGTACCACAAAATGTTCAGATTGTGGGATATACTAGGGCTCGCTTCACTCGCCCATCAGGCCCATCATCAGATAACAAATACTCTAAGTGCTTCTTATTATAAGGATGAGTATGTCGATTAAGAAATAATCTTGCAATTATAATTAAAAGGATAATTATTATAAGGATGAGTAATGAGTATGCCGATTTATCAAAAAATCTGTTTTTAATGTGATTTGGATGATGTCTGATTTGAAAATGCCAAACGGAAGTTTTTTGAGCACTACGGAATTTCATACAGGCTCTTTATAATACTAAAAATCCCCTAAATTTTGTTTTGAAGTGTGTTGTGCGTAATCATTATCGCTGCTAGTTAAATAGTGCTGAGTGCATTATGTTTCAACCGCTTAGAAGTAAAAATTTGTATGGCATCGCAGCAACAGACCAAATAGCAAAGCTAAGCCCTCTGTACACATTGGTCCAACGTTAGGCCAACGCATTTAACCAGGGCTTTGGGCCAACGTGTACACTATGGAATGTCGCCCCCTCAATTTACACCGCCGTGAAACGAAAGCAACTTTTTGCAACGAAACTGGACATAGCATAATGAACTTTATATCAACAGTATAACATACAAATTCACGGAATTCTCGAGAATTCGCCGGTGCCGTCTGTTGAATCCGCGGGAAGTGGCGCGAACTAGTCAATGGCGGGGGAATGCTCGAGTATTCGTGACCCTTCCATTCCGCGTCGGTGCAAATTGAGCCTTATGGCCAAGTAGGGCTATCCACGATCGCCCAATGTGCTGGCTCAATGTGTTGGCTATTTTGCAGCCAACCATTCAAAAGTTAGCTATTTTGTATGGCAACGTCATGTCATAGCCAACTTTTCCACTACCAACAAAACTCGGTCTCATGATCGATCCCAGGTGGTGTAATACAGAATATAAATAGCGGGTATAATGGCCTGCATACGATCACAATATCGCAAATCGCCCACATCCTCCTTAGACTGAATGGATCGTGTTAACCAGGAATATCCAACCAGGGCCATCCAAGAAGACGTAGAAAGATTAGGAGAAGATGTCAAAAACACTATAGTTTAATAGCTAGTTTTTGTCCTACGTAACTAAATATGGTTTGGAAATACAGGGAAAACGTAGATTTCTTTTGAAATTAAAAATATCAGACGGGAAGGAAAACAATAAGGAAAGAGCAAGAGTTGATAAGCCAAGGTATTAAACGAAAAAAGGTTGGTAATCTCTGATATACACGGTCATAATTAATGGACTTTTCAAGCAATGGAATAGACAGTTTCAAGTATCAGGAAATCTTTCTGACATTGTATAGTTCCGATGTCTTCAGTAACTACAGAATATAGCCACAGGACAGACAAATGATAGAATAGGGCAGGGGTTCCCAATCTTTTATTAGCCTGCGGCACAGTTGCACGTCAATATTTTGTCACGGCGCGGCGCCCTTCTCAACCTAGCTATTAGGAAAAGCTATACAAATAAGTACCTTTAATGATTACACAAATATTTAATCATCTACCTGCTTCACCTACCTACCTAATTAATATTATGTATATTTTTTTATATTTGTGTTTTCGGATAAGGATGGAGGATCGACTCACGGCGCACCTCTTGCCTTTCCACGGCGCACCAGGGCGCCGCGGCGCACATGAGTTTGGGAACCCCTGGAATAGGGCATAATAAATAAATAATTGAAGACGTTAGTGGATGAATCAGGTAAGTAATAGTTAAAAAAATGTAGTTTTTTGCATAAATGGAGGCTTTAGTACCGGGGAAATTATTTGAAAGAAAAATAATGTAGATTTTACGTATAGCCAGATGATTAAGTAGGTAAGTTACAAGGTTTGTTTAAATTATAAGGGAAAAAATGAATAATTATTGTCCTTATGAAAAAATGTTAGTTCTAGGTTCTTCCACTCACGTCTTTATTTATGACATTGTGACCTTAATAAAAAGTGATATAATAATAAAATTCAACTTGTAGAGTTTTAAGCATGTAATCAGGGTGAAATGCTATTACTTCTGTCGCTAAAGTCGTCAAGACTGCAACATATTCATTAGAATATTATGTTGTAAGTATTTAATAATATAATCGGCCAAGTGCGAGACGGACTCGCGCACGTAGGGTTCCGTGCCATTATTGAGCAAATATAGGCAAGAAATTGTGTTTTTGTTTGAATATTTCAAATATTATTATTATAGATTTAGATAAGTTTATCATTATAGAGCGAAAAGGCGAAAAAAAATGTGTATAATTAATATTCGTCCCTGAGTCAGTTTTAATATCTGAATACCACGCACCTTTAAAAGATTGTTGCAGTGATTTACCTATAAACCTTCTGAATTGACCCTTATAAGTGTATCGAAGCATCAAACGGAACGGAGGCCCTACGACAAAAAAGTAACAGAAATGTATTAAGGTTTGTCCTATACTAACAAGGCTAAGGTGTCTTAACAAAATCAGAACTGACCATTTTGTAAGAGTGAGTACCTATGTCTCTTGAAAAATGTATATTTTACTAGCTGCCCCGGTGAACTTCGTGTCACTTTAAAACCTTCCCTGGACTTCTACGAATATTTTAAGACTAAAATCAGCCCAATCCATTCAGCCGTTTTCGAGTTTTAGCGCGACTAGCGCATTTGAAAATCCATTTTTATATATAAGACTAGCTGTCCCGGTGAACTTCGTGTCACTTTAAAACCTTCCCTGGACTTCTACGAATATTTTAAGACTAAAATCAGCCCAATCCGTTCAGCCGTTTTCGAGTTTTAGCGCGACTAGCGCATTTGAAAATCCATTTTTATATATAAGACTAGCTGTCCCGGTAAACTTCGTGTCACTTTAAAACCTTCCCTGGTTTTCTACGAATATTTTAAGACTAAAATCAGCCCAATCCGTTCAGCCGTTTTCGAGTTTCAGCGCGACTAACACATTTGAAAATCCATTTTTATATACAGTGTGTAACAAAAATAAGTGATAATACTTTAGGGTGTGTACGTGTTCCTTGTAGATAGTGAAAGTAGCAGCTCTGAAAGACGAAAAATTTTTTTTACTTTTGTATGGGCAAGGGTCCGAGCGTCACGAGTTTCCCCATACAAAAGTGAAAAAAAATTTTGGTCATTCAGAGCTGATACTTTCACAGTGAACTCTCTACAAGGAACACGTACACACCCTAAAGTATTATCACTTATTTTTGTTACACCCTGTATAAGATATGGTGATCCTGTCAATATCATCGAAATATTTTGCATTTGCCCGAAGTAAAACTAAGCTGGCGTAATTTTGATTTGAGTATTATTATGTTCTAAGGTAGGTTCTAAGGATAATTTCATCGACGCGCCAAAACATATTGTCGTGAAACAAAACCAACAAAGTAACACTTTTATTGCAAGTCTGCAGATAATCGTGCTTGTAAAATCACTGTGTGAGCACGAGCAATAACGCGTCGGGATCAAAATATCAGTTTTATAATCCTTTGTAAGAAGTTTTGTCAGTATAAAGAGGTGTAATGACACTCTTGGGACAAAATATAGAAGATTTAACACACATACCTATTAAAGATTAAAATATTGAAAATAGAATTTGAGTGTGTTATGGCAGAAGTCTAAATATGGTCGTGTTCGTCGGCGTAATTTTTAGCGCATGCACTGCAAAACCTTTAAAACATTACGCATGTCAAAATCATGGCAACGAAAACGTACGCGTTGTTTAAACTTGACAGGTAACTAAGTATGTAAAAAACTTTGTCGTGACATATTGTTTTGAGCATACGGAATAAAAGGTTTTTGATGTGCCAAAAATTACGCCGACGAACACACGACCCTTGCACAATAGACATAACGACCAGTAGTTCGACTGCAAAGAAACGGACAGGTTTCAATATCTGTCAAATTCGTCGGGTTTCACTAGGATTATGAACGGAATGTGCCTCGCGCTGGCTGATATAATTTATTTTTAAATATTTAAAATAAAGATTTCAAAATTGGATTCTGACAATTTTAATCGCATGTGCAAAAACACAAACAACAATACGACCAAAGAGGAACCGTCCATCGAATATGTCATAGTTTTAAATTCGTAGGTAACAAGTTAACAACCCTAGCGACGATTTTCGTCATAATACGTCAAACTTAAAAATTTCAACATCAGTTCTAAGTCGGCATACTCTAACATTCTGTCTACTCTGACCCTTGTCATGACGCCCGCAATAGGCATAATGACTATTTTTTTTTCTTATTGGTAATTGAAAGACCCTCAAAAAATAGAAACAACGTTGAAAGAATGACTCTGATAGCTTAAAAATTCACCAAGATATGACAATTCAAACATCTCACAAAATAGACCTGCCCGAAACGCTCCATACAAAGTGCTACGAAAGTATGACGTCACTTTTTCGTAGTTTGTATGCATCGGGAGAGAACTTTGTTCGATAGGTATATTAAATATCGCGTTTATGAAAGTGGTTTCATAACAAAAGTTGCTTTTAATTGCATAAGACGTTATCAAATGGTATAAAAATACTAAGATTTTTTTTGAAAAAAAATTCGACTTGAATATCCAACTTTGAAGGCGCATAACAAAAAACATACAAATGCTATCAAGCTTATATATTTTGGGAACACTTATTTTTTACCGTGATTACTTTATTTTATTAACAAAGTTTGCTAATCTTTGACCTTGTCATCATCCCTATTCCCTTGCACCAAAATTATTTTATCGCGGGAGAACCGAAGGTACATTTTCCGGGATAAAAAGTATCCTATGTCCCTTAGTGTAGCCCTAGCATGGGCACAGTAGAAATACGACAGTATAGATAAACTGAAGGTGCCATGCCGTTCCGATCTTTACGGCGGCTAGGGCATGAAGAGGTAACGAACGGACAGACATACAGACAGACAGACAGACACAATTTCGCATTTACAACAATTGCAAAATGCAATTTAATTGTTCTGTGTTAAATAAAACTTCATTTCTTCTGACATGACGATTTATACACAATTAATTTTCACGCAGACTGGTGCCAGTTTTACTAGAAAAAATACCTGTAAGTAAATATTTACGGTTTTTTAATCGTTTTAATTACCTACTACCAACACTTAAAAGAAATGACAGAGCGATAAGAATTGCTTATCTTTTCAAATGTTAGACACGCCGGTATCATCATTGTACCAGCGTGAACTATCATTATCATCATCATCATCATCAATCATCATCACTGACAACCTCTGTGGCTCAGTAATTGGTGTTGGTAGCTCAAGCCGGTTCGAAACCCGCCTACGGAACAAAAAGTTTTCAAAGTTCCTGGGTCATGGATGTGTATTAAATAATTATGTGTATCATATTCATACAATAAAAATCTTACTTACTTACTTACTTACTGCGGCGCAGCGACCCAAATTGAGTCTTGGCCTCTAATATAATAAATTTATCTATAGTAAAAGTATCTTTAAATTAATACGTGAGAGAAAAACTTTGTAACCCTTTTTACGAAAAATGGGGAAACGTAGGCGCATGAAATTTCGCACAGTTATAGTTTATATGGAGAAGAATGCATCGAGCCAATATTATTTTAAAATTTATGCTTTTATCATTTATATATTTTTAACAATTAAAACATTACACATACCTGTCTACTCTGCACATACCGACAGTATAGTCTATGGCACATACTACGACACTACTACTAAAAAAGATGACAGATTTTTGAGTGACAATCCTATACATACGAATTATGCTCTTTTATTTATGATTGAAGTCCGTTGACAACAAGTTGACAAATTGAAAATGGATTATTGTTTTTTTATTTAATTTTAGATAGGTACTATTGGACAATGCTTAAACGGCCAGTCGGCAGTCTGAGATCAGCTGAGTCCCAGAGATATAAATTGAAAAAGACTATGATGAAGTCAATATTTTTTTACAAAATATAGGTACTTAGTAGTCCTAATGTCGTTGCAAGTAAGGTCGAATTTCGACCATTGGGCGATCTCTAGTTAAATATAATATTTCCGTTGTCTGGTACCCGTAACACAAGTATTTACACTTTACAGTCCTTCAGGTACTTAGCACGGGGCCAGTCTGACGTGGTGTGAAGCGTCCATAGGTATTATAATATTATATTATCATAATTAATGGTCTAAACTAAATGTCGTCAATACAATAAAAAGGCGCCAAAATTGGTATATTGTAATATGTAAGTACTATGTCCTTTCGAGTATCTCTTTACCCAGCAAAATCGGTTCAGCGGTTTGGGCGTGAAGAGGTAACAGACACACAACTTTCGCATTTATAATATTAGTAAGGAACTAAGGAGGTGTAGATTACTTATAATTTTATTTTTGGCACTATTTCTACAGGGTGCAATTCAACTGAATTAAACCTTCCTGCCAATTTTTTTCCAGAGATAAGGTATCATTAGGAGAGTCCATTCAAGCAAAAAATTTGGGTGTTATGTTTTTTTATTACATAATTATTTTGTCCCACTTAAAATCGTTGCAGAACGGTCACTCGCGGCGCGGGCGCGGGGGAATGAGCGGGGGTGACGCGGGCGCCTCTCGCGCTCGGGGGCATGTCACGCGCGGGCGACGCGACGTGTCCATTAATTATAGTGTTTTTTAGGATAACTTTCGAAAGCTATTTCTCAACATATTAGTACTGAGTGATTTTTATTTTTTACAAGGATCAATGTATCAAAATTTGGCAGGAAGGTTTAATTGCACCCTGTATTACAATCAGTAATTAAAATATTAATATAAATTTTAAATGATTGTAAATTGTAACATAATTTTTAATTATGTAGGCATATTTGCATGCTTGTATTAAAGTTAGCTGGTCATTACCATCATATTTACCACAGATACTACTTTTGGAGCAAATAAACGAATGAAATACAATTAATTATTTTACTTCTTTTATTACCAGGCATTTGACCTGCCAGAGTTAAAGAAACTTTGAATGTAGTTGATAGTGAATCATAAATCCATTATACCAGGCTTAACCATGTTATCTTTGCACAGATTATCTACAATTATGGCGGGAAACAAAGATGACAAGTTGGCAACACACAACAGGCGCGTGCGCCGTGACAGGCGTGTGCGCGCCGGCGTCTGTGATTGGTGGGCGAGCGTGACGTCACGATCGGGGCCAATATAGTACGTTATCAAACACGAGATAAATAGTTACTACACGAAAGTGGGGTCTGCTGATAAGGGTAGATATCGTTATAACGAGTGGGAAAAACGCGTTTTTTTTTAGGCGGGAACATTAATGACTTATAACTTATGATAAGTTATAAGAAATCTATTAGCTTAAGGTATAAGCTTAATCTATTAGCTTGAGGTATAAGTATTTTATGTGTCCCTTGTTCACTGTAAAAGTAGCAGCGCTGAAAGATCAATTTTTTGGGATTTGTATGAGCAAGCGCCCCGGCGGGCGCCATGAATTTTCATTTAAGTACAAAAGTTTATAAAAGTTGCTCTTTCAGCACTGCAGAATGCTACTTTCACAGTGAAGTCTGCATAGGGGGACCCACACCCTAAAGTATTATCACTAACTTTTAGTTGGGGAGGGGAAGAGGGGATTTCGGGACAAGCTCGAGCGTATCAGATTAAGCTAGTGTAGGCTTCCAACATGTGTCTAGTTATCATGGTATAGAAACCAGATTTCTCACGTGGTGGGCTATTTTTTTTTTTAATAGAAATGTTAAAAAAAAAAATAGCCCGAATGTCATCGAATCTGTCATCGAATCTGTCAGATTAAGATTGAAATGTGTAGTAAATGATTAAAAAAAAAATGTCATCGAATCTGTCAGATTAAGATTAAGATGTGTAGTACCTATACTCCAAAGAAGCTTCCATATAAAGCACTGACAATTCAAAGGTTAAGTAAGCCTGTAGGGACATTTAAAAATATATAAAAAGCTTCATATTTTCCTAACTAAGCTTCGCAGATATTTTATTTTGTACTAAACTAAGTGATTAAGCCGTTGTTGTCTAAAATATATTTATAACTGACATAAATAAGCAATTTCCTAAATATATTTTCTTTTTCAAAACTTAAAATCGTTGCAGTTTCTGAACCCACCGCTAAAATAAAAAACGCTCTTATACTTTTTTAATCAGCTTTACCTAATGTACAAAACCTACTAAGTCTCCATGACGCTCGAGTGACTACAAAAATAGCACCCTCCTCTCCTCTACTATTTGTTACACCCTGTAAAAACCATGCTAAAGAAACGAATTTGATTTGGTGTGCGTAAAGTGCATTCCTTCTAAATTGACAGCTTTCGTACGACCAGCCAATTTAAAAATTAAAGTGAATAAGACGCAAAACACTCACATATGAATTTTATTAAAATGTCTTTTTCTCATATTATGAAGCTTGTATATTCCACTAGTTAAATACATCAAATTTCTAACTTGCGTATTATAGTTACGGTTACATATTTTATCACTGGGGCCAAATTCTAGTTCGAATGGTTCGAGTTACGAGAATCCGGTCCCAGGTTCCAACAACATTACTCTATCAACAAATACAGGTACATTCGTAACTTGAGATATTCTGTTTTATTTTACAAAAAACCACTCATGTAAGAACAAAAAGAAAAAGAAATCCTTATATTATTAAAACTTTACAATAAATTATAGATACTATATCAAAAATATACAATTAAGATAACACATTTGGTATACCTAATTAGTGCATAAAACAAAAAGTAACAGATTATTTATTTTACATGTATACGTATCGTTAGTCGTTACAATATTTGCTTGCTCAGATGCACTGCAAACAGAGTGGGTTGCACCAACTAACTTTAACTGTAACAAGATGTCAAATAAACTGTCAAAATATGTTTACAATGGTTAAAATAACGCCATATTTAACGATAACCGTAACCGCTCATTTTTGGTCGGTTATCGTTAATGTTTGACATAAGGCTTACAGTGTTGTCATAACAAAAATTTTTCCCGTCAATTTTATACGGATTTTCTTAAACTCTCAACCCCTTAACTTTAACTGCCGCTCCACACTCGCGCGCGACAGCGCGCCGCGGATCGCGCATTCTGCCAAATTTACTGATCCACACTCGCAAAGTTCCCGACATGCTCGCAATGTTGTCACTTTTTAATTTCTTCACTTTCTTGACGCACTATAGTTTGCGCTCTTGAGCCGTATTTATCTTTCTTTATATTATAAACTAGATGTCCCGCGCGGCTTCGCTCGCGTAAATTATTAGGAATTTTACGGAAATCGTATATTTTTTCGCAACAAAATAGCTTATCTTTCTTCACGTAGTCTACTCTATACCTGTGCCAAATAACATACAAAATTGCTTTAGTGGTTCGTGAGATAAACCCTTGCTAATAATTTTCCGCTTTAACCACATTTCCTCTGTTTCTTCGATCCTATTAGTTTGCGTGATAAAATAGCCTATAGCCTTCTTTGATAAATGAGCTATCTAACACGGACCTATAAGTTCCTGTAATTAACGTGTTCAATCAAACAAATAAATATTTTTTAAATCGCTTGACAAAATCGAATCTTGATCTAAATGACTATGAAAATTACCAATGGGTCATAATAGGCTCATAATCATGGGATGCATATAACTTTATAAGGTATAATATGGTAGTGATGATGAATGTAATTTGCATAGTAGCATATGCTTTCCGTTCTTAAAGCAATGCAAAGGAGTTCTCTCAGCACCTTCCCAATCTAATCATGATATACCGCGGTGCAAAATCTTACTTGTTGATTACATATGCTTAGACTACTTCCCACGAAACCGAAGTCACCACATGTTTCCATATAAATTTTAAGGAGTTCCCTCGATTAGTCATGGCTCCCAGCATCAGATCACCACTTTTGTGAGTATAGTACCAAATTGGGATGACACTCTGTACGCCAAAAAAAACATTTTTGAAAATCGGTTCACAAACGGCGGAGTAATCGTTGAATATAAAAAAACGAACATAACACCTCCCCCATTTTGAAAGTCAGTTAAAATTGTAGCCTATGTGTTATTCTGATGTTTAAGCTATATTATTGTAAAGTTTCATTAAGATACATTCAGTAGTTTTTGCGTGAAAGAGTAACAAACATCCATACATCCAAACAAACTTTCGCCTTTATAATATTATAAAGTAAATAAAGTAATAAAGTATATAAAGTATAAAGTAATAAAGTATAAAGTAGGATTAATAATTATATTCAGTTCACTAAACAATGCTGGCATGTCTTGTATGGCTAAAGCCCTTATTAAAATAAAGATTAAAAAAAATCTCTTTGTCGCGGGACAGAAAACCGACAACAATCGGGGAACGGGCCGCGAAGTACGAAACATATGCGAATCGGATCTCTCACTCATGCTTCGCAGGAATTTCGCGGCGTCGCGCACGGTTCGCGCGCGAGTGGGGATGCGGTCGGGGAACGGGCCGCGAAGTGCGAAAAATATGCGAACCGGATCCACACTCACGTTTCGCGGAAATTCCGCGGCGGGGTGGATGGGGCCTAACTGTTAACAATAAAAGCATGGTGCAAGTGACATTTGTCAAGTTCTGTGTTCATTCTTATAGTTATTGCTAAAATTAACCTTAACCGTAACTATAACAACGTCTGTGGTGCAACCCACTCTTATTTAATATTTTATAAAATCAATTACATAAATGAATTTCTTTATTAAATGTCGTTTTATTCCGTTTAGAAGACCTTCGAATCTACGTAAGTAGATTTTTATGTACATTTTTAGAGTGTTGACCGTCCATTTGGATGAATGGACGTACCGTAAATAGACACTGTAACTCTCGCACTCAGAGGCGAATATTAATTACCTAACTGTAATACAATGAAGATTTTGACATAAGCCCCATACATTATCTGTCAAACTCTTCATTAAAATCATTAACGGTGTTACCACAAGAAACTAAACATCTATTGAACAGTTGTTTTGAGACCATATTGTACTGAATTTTTCCCTAATCAACAGGTGTTTAAATCTTTTGTAGTAAGACCGTATCCCCCTTACTAATAAACGCTGTATAATCTTTGAATAGTTATACAGTGTTTTGTCTTTTTCAATCCAATTAAAAATGTCACTTGTGTGACAGGAACAAAACACTGTATAACTATTCAAAGCTTATACAACGTTTATTAGTAAGGGCCGGGGGTGAATGTCTCTGAGTGCGGCAGTACCTATATCATATATTATGACAAATTGCATCACTTTATACCTATTTTTTAATTTGAATTATTAAATAAATCCATTACAAAATTATTAAATAAATCCAATAGAAATTGTAACCAAGAACTGCGCAGTACGCTATTCTCTATAACAGCAGTCGTGCAAAATTTTATTTGTAGCACTTTTGTCATGTGTAAAACATTAGTATAATTTATGCATACGAGGAAAATTATTGATAAGTACATAATTTTTGCATTTCATGGCATAAGCATAATAATTATGTTGGATATAATATATTTATTTAATAGAACTTCGTAATAGCAAACAATAAAAATATGCATTAGAATAAACAGAAGGAACTGTAATGCGCTTTTTCACCAAACGCACCCTAACGTTAAATGTCCACTAGGACTTGGGTGGCAGAATGTAGAGTTTTAACAAAAACGTTTGACAACAAGACTGCTAAGGGCCACAGAACATTGCTTATTTTAATTACTAATTTGGAATAAATTAAGATTTTGACAAAATTCTATACTGGCAAAATCTTCTCATTTAATTACAGTAAATCTAAGTACGATCATTTGTGTACGTTTGGTAAAAGTGCGCATTATAGCCTGGGAAAATTAAGGAATTCAGACCAAATAATTCGTGTAGGTTTGAAAGTTGGTACAGTTGTTCCTAAAGGTGTCCAGATGAATATACTAAAAGTCCCCGAGGGTGGGACAAGAGCCGGCGGTGGGGGTGGGCGGAAAGGTCTCTTTTTCAAGGTTTTTGCTTGCGACTCGAAAATTATTTATAATATCTCTTTAGTGACTTCTACATTAAATTTCCTATAAGTAAATTATGTTCCAACATTTTTACTGTCCCACCCTCGGGGACTTTTAGTATATTCATCTGGACACCTTTAGAAACAACTGTACCAAGTTTCAAAACTACATGAATTATTCGGTCTGATCGTCGATTTTGAAACTAATTTTCTTAGACTAATAGCACATTTCAAATTATATTACGCATTGGATCAAAAATACAGGAGAAATAATTATAAGAAAGTTTAACAATTCAACTCTATATTATCTACCCTTGAAAGACAATAATTGCTTTTTGATAAATATACTCGATAAGTATAATATTAAATTAGGAAAAAAAAAGATACAAAACATAGTGCATAAGTTAATCAAAACAAAGTAACTATCATCAAAAGCAAGTTAGTTCAATTTATATGTCAATAAATTTATTTAGGAAGCGCTGTGATTATTTTATAATATTATATTAGCTGTTGTCGTATCAAATATTTAGGATCAAGATACTAAAATATTTAAGATTTATAGGTATTAAAAGCCTTAAAAAAATAATGTAGACGAAGAATGGCAAAATGCTGAAGGTGCGCTATCTTAAATCGTCTTAAATTGTAATAATATTAAATAAAAATAAAATTTTACTCAACTTATTAATAGATATACTCTTTTAAAATCTTAAAATATAATTTAATATACATGTTTTATATTAAAAATAAACTCTTATTGCTTTTGATATGCGCAATGTTATATTTCAATTGATAGAAATTATATTTGAACTGTAAATTGACCGGACTTTAACTTTATTGTCATAATTTTGTTTAAAAATAACATTCTTATTACACAAAATATAATCAAATATGAAATTTATGATTTACATATTGGTAAATAAATCGTTATAATATAACATTTGTAATAGGCTAAAATATATACTATGTATATTCGTATTTCGATAACATTCATATATTATAATCTAAATCTATTTTACCTCTTTCGCAATCTCTTGGCCGAAATTTTAGAAATTCGATTATCATAATGATATTTTCGATTTTCAATTTTTAATTGTTCTAAGCATCTAACAAATCTTTTCTGAATTCTTGAATTTAACTTACTTCGGAAGATATTATTTTGACGCAGAATTTCAAATTCTTAAATTTGATGTTCCATTATCAGAAGGTAAATTCCACTTTTATAAAACCAAGCTTTAAAAAAATCGTTCTGAGCGTATTGTTCAGTGAACTGTAAAACCTGAGGAAAATTAACATACATTTTGACTTAAAAACTTTTCCTGGGGCAAAATTGTCAAAGAAAAGTTAAAATTTTACAAATATTACAATAATTTATTCTGTTTTTGAATTGAACTGTTCGATTTCTTTTGTCACACGAATTTTGTTATACAGCATGTTCCTTTTTTTTACAGATGGACAATGAACATATTTTGTCATGACTTGTCATTGACATTTCGTTAGATCAGGTAGGTGTGACATTACCTAACTTATCTACTACCCCACATGCTACTATACATCTTCAATATGAACTGATATTTGGCTCATGTTCAGTCGACCACCGCGCTTGGAAGACTAACGAAAACCAACATCCTAACACTTCACATGCTAATCTACTCGAAATTTGTGAGTGTAATCAAATATTTTTATCGACAGTTATTTTCTCTTTCAGTATTATTTAATAAGATACTCCAAATCGGTTCAAAATTCTCATAATAATATTTTGAATGTAGCATCGCAGTCTTTTTCACTAGTATGATAGCATACTAGATAAAGTACCCCGCAAGCGATCAAATTAGTTTGACAAACATGTTTGATGTAATTTACGTTTTCATCAAACAGCAGCGCAGACGAACAAACGTGCATCAAACAAGTTTGTCAAACAATTAGCCAGAATCGGTTTGAGATCATGAGATCTTTTTTGACAAATACCGCTGAACACGTACAAACACGTTTGTCAAGATTAGGGTTGCCATCCGTCTGGATTTCCCCGGATTTGTCCTAGTTTGAAGGGCGTCCGGGGACCGTCCGGCCGGGTTTTTGAAAAGTGTCCGGGTGAAATCCGGAGACTTATACCCTCTGCAAAACTGTTGTGTTGCGAATGGAGGCTGCATAAAGAGAGCGGGAAGCAAATTAACACGCAGATCCCATGAGAAGGAGGCACGGAGCTGCACGGCGCCCGGTGCAACCGCAAGGGCGCCGTCAAGAGTACATTTGCTTGTGATCTTGTGGTTTCCAGCCTGACGTGAGTCGCGCGGCTCTCATTTTGGAGCCCATTTTGACGACAAAATAATAATTATAATCTTCATTTATGTGTTTTAAGATTCATTACACGTTGAAATATAAAATTTATATTTATATCGCAAAATCCGACCCGCCCGTGGCGCGCCTTGCCATTAATTCGACAAATCACAAATATAACAAGAGCTTAGAGCTCTAGCTATGCTTCACAAAATGTATGCAAACTGGAGTTCTTTTTACGTTGGTGGTTGGTCATTAAAGCGCGACGGCCGACCAACGCGGGCTGATTTGCGAGCGGCGCCCGTGTGCAACGCACACCCTGCACCTAAGGGAAAGACGCCCCTGGACATACTTTTGCATATTTTATAATATTAGTTTCGATGACACTGATATCGGGTCAGGGGCACGATTCTCACTTCTTGAATGTGGCATCGACCATTTCTCACTCGTGTAGCATACTCGTAGCATAATATTGTGTGCATACGATCGAAGCAACATCGAGCTTTAAAATCGAGCCCGACTAGTTAAAATCTAAGTCTTGTAGCCCACGTGGTAGTTACGACCAATGAGTTTCTAAAATACTAGAGTAGCAATGTCTTACAAAAGATTCTCAGAAATGCGTAACCACTTTTTTGTTCAAAAGACAATGCCAAGTCATATATTCGTTATGTCATTATGTATGTGAGATATGCCTGCAGGCATCTTCGAAGTGGCAACGCGTTGCTACCGTAAACTTCCAATCTAGTTACGTTAGTAACATAGAATATCATTGGTTACGACTGCCAAAACTCACCCTGTATAAGTTATTTAATTCTTGAAATAGTTAGTTTAATTCTTTAGTTAGTTTCTTTAAATAGTTAATAGAATCAGGCGTTACTTTGTGAAAATCCATAGTTTAAAATTTAGTACGTTGATATTTTTAGCAATATTCCGCGAAATAATTTTTATTTATTTCGCGAAATATTGCTTAAAATATCAACATACTATTTTTTTTATTTAATTCTTTATTAAAAAAACAATAGTTAATTTTATTACAACATCACATGCAATAGATGCACCATATTAATATTTCTCTTTATCGGGGTTACGCCACACGTATAATTACAATATCTAAGAATGTGTAATATTTATCGATTAAAATATTTAATTACACCATCTATCCACGTGTATACTATGATTATAAAATGGACACAACCGATTTTATTCCTAACATTTTGACTCCACTAAACTATGTCAATATCAAAAGTTGTTAACACGTTATATTTTACTATAGTGTAGTAAAAATTAAGAGCAAATTGTCAAGCCAGTATACGAAATAGACGTATAGGGTGTTTCTATTTTTATCTACCCTCAATTTCATTTTTATTTACACGACCCACCGCGGATTATATTATATTATTTTATATTTATTTTTAACAAAATGACTAACATAGAGACTAGTTTTCGTTTTATAAAAATCTAGTTTAGTAAGACTTACCTATTTTAGCGTGAAACGACTTAGATGTAATGAACATTGATGATAATATTATTAGTTCCTTAAGTACTTACCTAATATAATATTTATATTTTCATGGACATCGAGAATTCTACAGAACAATTTGCTCTTAACTTTTATTAAATGCAATTAAAATAAAATAAAAATATTTATGTCGCTTATAAAATTAATTGTTTCTTATAAATTATTGAATTCATTGCATTGTCAAATTACATTAGTATAGAAATTGTTACAACAGGCTATACATATCTAACAAGAATTATGGTAAGACTAGACTAGAATATGTGTGATGAAAATCATTATTTTCATATTATATGGATGAAACCAGATTTTACCTGTTTTTGGGCATGTATAAAACAGATGAAACTTGTACCTAAGTTTTTGAACAAAAAGAAAAACTGAACTGGTGGACCTTGAACCAAGACATTTGCTATTAATAAAAAAGTTGCTGATCATCTAGGTCTAAGATAAAGACCAAATTAAATTTATCTCCATCAAATAAACAGAGCGAATAAAAGAGAAAATAAAAAAAATACCACTAAAAACAATGGATAAATATATCTAATAAGACGTATAATGCCAAAGTAAAATATTAAAAGATTTTTCGAAATCAGTCAAGTGAAAACATTTTAAAACGTGAAATATAATTATACATAGTTAGTAACGAATTCGAAAATAGATTTTTAATTAGATACAAAAACAGCGTCCAGCATACAATTAAAAATATTACGATAAACATGATCGTTATTACAAATATTACATCAAATCTCGGTGAAGTATAAATGATAGTATTTACATATGTTTTTAGGCGTGTAACACAAAAGCGTACTTACGTCTATAAAAATAATGGGAGGTTCATAAACACCCTGTAGATACAGTGTCATTGTCGAAGCGATGAATACAAAACGACTCTAGCCGATACTATTCGGGTAACACGCACGATTAGGCTTCACTTTATTGTACACATGCAACATGGCGTCCAACATGGCGTCCACAGATGATCTAAATAAGAGTTTCTTTCCCGCCAAGTTTGGTGAGATCCTTGTAAGGACACTCCGGTGGGGGATGTTCTCTCTTGGGCTTTTGCTCTGCATACTAGTTTTTCGACGTCAATATTGTCACAAACTCTGTAAAAGAAAAACAGTTTTAAAATAAAACACGCTGTATGCAGGTTGAAATTTAAATCATAGAAGGTTGAAAAACCTAACCTAACCTAAAAGTAAATAGTTGTGGAGACAATTGTTAAAAAACACAAATTACATCATTACTACATTCTACCATGAGTCCATCGTTCGTCGGGAGCCGTTCACGGCCTGTGAGTTCCTTCGAGCGAAGATGCACCGGAGGCCCAATCCCTTACACATTTCCCTTCCCTACTCTCTCCTATTCCTGCCCTACCCTCCCCTATTCCCTTCCCTACCCTCCCCTATTACCCTATTCCCTCTTAAAAGGCCGGCAACGCACCTGCAACTCTTCTGATGCTGCGAGTGTCCATGGGCGACGGAGGTTGCTTTCCATCAAGTGACCCGTTTGCACCATAAACAACATTGTTGTTATTACACAACCATTAGCACATTATCACTTATCTGATTCATCAGTGATAAATCACTAATAAGTTTTGGACCAATAATATGGTTTTTTTTAATATGGTTTAGCTGCTCTCCCTGGCTAATCGCGTCCTCCACCACCCACGTCAGTACCGACCACGTGTACTCACCGTCGTAGTTGACCATGCCGTCGCCGTCAAGGTCGGCCTCGCGGATCATGTCGTCTACCTCCTCCTCGCTCAGCCGCTCCCCCAGGTTGGTCATCACGTGGCGAAGCTCCACTGACGATATCAGTCCATCGTTGTTTTTGTCGAAAACCCTGAAACATTGCAGCATTTGCGTCAATTAATAGTATTTAAATTTTGTGTGGCTTCGTTTGCTTCGTTGATCTTTATATTATGTCTGCTTATGATTTTTAGTTTTGAAAATGGACCTTGGATCCTGTTGATAAACACTTCGTAGATATTACGAGGTGATTGTTGGAACTAAATGCGCAAAGGCTGCATTTAGACATGTTTTACATGTCAGTAAATCAGTCTGGAGTAAATCAGACAATTCTTTTAGCTCATTTCCATCATCGTTTTAATCTTAATATAGTTCTACCATTGTACTCTATACTTTTAACACCTCCGTGGTCCAGTGGTTTAGAGCGCGGCTCTTGTCTCAGAGGTCGTAGGTTCGATTCCCGCGTTGGAAATATGTTATTTTCAAGTTTGGTTAGGATAATGCAGGCTGATCACCTGATTGTTTGACAAGGAAGATGATCCATGCATCGGATGGGCATGTAAAAAGTCGGTCCTGTGCCTGATCGCTCGCCAGTCGTGTCGGTCGTCCGTCCCACTGGGTTATGAGAGTAATAGAGAGTGCCCTTTGGTACTGCGCCGCACACTTAGGCACAAATTACTTCTGCGTAACTAGTCCGGTATCAATGAATCCGGCCACCATCACCGAAACCGGTGTGTGTGTGTGTGTGTGTGTGTGTGTGTTGTTACTCTTTACTACAGAAGAATTCGAATTTTCTAGAAACTTATCTTCTTACCTAAATGCTTCTCTCAGTTCATCCTCACCGTCCGCGCCGCGCATCTTCTTGGACATCATCTGGAGGAACTCGTTGAACTCAATGGTGCCGTTGCCGTCCTGGTCAACCTCCTTCACCATGTCTCGTAGTTCAGTCTCTGGAATTTTATCGTCATCATTAATCAGTTATTGAATCGCAATCGCAGAAACAGCAAATGGAATATACTCGAGTTGTAAGCCATGGAGTAGTCGTGTTTATGGTCGGATATTTATGCATTGCCAAGGGTGTGTGACTATTTCAACTTTGTATGCAATCGATGGCTGAAATTATCACTAGTGATAGTAGTATATTTATTTATTTTTATGAAATAAGGGGGCAAACGAGCAAACAGATCACCTGATGGAAAGCAACTTCCGTCGCCCATGGACACTCGCAGCATCAGAAGAGCTGCAGGTGCGTTGCCGGCCTTTTAAGAGGGAATAGGGTAATAGGGGAGGGTGGGGATGGGAACGAAAGGGTATAGGGCCTCCGGTAAACTCACTCACTCGGCGAAACACAGCACAAGCGCTATTTCACGCCGTTTTTCTTTGAGAACGTGGTACTTCTCCGGTCAAGCCGGCCCATTCGTGCCGAAGCATGACTCTCCCACGTATATGTTTTTATATTAATTGAAAAAAAACTGTCACCGCTGCTAAATAACTCTGTAGTATAAGATACACATACACACCCTAAAGCAATATCACTTTGATTTGTTTCAACCTATGTTATTAATACCACTACGTCCATAATAACTAATAACATTAAAATACATCTCTAACTTTGCATTTTAAAAAAGGGGTCACAAATTTTCATTTAAATGACGTTACCCAAAGCGTTACCCGAATTTTCGTTTGTTCCTTTGCAGCTGCAAAGTGTGCATATCTGAAAAATCTTTTCCATATGCATTTTTGCATTTGCATTGTTCGTTTCATTTTTAATTTTTTAACCGACTACCAAAAAGGCTCCCCCTTTTAGGTAGCTATGCGCTCGGCTGTGAAAACAATAATAATAATATTCTTAAATTAACTAAAATGTATTCAATTATCTTGTTACTTTTTTAGGATTCGCCTAAACCCTATTAATATTTCTGTGGAAGCTATAAAAGGTGAAAATAATAATTATTAGTTGGCGTCGATTTTTAAAATTAAATTTATTCAGAATGCTATTTCGAAAATTTTAAGATATTTTGAAGATAGTTGCCTTTTTTTTTTTTATTAAATAAGGGGGCAAACGAGCAAACGGGTCACCTGATGGTAAGCAACTACCGTCGCCCATGGACACTCGCAACATCAGAAGAGCTGCAGGTGCGTTGCCGGCCTTTTAAGAGGGTATACTCTCTTTTCTTGAAGGTTTGCAGGTCGTATCGGTCCGGAAATACTGCTGGTGACAGTTCATTCCAGAGTTTTACAGTGCGCGGCAGAAAGTTACGCGAAAAACGCACTGTGGAAGACTGCCACTCATCAAGGTGATGAGGATGGTATGTTTTTCGCGTGGGACGATAGCGAAAAGTTGCAGGTGGTATGATTCCGAACAATTCCTCAGAGCACTCCCCGTGATACAACCGATAGAGGATGCAGAGTGAAGCAACATCTCGGCGTAATTCCAGGGGGTCCAAGCTGTTTGAAACACTATGGCAGTCAACAATTCGAGCAGCCCTTCGTTGGATACGATCCAGAGGGAGCAGTTGGTATTTTGGCGCCCCTGCCCAGAGATGAGAACAATATTCCATATGAGGCCGAACCTGCGCCTTGCCTTTCGTTTTTTAAAACACTTCGTTTGTTAGACTCCCAATATAGAAAATCTACTTGATAAACTTAATAATTACTACAATAGTTATCAGCAGCTTAAGGTCTTATCGTAGCATAACAAAAGATTATCATAATACCACGGGTAATAATGGGTTAAGGATTTACTCATACCAGCTTATACCGCTTAAGGGTTATTATAATAATATTATACTTGGAAAGCAAAAGATATATTTTATAGGTCTACCAGAATCTGATGGCAAAAAATGGAAAAAGAAATTGATGCTACCAATACCGGGGAAATTGAAGCAAAATCTTTTTAATTGAGTAAACAAAGATGTTGATAATTTGTAAATTTTCTGTCAAACTGTTCGTTAAATTTGAGTTCAAGTAATTCTCAAATGTGTCTAACGGCCGCACTCAGAGACTAAGCCCCAAATTCACCAACGACTGTTAAAGTTAACGCCGGAATTAGTATGACGTTACCTCTTTCGATTTTCATATGAATGAAAGCGAAGACATTACATTTTAACAAGCTGTTAACACTAACAGACGTTGGTGAAATTGGGGCTAAGACCCAGTTTCATCAAGCAATGTTAAATAAATAATGGCTTGTTAAATCAGTTAATGGCCTGTTAGATTGCTGTTAGAGCTATCGAGCGTTTCACCATGCCCTAATGTCTAGATTACGTTAAATCACCTAACATGGTGTTAAATTTAATTCCTGCTATGGAGGTCCGTTAAATATTTAACAGGTTGTTATATGAGTCAAAATAACAACTTTCAAAGACAATAGCAATATCGATAAAAGAATCTGTTTTGACCATAGAGTATACATTATAGCAAGCTATAGAGTGCTTCTAACAAGGTATGAACTGTAAGCACGAGTGTGAACATATTTTCAATGGAACATCACTAGACTTGCGTTATACGTTTGACAATTAGTATCTATAGAACTTCTGCTTACGATCGGCACAACGGGGAACGAGCGATGCGCGCGCTCTATAGCTTGCTAATGTATACTCTAAGGTTTTGACCATAGAGTATACATTATAAATGTATACTCTAAGGTTTTGACTTTTGAGTCTTTCCGCCATATAGCAATGGGATCGTGTCCAACGATTGTCCTACCAACAAGATGGCAAAAAGTTGTCAAACAAAATGACACCTATATATTTTAGTCGATTGTAAATAACCTTTATAAAAACCACCTTTCGAATGTTTATATAAAATGCGAAAAAAATATCCGCAACCTTTCCTACATTTTTATCAAAGCTATAATAAGGATATGCGTAGGGTCAAGTCAACTGGCCAATGGATTTTCACGCGCTTCTATACGAAACAAAAATTGGTGGTAACTGGTAGGTACTGTTTACGCACATGCTGGATGTAGCAGTGGCAAACGCATGGCGGCTGCATCATCAAAGTAATAAAAACAAGAATTGAATCAGCTCCAATTTCAGCGGCATTTGGTCGTCATTACTTGAGACATACAAGCGGTAGAATCCTGCAACCAGCAATACATATCTGTACTGCCAAACCTGGAGCATGAAGGGTCACTTACCCGAAAGACAGTCCCAACAATCGCGTATTTCTGGTAGGCTAGCATTACGTCATGAAAAAGTCAAAAGCAATTTGATAAATGTGTGAAAACACGGTACATTCATAAAATATGTATCGAAAATTTTCACATCGTATGATCCCATTGGCCCCATTTGAGGACGGCAATTTTTTAATATAAGAATTTTAAAAAAATGAGTATTTTTGTGTTTTCCTAATAATTTTATTGGTTTCTATAAATTAATAAAGAAATTTCATATTTTCCATGGCTCAGTTTCATTTGGGTCTAAATGAGTTAATTACATATTTTATGATTTAAGTACTTAAGTAATTAATGTTCGTCTCTGAGCGCGGCTGCAGCAGTGCGGCCGAAAGTAACTCCTTAGGCTCCCTTATACTAATCCTATTTATTATATTATTATACCGTTTATTGAAAAGTCTTACGGCCGTTCGCAATATTTGATCTATCTCATTCTCTGGTTTTGCCCTACTACAGATAGGAATAACTCACATTAGACATTAGAGACATATATTTTATGTCAATTGTGAGCTATTTCTATCTCTAGTAGGGCAAAACCAGAGATAGATCAAATATTGGGAACGGCCGTTAATGACTCTCTTCCTTGAGTACCAATCACGAAAGAGATAGCAACATGTTTAATCCAAAATTAACTTTGACCTAGACTTTTGATTATCTTGGCTACCTTGAAATGAAACCTGTATAAACTTGAATAAATATCATGATTTCTTGTTGATACTGTAGCCTAATTTCGCAGACAACATTATCGGCGCCGTGGCTTAGTTGGTTAAAGCGCCTGTCTAGTAAACAGGAGATCACGAGTTCGAATCTCGTCGGGGCCTACAAATGTGAAGAGTCACCTTTTTTAAAGATCATTCGTTAAATGTCTTGATTGTAATGTAATAGTTTATGTGTTGAATTAATATTTTTATAAGTTATTATTGTTTTATCTGCAAGCCAATCTTGCTGGCTTGCAGTTCTTGATATAGCCTGAACGAATTACGAAGGTATACAGCTTTTAAATTATGCAAGGTAAATTATGTCTGATATTACATACAGCTGATAATATTAAAGCTTGGGAGTAAAATAAGTGGGCATTAATATTTCTCGATTCACTGCAATTAAAATAAGTACTTAAATAAGATAAATAATCTGTTTAATTAACGAGTTATGAAGAATTGAGTAGACATTAAAATAAACAGTGTCAATTTATAAATCATTAAAAGCAATACAAAGATGTGGGTCATTGCTATTGGCTGCGTAAAAGTTAGAGCTATTAAATATTTTAAGTGCTTTAGTTATAGTGCTTAAAAATAACTATTATATAATATTTTAACTAAGGTTACCGCTTAATAATATATAAAATGCTCGTGTCACAATGTTTGTGCGCAAACTCCTCCAAAACGTCTCAACCGATTTTATTGAAATTTTGTATGTATCTACCATCCACCATCGAAGAAATTTATTCATAGGAAGTTGACGGACCTACGTCATTTGGTCGAATTATGTCAATTCAATGTTTGCCGTGATCTGTCGGCTGGGTTTGACATAACGCGATCAAATTACACTGATTCAGTACTTCGCTGAAGCAGATACCGTCTTATTACACTGATTCATAGGCAGGTGGTCCACCACCTGCCTATGAATCAGTACTTCGCTGAAGCAGATACCGTCGCCCATGGACACTCGCAACATCAGAAGAGCTACAGGTGCGTTACCGGCCTTTTAAGAGGGAATACGCTCTTTTCTTGAAGGTTTACAGGTCGTATAGGTCCGGAAATACTGCTGGTGACAGTTCGTTCCTGAGTATTACAGTGTGCGGCTGTAATACTCTGGAACGTGCGCGGCAGAAAGTTACGCGAGAATTGCACGGTGGAAGACTGCCACTCATCAAGGTGATGAGGATGGTGTATTTTCTGCGTGGGACGATGGCGAAAAGTTGCAGGTGGTATGATTCCGAACAATTCCTCAGAGCACTCCCCGTGACACAACCGATAGAGGATGCAGAGTGAAGCTACACCTCAGCGTAATTCCAAGGGGTCCAAGCTGTTTGAAACACTATGGCCGTCAACAATTCGAGCAGCCCCTCGTTGGATACGATCCAGAGGGAGCAGTTGGTATTTTGGCGCCCCTGCCCAGGGATGAGAACAATATTCCATATGAGGCCGAACCTGAGCCTTGTAGAGTTGTAGGCGTTGGTACGGACTGAAGTACTGTCTCGCTCTGTTCAGAACACCAAGCTTCTGCTTCTGTCTGTCTGTTACCTCTTCACGCCCAAAACGCTGAATCGATTTTGCTGACATACGAATGTAGATACTTTGAGTCCCGGGAAAGGATATAGGATAGTATTTATCTCGGGAAAATGTACGTTTACCGTATCCGTATCGATAACCGTGTGATAAAAGAATTTTGGCGAAATGGAGTTGCGAGGCTCATCTAGTCTAGTTCTTAAATATTTTCAAAACACCCTTCCAAATTCCAAGACCAAAAACCCGAGAGGTGTTGTTAAAATATGTTATGTAATGGAATGTTCGCACGATCCCCATGCCTTTAATGCTAAATGAAATGAAACATATTATATTTATTGCAAGAATGTAGTGCATAACATAGGTCTTCAAATTATAAAATATTGTTCTAAACATCCTGCCATCCAGGTGGCGTGCAAAAGTCAATACATCACAATCTGCTAAGTACCTACTCACACACGGTTTTGCTCAATAGTTTTACTCCGAATTTTTTCGCGCGCCTTCAATCCAATTGTCAAATAAACTCTTCAATAAAATTAAGGCATGATATTGACAATAAAATTGCCTAGACGGGCCGGCTTACAGAAAAGAGAATTGAGATCTTGAATTCTTGATTGACCGGAAATGCCGCCACTAAACGTTATTTTCAGAAGAAAACTATTAAAATGAAAAAATATCACGTAATAAAACACATCAAAGGTGTCAATGCGAATACGAAATCATATAACACTAACAAACAGTTATTTATAACTATTTTAAATAACGTCGCGCGCTTGCCAATTTCTATTTCTGAGCAATCAACATTTTTGCTGTTTTGTAAATAATTCGTTGTTGTAATTATAATATTATGGTGATAAATATTTAACGTGACTCTGCCATAAGTCCCATGGCTTAAGCGAAAAAGCAGGAAAACCTAGCGGGTATGCCAGGGCGAAGCCTTCAAACTGCATCGGGGAGTCCCACATACCCCAATGGCCTACCCCAGACTGCCGGGGATGCGTAAACGCATTTCCCCAACAGAAAAAATGGCGTTAAAGATTTCAGCAAAAATTGGGATGGGTAAAAAATGTAAAACTCGCGTCAGGACACGTCACCAGTGTCAACTTAATACTGGACAATATAGACCGCCGCGTGGTGCGAGAGAAGAAGTAAATGTCATTAGCCAAGATTGTCATTACAGTTCGCCCCATCAGTTTGTTTCTACCCAATTCCATGCAATACATACTACCCAATTACATAAATTAAATACTAATATTATAAAGCGGCAGAGTTTGTTTGTTTGTTTGAACGCGCTAATCTCAGGAACTACTGGTCCGATTTGAAAAATTATTTCACTTTTCTGTGGCTATATTTTATCACGCTCAGACTAATAGGCGCGAAGAAATAGAGGAAAATGTGGAAAAAACGGGGGTAAATTATTTGAAAGGGCTTATTTGAACGCGCTAATCTCAGGAACTACTAGTCCGATTTGAAAAATTATTTCAGTGTTAGATAGCCTATCACGCTATTTCTAATAGGAGCGAAGAAATAGAGGAAAATGTGGAAAAAACGGGGGAAATTATTTGAAAGGGCTTATCTCACGAACTGCTGGAGCAATTTTTCTGTTATTTGGCACAGATAAGAACCTAACCTGACCGTCCTAACCTAACCCACGTGAAGGATCATATACTATTTTTTGTGGACTAATTTGTCTGTGAAATACCTAATTTACGCGGGAGAAGCCGCGCGGAACGTCTAGTAATAATTAATTTATACTAATATACTTACTAATACTAATATTATTATAAATGCGAAAGTGTGTCTGTCTGTCTCTCTACCTGTCTGATTGTCTGTCTGTCTCACTATTACCTCTTCACGACCAAACCGCTGAACCGATTTTGCAGATATTTGCTATGGAGATAGTTTGAGTCCCGAGAAAGGACATAGGATACTTTTTATCCCGGAAATGAGTACGGAGTTGCGGGCGTCATCTAGTTATAAACATAAAACGTGCTGGATCTCACCTGATGGGCGCTGGCCCAGCGACCGCATAACGACGCCAAGTTCCGCCATCGTGATGGTGCCGTCCTCGTCCTTGTCGAACAACATGAACGCTTCTTTGAACTCTGGAATTAGTTTATTTGTTAATTTTTATTTTATTTTATTGGGAAAACTTACAGCACTATAAAGAATACATCAAATTAAATATCAACAACGATCTTTCACTAGTGTGTTAGTTAATGCTATAAATAAAAGTTTTATAACGTAGTTTATAACTCATTTAGATCGACTTCTATAACTCAGGTAACTAATTAGGCAGGCTATGTATATTTTGGACTGTAGCAGGTTGTTTTTATGAGCATAGGATGGCATAGGCTCTGGTGGCGACATGAGCAGCTGCAATCTGTATGCAGACATTAGACAAGCCGGGCTGGCCTACGATAACTCTAGAGCGGCAGAAAGTAGGACTTAGGGGAAGACCTTTGTCCAGCAATTATTCAATGACAAAAAAACTAGGCCTTTTCATGCGTTGTGGATGATTTATACAGTATTTTTCAGAGCGAAGTAACCACTCCTCTGTATATTATATACTGTAGTGCCTGGGACAAGATTTTTAGATGTCCGTATGGTTGCTCAACCGCATACGGCATTTTCGCATCGTAGTCGGACTAGTCCAGAGGAAAGAACTAGTCAATACGTGTGGGACCAACTATGTGCGGGTTTCCTCACGATGTTTTCCTTCACCGTACGAACGTCCGTATTATGTACTTGAGATCAGAAAATGTCTCATAGGTACACGCCTCCACCCGGGTTCGAACCTGCACCCTCTGGGAATGCGAACCAAAGGTCTACCCATTAGGCCACGGACGCTCAAATTCAATTGGTTTGGTACAATTCAATGACAATGGTATAAAAAAATATATTTAGCTCTATTGTTTATAATACCTAGTCTGTATCAATATATTTATTAAAGTATCTAGTCTTTACCAATCTATGTATAGGCGGTAAACAGTATTTCGAATTTAATTGACTAATTAAATAATTGAATTGTTAAGCTGAGAGTTTACCTGCAACTTGATCCTCCGTAAGTCCATACTCTGACTGAAATTGAAAACATTGTAATGGTAAGGAAACAGGTAACATGTAGGAAAAAACAGTCTTTTAGAAAATAACGGATTTTCCTCGTTTTGACGAGGAAAATTCCGTCGCGTTAATGGTAGTAATTTTTTTTTTAATTTTTTTAAAAGGGACATGTTCTAAAATGTTGGGCTTGTGTTGTTCAGAACTAGATGTTGCCTAAAACTTTTTCTGGCCGAGATTTGTTTATCGCGCGACAACCGTACATTTTACGAAGTAAAAACTTCGTTTTACACATAGTTTGGTTATTAGGACCCGCGGGGCTAAAATGGTCACATTTAGCAATTCCTCTCAATCAATTCAGCAAATGAATTGTCAAAACTGTCAAACTGACAAATGTCAAATTAGTACAAATTACTAGACATGAATTGCAAGCAAACTTGCTATTTGCGATTTAAAAAAAAATTAATCATATTATGATTCATAATATGATTCTCCAAAGCGACCGTTTTGCCCCGCCGAACCGTTAAATCAATTTGATCCAAAATATCAATTGAGGGGTTTAAGCATTGAAAGGTAACAGATAGATAAGTATTAAGTAAGTATACTATACATGCGCCTTAGATGAATGATTGGTCTCGCGCTCGCGCTACGACTAGATACCGTCGGAGTACTTGAAAAATGCGGCAACAAATCATACGCCTGATAAGGCGTAAGCGCGCCAGTCGCGCCGCAAGCTTCGGGTGAGGTAGATGTGTCGATAATTTTCGAAATTTTAAGTTACGTCCGTAGCAAAATGCCAGTTTGCGTAGTGAGACTATGCAATAATAACACTACAAGAAACAAGAAAGTTACTGGCATCACATACCATCAGTAAATATTATATAAATCGTCATAAACACAGAAAAATAATATAAATCTGAAAATTCGGATCGGAGTACCGCTTGATGTTCAGTGTTGCCAATTACCATAAACTAAAAATTCCTAATTTTTTCTGAGATTGTGATTTTTTATTTATTTATTTATTATATCTTATTTTTTATATATACATAGTGGCTGAGTGGATGAGCGCATTAAAATCTCTAGCTAGGGTAGTTGGTTCGAATCCCGCCAACGGAACAAAAAGTTTTCAAAGTTCCTGGATCATGAATGTGTATTAATAAAAATGAATTATGAGTATCATATTATAATAAAAATCTTAAATACAGTTTATATTTTATGTAAGTACACAATACAGTACTAACAAATGAGAAAACAAGTTTAACAATTTTTTTTTTAATGAAATAAGGGGGCAAACGAGCAAACGGGTCACCTGATGGAAAGCAACTTCCGTCGCCCATGAACACTCGCAGCATCAGAAGAGCTGCAGGTGCGTTGCCGGCCTTTTAAGGGGTAATAGGGGAGAGTAGGGAAGGGAATAGGGGAGGGTACGGAAGGGAATAGGGGAGGGAACGGAAGGAAATAGGGGAGGGTAGGGAAGGGAAAAGGGAAGGGATTGGGCCTCCGGTAAACTCACTCACTCGGCGAAACACAGCGGAAGCGCTGTTTCACGCCGGTTTTCTGTGAGGACGTGGTATTTCTCCGGTCGAGCCGGCCCATTCGTGCCGAAGCATGGATCTCCCACGTCAATTTTGCTTTTTTATGACTCATTCTTAACTTTCGTTAAACTTCCTACCATTGTTTTTGTATTGTTTTCTCATCAATATTGTACCCATTATATTTCGTTGACTTAAACAACGTTGTTATTTGATCGCATTCTTTTCGAATGGACTTTATTCCAATGGTAAAGTTTATCTGGTGATTGAAAAATCAGCACTTACTATACAATAATAATAAATTACAAGACCACAGCAACTAATTTTTCCCCATTGATTGGGCACCAGTCACGTATCTGGCAACCCGATTATCTACGCACACAAGAATATTTGTGCATTGTTTTACACACACTACAATATTGAGGTGCCGCATTCGGGAATCTGTGTTTTCTATACAGCGCGGTATCTAGTCGAGCGCGCGCGCGAGATTTATTATTTATTATTTTATTTATGATTAGATTTATTATTTATTATTTTTGCTAAACGATTTATAAAAGCGTTCAACGCTTTTATTGAAATGTTTGAATAAATGAAATAAATAACTTTATAAGTTTGAAGAGCTTTTACAATAAAAATGTGTAAGATGAGATAAAAATAAAATTTAAATTATGAAACGTACTGAAATTTGGCGAAGAGCGAGATCTTTTGTGAGTCTACGAATTCTTTTATATTCTTTGTTATAAATATCTTCAGTAGACGCCGCCATAGCTTGAAATTCTTAATACTTTCACGAAATTATCATACTTTTAAAAGTTCTTAACAATAAAATTAAATGAAAATGTTTAAATCCTGAAGGACGCACTTAAAATTCGATTCACGAAAGAAGCCAGTATTCTTTTTTCGAATTCAAAAAACAATCCATTTTCAAATACAAACACGATGCAGCTGCTCCAACTTAAATGTCTCAAAAATGTTATTGTTGACGAGTGACAATGACCTTTACAAACAGTTCAATAAACCAATGTTGTAACAGAACGTGCACTATAAAAAAATCAATAACGATTGAAACTTTTTTTTTGGCAATGACACGATTACTTTTTTTCACAATTCATAATTCGAATTCATTCATTTTTAAGTGAGTATGGCACTGACACGCGCGTGTGACAGGTCGACAAAGTGTACTGCAATTTTTGCCAACAACAGCACGCACATATTACGCAATATATTACGAGTAATATGACAGTCTTCTTGGCCAGCTCGCAAACTATAAACAGAACGAAATATTTTTGACACGCCACGTCACAAAAGAGAACAAATAAATCATCAAACGTTAATCCGTCTTCCTCCTAATAAAATATTATTGTTGATGCTCTTTTATTTGTCAAAAAATCGTTTTCGACTCAATTAATGCATCACAATTTAATTTTCAATCGAAGCTTTGATTTTTATTAGTTACAACGCTTTTGGTTTTGATAAAATCATCCTAATTTCAAATAGCGTCTCAGATCAAAATAGAAGAGAAAACAGAACGATTTTCTTGGTTTTGGCTCGTTGACTATAATAATAATAAGGAAGGGAAAATTTGATTACGCGAGGCACTCAGACAGCACACTGAACTACTGAAGTTAGTCCAATAGTGAATAATTTTCTTTATGATATAATATGTATGGTAGCGTGGGAGAGCCATCTTCGGCACGAATGGGCTGGCTCGACCGGAGAAATACCACGTTCTCACAGAAAACCTGCGTGAAACAGCGCTAGCGCTGTATTTCGCCGAGTGAGTGAGTTTACCGGAGGCCCAATCCCCTACCCTATTCCCTTCCCTACCCTCCCCAATTCGCTTCCCATCCCTACCCTCCCCTATTACCCTATTCCCTCTTAAAAGGCCGGCAACGCACCTTCTTCTGATGCTGCGAGTGTCCATGGGCGACGGAAGTTACTTTCCATCAGGTGACCCGTTTGCTCGTTTTCCCCCTTATTTCATTAAAAAAAAAAAGCTTGAATATTACTGCACAAGAGTGATGTCACTCGGATGGAAGACCAAAGTTACAAATTAAGTTTTTTTTCATCATTTATGCATCATCTGTCTATACTCAACAATGTTAGTACAGTCATGACCTGTAGTTCTACCATGAGTTTAAGGCTATAGTATTTATCGATACTCGATACCGACTACGTAAATATTATTTAGTATGGCGATTTTAGTTCCGCAAGTGACCGCTAGAGGCGCTGTCAAATTTGCCATACTAAATATTTACGTAGTACGGTATCGAGTGTCGATAAAAACTATAGGTTTAAACTCATGGTAGAGCTACTGGAATTTAAGTCCGAACTCCCAAGCTACGTCACAAAAGTTTGAGAAACGTCAGCCGAACTAATTAAGAAACTTTCAACTGTTTTGACTAAAGTTATTAATACTTGTCAAATAAATGATTAAAACTTATACAGAGTCAAAATAACGACAATCCGCTTAACAAAGCTGGTGCGAAGGGAGTTAAAACTTCATATTTATTGTTTGCTTTGATGTTTGATATAATTTTTGAAAGGGCTATTAATAAAGCCTTGTAAACAGTACTTTTCGATCATTAACATAATTTGAGTAACATTGTCTTACAAATAGAACAATCCATATTTTAGGTCCATCAAATCAAACGACTAAATCATTTCTATCTCTGTTAGCTACCACTTTTTTGCAAATAAAATTGTTGTTCGTCTTATCAAAATGAAGATACTCACATAAAATCAGCTTGATAGTAATAAAAAGTTTGTTCTACAGAACCCGTACTAGAAACTAGGGATAAGCATGTTAACGAATGTCCTAACTCCTACCCAATGGCAATCAAATTTTCTACTCAATAAAAGTAACATGAAAAGTTACTTCTTTATAAATATTACATTTTCACCTACAACTTTTTCTAGCTTAGATTAATTAATATTTATAACTAACTGGCTGTCCCGGTGAACTTCGTGTCACTTTAAAACCTTCCCTGGACTTCTACGAATATTTTGGGATCAGCCGTTTTCGAGTTTTAGCGTTCGCGTTACTAACACAATTGGAAATCTATTTTTATATATTATATAGATATAGATTTGACAAAAAAATCTTCCCAGACAGAGTCGCAGGCAAAACTTGTGCACATCCAATTAATATCTTTATGACACTAAATAACGCCGTTACGCAGAGCGGGTATCGACAGCGCGTGAAATTATGGCGGGAACGTTCGCAAAATGGCCGACAAACAAGATGGCGGCGACGCGAGAAATATTTGACATTTTGGAAGATTGCGTTAAACTAATTTTCATGGCAACTTTTGTGTACTTCTATTTTAAGGTATAACGTAAGTCATGACATATTTTTGGATTTATTACAACAGGGTTATTCATAAAATTTTTGTATTAACTATGTCGAAAAAGTGTCCTTTGAGTTATGACTAGTTGAACTGTACTGTCGTTATGCAGCACTACCTTACTTTCTATTTAAGTATAAACTCTATATAAATAAGCAATTAAAGTACAGAATTCCGGCGTGTAAGACCACGCATCCAGAAAAACCCATGAATAATAATTAAGTGCCACTATGAAATGTAAATGACGAAAGTAGTTAACGATTAGGTAAGGCTACATCTACATCTATACTAATATTTTAAAGCTGAAGAGTTTGTTTGTTTGAACGCGCTTATCTTAGGTTATGATTGAGGATATGATTCGAATTGTAAATTACTTTTATGTTGAATGGTTCATCTATCGAGGAAGGTTAAAACCTAAAGGGTATATAACATCACGGTACGGTACGGTACCAATAAGAGCGAGGAAAATGTGGAAGAAAACAGAAAAAAAAATTTTGAACGAACGAACTTATTAAACGAACAATAGTAGACGATTTTTTTTTTATTTGGCATAGATATAGAGTAGACTACAGGAAATTTTTGCAGGAAAATGTACGGTTCCTGTAAATCTATATACTTTGGAACCCTTTTTACGAAAAATGCGAAAACGTAGGAGCATGAAATTTCGCACAGTTCTAGTTTATATAGAGGAGTGCATCGAGCTAATATTGTTTTATAATTATGCTTTTACCATACATTATTTTAATAAATAAAACATTACACACACTAAAAAGCGCACACTACAATGTTTTGACTGACAAGCCTATATACACACGAATTATATACTCCTTAGTTCTTTGTTTATGGTTGAAGTTTGTTGTCAAATTCAAAATGGATTGTTGTTTTTTTTATAAAAATAGAAGAGAAATAGAAAAATAAAAGAAGAAGATAATTAAATTTAAGATCGAAATTCGACCAATCCGCGATCTCTAGTACCTGTAAATACCTGCAAACCTTCAAGAAGCGTATTCACATACAGCTCTTCTGATGCTGCGAGTGTCCATGGGCGACGGCAGTCGCTTTCCATCAGGTTACCCGTTTGTTCGTTTGCCCCATTATTTAATAAAAAAAATTACAGTAAAAGTATCTTAGTAAAAGATAAAGTACATCCGCACGCGGATGACAACAATCATGACAGGAAAAGCGCCCTAAGGTGTGTTAAAATGGGTTGCAAAATTTCCAACACAGGCAGAATGCAAGTAGCACTTTGTTCTGCGCTAGAAATTAAGTAGTTTGTGCTAAACATCAATTTTCCCTGGCAAGGCCGGTGGAGTGCGACCAAACTATTATCCGGTAGTTTGTTGCGCCGGTACTCAAATGGATTTACGACGGTACAATTCTCCTGTGGGTTTTAAAGCGCAAAGATTTCAGTTGCAATGTTCATTGTAAAATAATAGGAAATATTATGCTTTGAATGAGAAATTATTGCACTATCACGAAATTCTAGGTTATTTCTATTCTATTCTAGGTCTTTTTATATATTTTCCAATTATTGTCTAAAAAACTAAAATATATTGCTCGCATTTTATTACGACCAAAGGCGTAAATCGAAATTAAGTAAAAACGTTTCAAATCCCGATGACAATAACCAACTGTAAAATCGCTTATCATCAGGAGATTGTCTGATCATTTAACACTCACCAAGTTAATAGTAACAATAAGCTCGTACTGCTGGTGCTTGTGACCCTTCTTCTTCTTCCCCTGGGGGGTTTTGGCGGCGGCGGCTGCCTGCTTCGGCGGCGCAGTCTTCGCGGCCCCCTTCTGTGCGGACGGCTTGACCGGCGTTTTTGGACCACCTGGTGAAGGGGTAAGTCGCTTAGTGTCTAAAAACACTAGGTCGAAAAAACGTGGCAGAAGTTCCGCATGATTACGCCTGCAATGTATTTTAAAATTACCGATGACACACAATGCCGAAATAACGTCGCGTTATATTGTATGCGTTTCATGACATTGCTGACGTAATTATGCGGAACTTCGGCCGCGTAACTTCGGCATGTTCTGTTTAGACACTTAAGTTACAATTTAAAAAATCATGCAAGCAGTTGATTCATAAGCAGTTGACGGACATACGTCATTTGGTCGGGTTATGTCAATTCAACTGTAATCGTAATCTGTCAACTGGGTTTGACATAACTCGACCAAACTACGTAAGTCCGCCATCTGCTTATAAATCAACTTCTCTGATAATACATCGGAAAGTTAAGTTATGGCAGATACCAGATATTCTAGTATATCTGGTCTCTGGTTATGGCATGATATAAAAAAGTCATTGTAGATCAACATCGGGTGCATCGAAACATAATATCACATAAATAAGTAGCAAAACTATGCAGCATCACATCGCGATCACATAAAACTTATTTCTGTGTTAGCCTAGTTTAATTTCTAAGACACAGCTGAGTTATATATTGATGTAGTTAGTTTAATTTTAAAGACACGGCTGAGTCAGAGTAGACAGAAGTAGTTATGTCTATTGCGGCTGAGTTATCCTACTGTATGTGATGTAGTTTTCTCAGACTTATTTAAATGGCCGCACTCAGAAACATTTAAAAAGTAAAGTAAACTCTCCATTGAGCTTGACAAAAATGTATCTGATTAACCAGCTCTATGTAGTTGTTATCAAGATTCAAGGTGGAAAAGCGTATCTTAATTCTTAAGGCCCAATTTCACCAACAACTGTTAAAGTTATGCTCGAATCAGTATCAGCTGTATCACGTTACCTCTTTAGTTTTTAAGAGAAGACATGAGATATTTTAAGAAGTTTTTAACACTAACAGACGTTGGTGAAATTGGGTTTTTTCCTGTAGCTAAACTCATAGAGACCCAACCCCTACCCTATTCCCTTCCTTACCCTCCCCTACTCCCGTCCCTTCCCATCCCTACCCTCCCTATTCCCTCTTAAAAGGCCGGCACGCACCTGCAGCTCTTCTGATGCTGCGAGTGTCCATGGGCGACGTAAGTTGCTTTCCATCAGGTGACCCGTTTGCATGTTAGCCCCCTTATTTCATTTAAAAAAATAAGAAAAGTGGTTTTCCTCATACCTTTCTGACATGGTTGCGACGCCTTCTGTCCTGAAGCATTCTTCTGGTTGCCGTAACCGCCTCCGTCTGCTGGCTTGTTCCTCGCCTGCAAAAGAATGAAAGTATTAGAACACTTTGACAAACAATAAGTTACAAGTACCTACTTTATGCTATGCAATATGGTTTCGTCTATTGAAGCAAGTGCAAGCTTGTGCCTAATTTTTAGTTATGGCCTGGTTTACAACCACATATAAATTAGGTCAATGATCTGTCACTATCACAGAACGTAAAAATAATTATTTCTAAAATTTGTGGTCGCTACCTACTCATCCCTTTCACTCACTTAATAAAAAACTACCTATTTGACCGAGCTTTGCTTGGCATTCGATAAAATACGAATAAAATGACATTTTCTAAAAATGATTCCTAGCCGAACCGAACCGAAACCGAACCGGTGGTAGGCATCTGTGTAGCCCCGAATATTTGAAAAAATTTATTCTGAATAAAAAGTTTTGTTTTTGAGTTGAGTTTGAGTTTGAGCTAGATCGATTTATCACCCCCGAAACCCCCTATATACTAAATTTCATGAAAATCGTTGGAGCCGATTCTGAGATTCCAATTAAGTATATATATTATATTTATATACACGAATTGCTCGTTTACAGATATAAGATATCGCTACCGTGTTCTCACATCTGTGGAAACGATATAAGTTGTAACTAAATATTCTTGGGCGTGGGAAAAAAAAAGTAAATAGACTAAAAATGCGAGATGTTTTCGGTAACCAGACATTCTATTATTAAAGTTTTAAACAACCAAAAAATCCCCAAACAAAACTCTTACAGGCCTGTGAAGACTACCAGAGAAGTTGATACGAGTACATGGCAGTTGACGGACCTACGTAGTTTAGTCGCGTTATGTCAAACTCAGCCGACAGATCACAGCTACAATGCGACAAGGCTATAAATGAACGTGGGCGGTGGCGCTGCTCGTAAAGGAGAACTGTCTAAAATGACGTTTTTGTATTATGGCAGAGCGTTAGTTACTTTTTCGCCACGTTCATTTAGAGCCTTGTCGAGTTTTATCATTGAATTGACAAATTCCCACCAAATGCCGTAGGTCTGTCAACAGTCTATAAACCAATTTATTCGATAGTTCCATCGAGAAAATTGATTCATAAGCAGTTGAAGGACCTACGTCATTTAGTCGAGTTATGTCTATATGTATATTAGTAGTGATCTGTCGGCTGGGTTTGACGTAACGCGGCCAAACTGTGTAGTTCCGTCAACTGCCTATAAATCAATTTCTTCGATGTACATTCCTGTATCATTTTCCCGCCCCACGCTCTACCGGAAGCTCATACGTCTTCGCCGACGTGCTTGTTACACGGTAGACAACCTCTACAAATTATTATAGCCCCCTACTCCAGACACAATCGGGAAACGATTCAACTTTTCGATCGAAAATCGAATCAAATCTTATAAGTTGGAAAAATCTAAATAAGCAGACTCGTTAGGTTTTTCCAGATGACGCGCTTAATAGATTTAATACCATAGTGTACTCTAATAGCAATTTCAAAGTATTTTCAAAGTATTTCAGGTAAAGGCAAATTCGTTGGTGAGAACGAAATAAGAAAAATCCTACGAAATATATTTTATCCCATTCAAATGACCGAATTTCGAATAACATTTATTTTAGCGTTTCAAAAACAACGGAATCCCACAACGTAAATATCGTAAACTAAATGTGTTTAATAGTTGCTATTGTTGAGTCACTACAGCCAGTTAGAAGTCGTAAAGTATAATATGAGTTCGAAACCAACTATAAATATTTTAAAAATGTACTCCGAAGTAACTTTGTAATGGCGTTGTAAAGATTTTTTAAATTTTATTTTTAAAGTCCTGTATTTTAGTTTTTTATCTTCGATTAGACTATCAAAGTTAAACGTTTTTAACGTTGTTCGTGGCGGCCGAAAAGGAAGATCTTCCGACCGAGAGAGATAGCATGCTCGGTCAGGCCGAAGCCCACTGACGTTATTTCAGACGTTGTATATATCTTGCCGTTCTCCGAAACTTCGATAGCGCGATGCAGGAATGTTAGGCGAATTGTGGGTACCGCCACACGTTGGTAAAAAAAATGTGTTTTAGTTTTTTTTTTTTGCCTTCAAATAGACTAAATTCTTTTAGTCCCGTGATACTCTTTATCCTGGAAAATGTTCAGTTCCCGCGAGGTAACCGAATTTTGTTTGTGTTTGGGTCAATAATGTTTTCAAAGCTTTCAAAGTTTGGAAATCACAAAGTTTCGGGCTTAGAATCTTTCTATCCTTTCTGACGTTACAAATCACAGTAAACCTTAATCCGGGTAGGGTTGCCAGGCGTCCGGATAAAGCCGGACTAAAGGCTTTTTGATTGCGTGTCTAGCCAAAATTAGAGAAAGACCGGCTTTTGCAGAGCTCTGCTTTAAATAGAAATCCTACAAATGTTAGACGATGTTACGCATCTTATTGAACTGATAAGTGATAACGTTAAATTATGGAAAAACAAGTCCCGATTAAAAAAATTAAGTAGTTCAAACTCAAATTTTTCAGCACTGACAGGGCTAATGATGATGAACTATAGCTAAGAACACGCTCTATATATTCAAACAAAAATAACTATATCAAAATCTGTCCACCCGTTTGCATGCAACGATGCCATGGACAGACAGACGGACCGACAGACAGACACGTTAAACTTATAACACCCCCTTTTTTGTCGGTGGTTAAAAATGCCGAACGCCGAATTTCTTGATGCTAAGTGTTCAATAGCAGAACGTGCGGCCTTTAACTAAGCTGTCCGGTTTGTCCGACTATTAGGATTGGCAACCTGGCAACCCTAAATCCGGGTAACAAAATCCTTTCCCATTTCACAGTTCGCTTGAACCTGAGTCCGAACTCGTGCAAACTCCGACCCCTGAGTTATGTGACAAACACTCACTGAAACTTCCAATTGGGTTACTAAGGTTAGTTAAGTCTTTAATTAACTTTCATTGCTTCCTAGGTTTAATAATAATTGTCTTCAACTTAAGAAGTGGAGTGAAAAAGATTTAAGGATTTGATAATATTTTCATACCGAAGAGCAATATATTTTTTAAATAATTATTTAAAATAGTAAGCACTTTTATAGAAAATCGAATTAATATTACTCTTTATGACAAAAGAATCATATTTTTCTAGAATTTTAACTAAAAAATATCTAGATTAAAACTTACCTTAAGACCTCTATACACCAACGGCATTTTATACAAACACCAATAAAAATTGACTACAATGAAACGACAACCATTTACAATACTCCAAGCTGTAGTGCACTCAGTCAAGTGTTCCAGCACGGAATATAATGAATTCCTGCTTAATCCTATTTATATGTAATGAAAGAGCATTAAAAATCTAGATTGCAAGCATTGCTAGGTTTTCTCATGTTATAATTAAAATATAATTCAATTGTGGAATACATTCGAATTTAGTCAAGTCATCTCCATGATTTAATTAAGTTATTTTCAAAGACAATAAATCTTGAATACCATAATAATACATAAGTAGACTCTACTTATGGCATTCTAAGATAAATTTCAAAGTAGGTACGCGTTTTCTTTAAAAGTATTCAAGATTTCAAGAATAAAGATTTAGCTTCTTTTATTTTTTAAACGTTTTACAAAAGTTACTTCGTCTTAATTTAGTTCTGCAAGTAGGCGTTTGTATACGGCCAGTGTTCCTGAATTGACGCTGGTTTAAATTTCGAACATGCTTGTGAAAGGCCAGTTTGTCCCGGTAGCCCGCGCTTTTCGTACGACAAAGTGAAAATGGTGTGTTCCGTTTTTAAATTGATTTCTTGACAGTTTGTGAGCACAACATAATTTTTTTTTTCTTTTACAGACGACTCAACTGGACGAAGAACAAATTACAAGTAAGTTTTTTATTACTTTTTAATTTTTATAGATACTTACCTATTTAACCTAAGTATTTAAAATGGAAATAAATCGTTAAAAAATATTAATCATGCTCTTGAGGTTAAATAGAAAGTAAATAAAAAGTTAATTTCATTAAAATAATTAAGTGTATTTCCATGAACATGAATAAAAATTACTTACCTACCTAAATATTCTGTCTACACTTTACGTGTTTAATTTCAACTTTATCATTGTTAATCATTGTATCCCTGGAACTAGTAAATTACATACCTACTAAACTCTATGATTTACAGATATTTGAATATTCAAGATAATACAAAATAAAATATGATAATAACTTCACACTTTTCATAGTGGAACGTAAAACTTTTTACACCAAAGTATTTATGACTTATAAACAAGGCGTTGAAATATGAATGAGTGGTCGCGGCTGAATGCTCGTTGTGTTAGTGAGTTTTATTGCAAAAAAAAACGTAATTTTATGTGGAATATATTTTCAAATGTTTTGAATTATTCATCATTATTCTTTTTTAGGGTTCCGTAGCCAAATGGAAAAAAACGGAACCCTTATAAATTCGTCATGTCTGTCCGTCCGTATGTCACAGCCACTTTTCTCCGAAACTATAAGAGCGATACCATTGAAACTTGATAAGTAGATGTAGTCTGTGAACCGCTTTAAGATTTTGATACAAAAAATGAAAAATTATTAAAAATTTTAGGGGTCCCCATAGATACAACTGAAACAAAAAAAAATGTTGTATCAACCTACGCGTGTGGGGTCATCTATGGATAGGTCTTCAAAAATCATATCGAGGTATCTAATATCATTTTTTTCTAACCTGAATGGTTTGCGAGGGAGACTCTTCCAAAGTGGTAAAATGTGTGACCCCCCTCTCTAACATCTAAAGATAATCTAAAAAAATATATGATGTACATTACTCCAAAAACTACCAACGAAAATTGGTTCGAACGAGATCTAGCCAGTAGTTTTTTTTATAAGTATGTCATAAATGGTAAACCTTAATGTAACTTTCATTAAATCAACTGACATATGAAAATAAATCACAAACCTCTTAATTTCATAAAAATATACCTTATTGCTGCTGCGGAACCCTTCATGGATGAGTGCAACTCGCACTTAGCCGGTTTTTTAAATAAACCGAATGCTCATTTAAAAATCATTTTAATAGTAGTAAAGGTATTGGCTTTAGTCATAATTTATCAAGGAATATTAATTTGTAAGAGTTACACTTTTTAAAAGTAAGTACTTAAATTCTTTCAACCTTTTCCACTTTCACGCAGACTCGTAAATTACAAGAAATGGTAATTACAAGAAATGGTTATTACAAGAAATGGTAATTACAAGAAATGGTAATTACAAGAAATGGTAATTACAAGAAATGGTAATTACAAGAAATGGTAATTTCTTATGAAATTATTTGTCGCCGTTAAATAATTATATGAAAGAGCGAAACGATATTATTAACTGTTTAAAAATAATAGTTGTTGGTCCCGGATAAATGTACGTTTCCTGTACAATAAACAAATTTTGTTACGGGCCACACGATGTACACATTCTATTTCGCTTTTCCGTTTGTCTGTCCATCCTTACTGTAATCTATTATGAAAGCTTAACAACTTGTTAATAGTAGGTACCTGAATAATATATTTTGTTACGGATATCAGGCAGCGAAAATACAGGTTGTTCGGGTGAACTACCGTTATCCTTAAAACCATGGGTATGACGACGGTTTTTTTGAGTTCCCAGCATTGTTCTTATAGAAAAAATTGTTCATTTAGACGGGCTCATTAATTGATGGTTTTAAGGATAACGGTGTTCACCCGAATTAATTTTTAGGGTTCCGTACCCAAAGGGTAAAAACGGGATCCTGTTATTGAGACTTGCTGTCTGTTCGTATGTCCGTACTCCGTCTGTCTTTTCGCCTGTCTGTCTGTCTCCAGGCTGTATCTCACGAACCGCTATTGCTATACTTCTGAAATTTTCACAGATAGTGTAGGTATGTCTATTGCCGCTATAACAAAAATACTAAAAAATAAAATAAAATAAATATTTAATAATTATTCCATAGAACAAAGGTCATTTTTTGGCCTTTTTGCTCGTAATCAATAATGGCAATTGCTAGGCACTTGAAATTTTCACAGCATCCTTAATTATATTTGTACTTTAATAATTAATAATAATATTAAAATAAAATAAATATTTAAGGGTGCTCCCATACAAAAAACACAATTTTTGTCTACTTTCGCTCTATAACGGTACGGAACCCTTACTGCGCGAGTCTGACTCGCACTAGGCCGATTTTTTTATTATACTATACTCAATATTTTTATCATTTATATTTATATCGGCGGGATTAGAATCGGCGATCCCATTCCACACTCAACCACTGAGCCACAAGGTCATTCTTATTTCCAGTGCTGCGTCGGGCCTTCAGCATGTTCGACTCGAGCAAACAGGGCAAGATTGAGAAGGAGAAGATCAGGACGATCCTCAACACGGTGGTCCACAACTATGACGACAATGCACTAGATCAGATACTGGAGGATGAAGATGTTGATGGTACGTACTTGTCATATATTTTTTTTATAAAATAAGGGGGCAAACGAGCAAACCGGTCACCTGATGGAAAGCAACTACCGTCGCCTATGGACACTCGCAATATTAGAAAAGCTGCGGGTGCGTTGCCGGCCTCTTAAGAGGGAATACGCTCTCCTCTTGAAGGTTTGCAGGTCGTATCGATCCGGAAATACTGTTGGAGAAAGTTACGCGAATATCGCACGGTGGAAGAAAAATAAAATAAAGTATCTTTTTATTCAAAATGGGTCTTATGATAGTCCTTTTTGTTAGTCGTAGAAAGAACGAAGAAATTACGATGCCTACCACCGCTTCTACAACCGGTGGTAGGCATCGTAGTTTCTTCGTATCCAGCGAGAAGAAGACTTATTCTGTTGCGCTTTTTATTGGCTAACGCTAGGAGACCAATCAGCAACATTGTTGAATAAAGATAAAAAAGGATTAGTCAGAGTTTCCCAAATTCTTGAGATAATGAAACCTTGTGGAGCTTCCTCTCTATGAAAGCCCAACCGGGTATTTTGAGTATTTTGGGAAATTTTAAATTTTAATTTTATATTTGCGGAGAAAATACTAGGATATTTATTTTATAAAGACTAAATTCAGGAAGAATAAGTAATAATGTACTGTATTACTTTAAAGAATATTTAATAGAAATACCGAATTATTTATTAGTAGATTTGTTTTCAACTAAAATGAAATGAATGAAAACTGATATTATAAAAGAGATACTCAATACTCATCAATAGTACATTTTTCCACAGATTAAAGCCACTATATTTTATGTATGCTTTTCACAAAACATAACCTTCGTGATGGACAGTCATTGGACAGAGTATTTTTAGTGGATACTCGAAAAATGTTTTTGGCCTGTGATCTTGAAAACGTCGTAAATTGATGGAATGACAACAAAGACGGTGTCGACTTGATGGCTCATAAAATAGCACCAGGTGATCTATATCTCACGAATTTTAGTAGGAAATTGGTTAGGCAGTTTGCTATTTATGTCATATGTGTTAAGCTGATATAGGCTGCAAAATATTAAGATCGCCAAACTGAAAAGCACTATCCGATTTTAGGGCATTCCATGGGTGATGGGACGAAAAGTTAGCTGGGTAGGTCCTTGATCTATTTGATCTTTATTTTCCTTTTTCACTTGAAATGTTTTATTTCAAGTAACGTATAACAAAAGACATGTTATTGTTAAACATTTATTATTCGTATCGTCAAACGTATTAAAAATACTAAAAATAATTAGAATAAAAAAAAATGTTAAGTAATTAAAAATGTGTAAGGTTTTAACCAGTGTTTATTGTTTATTAATGACGACTACCTACAATAATTATTCGACTTACATTGTTTAATGTTTTGTATGCAATGACATCCTGCCTTTTTTGTTATTCGAACCCACGACCTTCGTAACCATCTGAGCTACTGGCACTTTTAATGGCAAAGTTAATCCTATTATAATAAGACCATTTGAAATCCACCGGGATTCGATATTCAAATTAGTTTCAAACGGGTTCCATACTGCATACTGAGAACCTTTTAGGCAACGTAAATTTTACTTTTTAATGCTGAATTTCAGCGGAGATTTCATAATATCGTAAACCAAAATAGTTTTAAAAATACATGTGGCACTCGGAAACTGCCACGGTAAGTCTATTGCATAACATATAAATATTTACTTTTACATTGTTATTGAAATATATTATCGACGACCTCTGTGGCTCAGTTGGTGGGCTGTTGGTAGCTCAAGCCGGGGGTCGCGGGTTCGAATCCCGCCATGGAACAAAAAGTTTTCAAAGTTCCTGGGTCATGGATGTGTATTAAATATGTGTATAGTATAAAAGTATTAAATATATTTCCGTTGTCTGGTACTCGTAACACAAGACCTTCAGGTACTTACCACGGGAAAAATAACGTTAAAAAGAACAAATACTAAGTAATATTTTATCTGATAGTTAATATATTAAGCTATATTTACATCATCTCGTTAATATAAAGCCAAAAATAACCTCTGTAATAATTTACGTAATATCCTATTATATCTCATGAAGGCCCAAACAATAATTCACAAATCGCATTACGTCGGCAGGCTCCGGAAAATTGAACTTCGACTCGTTCGTGCGCGTCGCGACGCACTTCCTCGACGAGGACGACGAGGCGCTGCAGAAGGAGCTCAAGGAGGCCTTCAGACTGTACGACAAAGAGGGCAAGTCCATACTAATATTAAAGAAAGTGTCTATCACAGATAGGAGAGAGATAAATATCTGTTATCTCTCTCTTCGAGTAGTTTGTGGTGACGCACTTCCTCGACGAGGACGACGAAGCGCTGTAGAAGGTGCTCAAAGAGGCCTTCAGACTGTACGACAAAGAGGGTGAGTCCATAATAATGTTTTAGGAACTGTCTGTTAATTCTATCTTTGACTTTTTCGTCGCCACGCACTTTCTCGACGAGGACGACCAGGTGCTGGAGAAGGAGCTCAAGGAAGGCCATCAGACTGTATAACAAAGAGGGTAAGTCCATATAAATAGCATACTAATACTATAGAGGCTGATCAGTGATCACCTGATTATGTGACATGAAAGGTGATGCAAATAACCAATTAAATAATAACAACGTAAGAATTAATTCATCGAAATAGATCGAGTATCTCTCATAACTAGTTCTGAGCCTTATCCACATTACGTTACGTTACGTCGTCGCAACGGAAAATCGCTATGTATGCCAGACCTGCGTTGAGTTGTCGTTGATGTGATGTTGGTGCTATAACGTTATCGTAGAGGTAGGGGTCAATTTATAATAGCGCAGAGTCGAAGCAAAGCGAAGCGAATTCCCAAAAACTGAAGACAGAAAATTCAACCTTAACTCCAGAGCGTAATGTGGGCTCTACACTCGCGGCGCGAATTGCGGCCGCGATTCGCGCCGTCAACACGATTCGAACAAATACGAAACCGCGAAGCGCAAATACGAAGCCGCGAAACCCACCACACTCGCGGTTCGCGGCCTTCGCGGGCTTTCGCGCCGCGAGTGTGGAGCCGGCTTAACGCATACATAACTTCTGCTAGGCCAATCAGCGTTGGTCGGGCGCATTCACGCCAATTCGCACGGATGCGCGCGCCTTCTTAAATTCTCAGAAGTAATAAAGTGCGTTACCGCTTTGGAGTTAAGGTTGAATTTGCTATGTTCAGTTTTATGAATTCGCTTCGATGCGCTTCGACTCTGCGCTAATATAAATTGACCCTTACAAAGTGCTTAGGCTTTACGTACGACGCAGTATAGCTATGTCCACACTATGCAATTTCATCTTCAATTTTCGTCATCATCTTTTTATTCAACTTTCGTTTGGCATATTCAATAATTGAATGAGTCAAAATCCACCCGCGTTGGAAAGAAAAGTGTCATAGCGTCGCGGGCATGCCTCACGTGCGATGTTGACTGCGCTATAACGCATGCCCTTGATGAACAAAAAAAGGCACAGTGTGGACAAAGCTTATATACGCTACGCAATAGAGCAATGTGGCTTCTCTTAATATATTATAGTCTCTTAGTAGATAGTGTAGTCGACTAAAATATCCAAAATACATGCCCTAATAGAACTACAATATTACACATTTTTCATACTATTATGTTACGAGGTTGGAACGCTAAGCGTTGAACGATAAAGAGTATTACTTGGTGGAATTTGGATATTGAAATTTTGTACTAAACTCACTGTAATAATATAGTTATAAGTGTTATAACTTAGGACGTTACTGATAAAAATATTAACGCAGCGTAACGTTTCCAATATGCTAGATAGAAACAATCAGACTTTTTTAGCTATATTAAGTGCCTTATCAGGAAGTAGTGAAACAGGCCCTAAATAAAATAAATTAATTAAAAATAAAGATTCGGACGTCAAACATTATGTGTCAGATGACGTCGATGCGATGGCAGTTCAAATATTTCTAATCAAAAAATCGGATAGCTCTCTCTCTTACATTTTGTACTGCGCCGAGTGAGCTCGAACTCGCGGGAAGGAAATTTCGGATAGTGTGCGGGGTGGCGGTCCGGCCGACGTTCAAATGTTTCGGATCAGAAATTTCGGACAATGTGCGGCCGGGCTAAGCGTTGAAAGAGTAATTTATGACGTCGAGGCATTTTTCATAAAAAAATAGAAGTCAAATTTGAGCGCTGTTACTCTCACAGTGAACTCTATAATTATAAGGGATACACATCCTAATGCACCATCATTTTGTTTCATACATTTTGTGTGAATTGAGTACCAAAAAAATCCAAAAAATAAATCAGTTCCAAGCCAGGATGAACGGACTCAGTGCATTATCACACGCCGCTAAAATCAATAGTGCATTCGCCTCCCGATGTGTGCTAACTCTCCTGATTCCTGAACGGCGGATATACACTGTATTTTTTGTTCTACTTGTAGTAACTTTCTTGTATTTTTGTACTACTTGCTGTATTGACAGATTGATTGAATGATTACCTACTAAATTATAAAAAAATCGTAGATATTTCAAGTGTCATTGCTAGAAATGAATTTTCATTTCTTTGTTTTATCAATACAATGCGTTGAAATTAGTATTGCGAAAACTTTTTCTAGAGCATAATAAAAACTTTCTATTGTTTTTGAAAACTTTGTCGAAAGGTTTTTATAAATTTTATTATTTTAAAAGCTTTCCCGATGGTAATTTTTCTTATTGTGAAATCTGTTTTCTAAACAATAACATTTCTTGTGTTGTTTACTGTTATATACTACGAACAATAAAAACTAAGGAATCGTAACTCCCATACTATTACCGTTTTAAATTTGGTTCCTTTTGATATGTCATGTTACGTCAGCCTAGTACCGCTCAAGGTCACCTAAATATTGCAAATGTATTGAAATGTGTACCTAAGGTACACTTTTTTGACAAGTATTGTGGAGCATGTTTTTTGACGAAGTTACTTTTACTTAGTTTTTATTATTCGTAGGTTATATCTATATTATTACTTGCTGTGGACATTTAAAATGGGAACTGTTTTGTTGTGTAAAATTTTTTGCTGGCGAGTGAGGCGGGGGAGTCCTAGAAAAATTTTTTTTTGATTACTATCAAGCTAATTTTTTGTATGCAGCTTCATTTTGATAAGACAAATAACATTTTTATTTGCGAAAAACTTGAAAGTGGTAGCTAACAGAGATAGAAAGGATTTCATACTTTGTTTTGATGGTCCTAAAATATGGATTGTTCTATTTGTATGACAATGTTACTCTCAAATTATGTAACTATTAACCTCCATAATATTAAATATAAGCAATATACAAAAAAAAACAGCTAGTAAGGGTTCCGGTATAGGGTTCTGTAATCAACAAAACTTGGTTGACTACGGTACCCTAAAACGTAACCCTAACAAGCTGATTTTTTGTATATTGGTAAATTAATAGTTATTTAATTTGAGAGTAAAATTGTCCTACAAATAGTACAATCTATATTTTAGGACCATCAAATCAAAATATGAAATCCTTTCTATCTCTAAAAAGAACTCACTATAAAAAACTTGAAAGTCGTCAAAAAAACCCTTTTGGGAAAAACAGTACTACAGTAAAGAAAGAAATTACTGTAGTTAACTTCTTTTCCTGTGAATATGTCAACTGACCTTTAGCATTTATGCACTTTATGTCATAATTTTTTTTGGTGCGAAAAACAATACAAAGATAGCAAAAAAATGATATGGGCGCAGAGCCCATAGATAGCCCTAAATTAAATAAATAATTAAAAACTCATAATTTTAAAGTTTATTTTCAAGTGGGTTAATAAAATCCTCTCCGCTGCGCTCCGTTCCTGCGCTTACCCTTAGAGGTCTTATATTAGGTATTATATTGTAATCCCTGCAACATCTTATTGTAACTGATAACAGGCTATTCGTTGGGCTCAACATTGGCACAATAGACAGAACGAACCAGTAGGCCGACTTCAAAGAAACTGGCGAATGGACGGGTACCGCTTTATGCATGCTATGAACGGCTGAGCAAAGCAATGACATGGCGCGCGCTGGCCGATTTGACCTACTACATCAAACGTATAAATTTCGAGAACACTTGTAAGGCCGACTGCATACACACGTTTTCCGTATTCGATTTCCTGATGTGTATTTGGAATTCCGTGAGACTAGCGCAAGCGTGAACTCGTGCGGAATTCATCCCATTCAAAAAAAGCGAACGTGTGCATCAGTTAAGGGGACGACTAACCCTAAATTGTCGATTTTATAATTTTTATTTTTATACTTGATATTAAGCCCCGAATTGTTTCATTTTCTAAACAAAAATGTAGTATCTAGTATGTAGATATATATCTATGAATTATATTTCCGAGGATCTGACCGAGCAAAAACACGATATCTTAAAATTTTCTCGATAGAAAAATCACAAAGATGCATTTAATTTTCACGGTTTTTTATATACTGCCATAACCGTGCTTTAAGCTAAGTTAATATTTTAACATTATTGTTATTATTATTAATAGCCGATGGTGTCCCACTGCTGGGTAATTTTAACATATTGTATAAAATTCTACCATTGACAAACTGACCTAGCGATTTTTTTAAAATTTTGTATATTTATCGAGTTATTGAGAAAAAAGTAATTTGGCGATGAATCCGCGTCGTCCTTTTTCACCTGACATATGAAAGACGGGCGTAAGTGTGAAAAGTGAAGGACGATGTTTGATGATGTCGGAACGTACTAATATGTTGGTCCGCAGGTTTGCGCGCTGTACGAGGTCGGTCAAAATTACTCTTTTCAAACCCTTGTATGTGACCAGCCTAAGTCGGCGTACTGGTTCGTTCTGTATTGTGACATTGGCTCGCAGCCAACTACAAGCGAACACTCAACAACAAATGTTATACAGAATATTCCATACTATATCCCTATCCGGGGAAAAACTTTTCAATACGATAGTATTGAAAAGTTTTTCCCCGGATAGGGAATATTACGCAAAGGGCCCAGAGGGCGCTACTAGTACGTACACCTAATAATTCGACTAAAATTCCGACATGTTGCATACGTCTGCATACGTCATAATATCAAAATATTGACAGAAATGTTGTCAAAAGTCGAACAAAACTTTTTGTTTACTTTCCATGTAATATTCTTATTAGAGACTTAATAATTTAAGCAACTACGTTTCACTTTTTTTGTATGTTTTGTAAGTTTTCTGCCTAGGAATCAACTTCTCTGATAGTACTTAAATAATAGAAGATTAGAGATGAATCTGCTGTAGGCAAAAAACGTCACGTCTCACGACGCTTTTACTATTACTATTAATTACATTATTGTATTAATAACTAATTGTGTAAAATAACATTATTGTATTAAACTTTTATCAAAATAACTCAGAAACTATTTTCCCAATTATATCAGCAAAATTGTGGAATTTCTCTAAAGCTATTCGGAAATAGAAGGCTTTTGTGTTCCCTAAAAGAACGTATGAGCTATTGAAACAGTCCAATCCTTAGACAAATGCCTTTTGAATGAGCGATAATAAAAATAAACGGTCCCAAGCTGCGAGCAAGGCTGAAACTGTGCCATTAATACTTCGTTCACTGATAACTTGAAACATGAACTGAATTTTACTGCTCTGGAAATGGTTTTATTTAGAATAATTATGGGGTGCTTACTAGGGCAGTTTTCGAATTTTCTTAATTAGTCCCTTATGCCAAACCTTATCAAAAGCCTGTGCGACGTCCAAAAAGACTGTCGTGATGACTTTATTTTCATCTAGAGCTCTCTATATATTACTTTAGTTAATGTGTGAACTTGGTCAGTCATGGACTCATGGAGTATTTTTCTTTAAGGCCATATTAAGAGTCTGGAATAAATTTTCTTTCTTATAGTACAGGTTATAAGCGTTTAAAGAGAAGCTTCTCAGATAGTTTCGATATAATAGGTTTGGTTTCGTGTGGTGGTTTCCCAGGTTTTGGCAGCATTATGACGTCTGCTACTTGCCACATAAACAGAGTAGACAGAATGATAGAGTATACCGACTTAGAACTGATGTTGAAATTTTTAAATTTGACGTATTATGACGAAAATCGTCGCTAGGGTTGTTAACTTGTTACCTACGAATTTAAAAATATGACATATTCGATGGACGTTTTCCTCTTTAGTCGTATTGTTGTTTGTGTTTTGGCACATGTGATTAAAATTGTCAGAATCCAATTTTGAAATCTTTATTTTAAATATTTAAAAATAAATTATATCAGCCAGCGCGAGGCACATTCCGTTCATAATCCTAGTGAAACCCGACGAATTTGACAGATATTGAAACCTGTCCGTCTCTTTGCAGTCGAACTACTGGTCGTTACGTCTATTGTGACATAAACAATGTATCATGAAGATGAAAAATTGAAGTAGATAATAGAGGAATAGCATACTTGGTACGTGTTATTGTACTGGTATTTTATATAATTACGAGCTTTTGCCCGCGGCTTCGCTCGCGTTAAGAATTATTATTATATACAAATTTTCATCCCCTATTTGAACCCCTTGGGGTTGGAATTTATCAAAATCCTTTCTTAGCGGATGCCTACGTCATAACATCTATCTGCATGCCAAATTTCAGCCCGATCCGTCCAGTGGCTTGGGCTGTGCGTTGATAGATCACTATGTCAATCAGTCAGTCAGTCACCTTTGAGTTTTATTTATATAGATTGTAGTGGTATTGTACAAATTATATAAAAAGTGACATACAAAGGATAAGGCCGATAAGCCCATAGACGACTCAAATTACTTTTAATAAAGTAAAACTTGTGTTATGGCAATGATGATCATGATGATGGTGATCATAATAATAGTGATGATGTTAATAACAATAATGATAATGACAAACTAAACATTCCAGGTAACGGCTACATCCCCACATCAAGTCTGCGTGAGATTCTTGCGGCTCTGGATGACCAGCTAACACCTGACCAACTCAACGAGATGATCGCTGAGATCGACACTGATGCTTCCGGCACTGTTGATTTCGATGGTAAGTGTGTTTACTTAGAACGATCTAATCACAGAATGCCGTGGTAGGAACTATAAGCTGTCGGAACTAGCAGTTTAGGACAGTTTTTTATAATAATATTTAAACATTATTTTATAAAATAATGTTTATGAGTGATTCAGATAAAAGGGAATTGTGTAAAGAATTAAATTATAAGGAGAACGACCTACTTTTGTAATAAATAATTCCGTATGTTACACTGCAATAACAAGTGAAGATAATTGTAAAACTCTGGAATGAACTGTCACCAGCAGTATTTCCGGACCGATACGACCTGCAAACCTTCAAGAAAAGAGCGTATACCCAATTAAAAGGCCGGCAACGCACCTGCAGCTCTTCTGATGTTGCGAGTGTCCATGGGTGACGGTAGTTGCTTACCATCAGGTGACCCGTTTGCTCGTTTGCCCCCTTATTTAATAAAAAAAAAATATTTGAAGCAGTTAAAGCAATATTTTTAAAACGATACGAATATAAAGAAATACTTACTTAGTAAAAAAACATTCTACGCTTATTATTATTGATGACGTAATTCAAATTAAAATAAATTCTTCTATTTATTCTAATGCTGGTGAACGTAGTGACGGCTGTGATGTGTATTGTGTAGTACTTATTGACATTATATCAAGCGTATCGGATACTAAAGCCTTTGTTTACGGTCAACCCGGTCCTGACCAAGTAACCACACTAGTTCGCTAAGGGACCGGACCGGACCTAAACATCATTGATTACAGAGTTCTGTTTGCAGAACACTTAAATGCCCGAAGATATAATTAACAAGAGATACATCACTTAGGTAGAGAGTTAACATGGATATCGCTAGATACAAGAGGTTAGATGAAGTGCGTCTAAATTAACGTGACGGGGGAATCAGGAAGAAATAATATTAAGTAAGAACTAAGAAGATGGTTTTACTTACCCGGAAAACGTTGTTTTGCCATATAAATTATTTCTATTATCAATATAAAACGCAGATAAAAACCTATTCTCAGGTCTAACGAATGTATCTACAAAGTTTCATTAAAATCGGTTGAGCCGTTTTGGAGGAGTTCGTGTACAAACACTGTGACATGAGAATGCTATATATATTATAATAATATATAACATTCTCATGTCACATGCATCTAATAAGATGCTATGTAAACGCCCTTCTGAAATGTCATGGGCATATTCACATAGATCGATTTGTATTGATTATTAAAAAGCATACTTTTAAGTAAGCATTGACAAAGTATTCTAAATCTTATTATATTGTATTTCTTCTTTTATTATTCAAAAATATGCTTTTTTATGCAAGATACACAACATTACCCACTCAACAACGTTTTATTCGTTTTCATTACTTAAGCAATCCGTTTTTCTATTACATTATTGTCATAAAATTTTATAGGCACATGAGGGTTGTAAGTATATTACGATTTTACTGTATACAGAATATTGGGTTCGAGATTTCTATTATCTTTTCATTCTCTTACTTATAACAGAGTACTTGCTTAAAAGGGCATATTATCTAAAAAGTACTTATCGTTACATATAATATAACCAATATTTTAAGCAAAGGTCGAAGCAGAGGGCGCTACTAGTACATATAGTAATCCGAACAAAATCCGACATGTTGAAAGAAGCGTTGTCAAACGTCGAACAAAACTTTTTGTTTACTGTCTATGCTGGTGCTTCCATCCAGCGTGAAAACGTTGCAGTATATATCCTATTGGACTCATAAAGTTAATATACCAAGCGGAATAGAGCAACAATCTCGAGCTGTCAAACGAAACCGAAATTGGTTTTCATCTGTGTGAAAAATATGTGTACGTATACACTTACACAAGCATGATTGAACATGAATTCTATGAGATTAAATTGTCAACGTGCGGCACGTGCCGACTGGACGTCAAAAAGAGAGTGCTGCTGTCATGTATCACACGTCTCTTTTTACCACGCAGTGTTACTGATAGTGACATCTCTCTTGCTCAGGCCTTTGTTTCTCTATTCCGCTAGGTATATTAACTTTATGATTTGACTACTGTATACAAAATATTTACACTGTCCGAGTAGGCGAGGATTCTATTTTATTGAAACGATTAATAAAATCATTTAAAACATTTTCTTTTGGTTTCAGAATTCATGGAAATGATGACTGGCGACTAAGAACTCTTACGAAGATTAAAATAAGTGGGATTAAAGAAAATACTATTTAGTAAAATAAAATATGCATTTTCAATTTTTTTAACTTCAATAATATATATACTTAAATCAACAACTTTTTTCCGTCTTTCAGACTACCATTTTGAAACTGTTTATTGCAGACGTACATGGATGAAGTGTATAGCTAACAACTTACAACAGACGGGCAATTACTCATTTTTTCCTCTATGATTTGAACAAATCTTGTGACTTACCTATTTCATCATTTTGTTATGCATAAAATCATTTTTTTTACTTTCAAATCATTTATTCAGTTCCAAAGCCTTCATTTATACAAAACACGAACATTTTCAAATTGTTATTTACCTACTTTAGCCACTTGTCTTCAATTACAATATTTTTAAATATTATGATAACTCTAACCTTGAATTTTTTTACTGCTCCAACGCATTATCAAACTGTATAGCCCGTGTAAAAAAAGATTAAATCAAACGGATGCCAGATGTAGGAGATTAAGATCAAAACTGGGTTTTTAGGTCAAAGGACGTATTTGCATAACGATCTAAGCACCAACATTTGGGGAAGTGAACTATCATCATCGGTGCAAAATAATCAGCAATCGTTTAAATTCTGGTAAACATATTTTAATGATTTAAGAAAATACTTGAGTAAATTAAAAAAGAAAATCAGTTTTTTTGTTATCAATTAATAGCATTAAATCAAGGTTAGGAGGTTATTGCTAAGAAAACATTATACATACTTCCATACTAATATTAAAAATGCTAAAGTGTGTCTGTCTGTCTGTTACCTCTTCACACCCAAACCGCCGAACCGATTTTGATGTTTGGTAAAGGCATACTTTGAGTCCCAGGAAACATAGGATACTTTTTTCCAAAAAAAAAAGTAATTTTGCCGCAACGGAATTGCGGGCGTTATCTAGTTTTTTTATAGGCAAGAAACTACGAATAATAAAAACTAAGGAAAAGCAACTCCGTCAAAAAACATGCTCCACAATATTTGTCAAAAAAGTGTACCTTAGGTACACATTTCAATACATTTGCAATATTTAGGTGACCTTGAGCGGTACTAGGCTGACGTTACATGACAGATCAAAAGGAACCAAATTTAAAACGGTAATAGTATGGGAGTTACGATTCCTTAGTTTTTATTATTCGTAGGCAAGAAAACAATATCCCCCTGCGCCATCTTGTTTCTTATCGAAATTAAATTGACATCTAAAATATAATTTACATTTTCAAACGTCAGTCTCCCTTTTCATCGAATACCAATTTCCCGGCCTATGATTTATATCAAATGGAACACTCCATCGATGGCAAAATTGCTGATCAGAATGAAATCAACTTCGAAATGACTAATATTGAACGATGGATTTTCAAATAGTCATCCGAGAGATCGGAACAAATACGTACACAATATTTCATCTATCACGATTAATACTACGCCATTTGTATCGTTCTATGAAATTGGTTTTAGCGAAACTAATTTAACTCTGAACGACGCGTGTAAACGCGATTATTTAACCGACTTCTAAAAGACGTATCACTACACTAAGGCCGGTATAAATAGTCAGTACTCAAGATGCATCTCGGTCTCAAGACACGGTTCAGGCTCTGTGATTGGTTGGCTGTCAAAATTTGGACCAATCACAGAGCCGAACCGCGTCTTGAGACCGGGTCGCATCTTAAGTACTGACTATTTATACCAGCCTAACTTACCTTACACTTACCTTATTTCTACTGGCTACTGCATGATACTACTGCTAAATCTACTGTAAAAGGCAGATGAGTCATGGCATAATAATTTTGGTAATGATTTTTACTTGCTGATATTTCTAATGTCTAAAGGTGCTCACTCACCGGGAGCTTTCGCTTGTAATGTAACGTTACAGAGTCGAGCATTACATCAGTGAGGGAGGAGAACCGAGCATTATGATGCATACCTTGTAATGACACAAAACCGAGCATTACAATGCGCACTTTGTAATGATACAGTGCGTAATATTTTGATATAACATCAACTAGCTATGGAATGGTCAAAGTCGAATGTTACATTACACGCGAACGCTCATCAGTCAGGGAGGTAATATTGTAATGTAGTGCTCAAAGTCGAATTTTTAATGTTACATTACACGTGAATGCTCGTCGATCAGGGAGGTATTTTTGTAATGTAATGCTCAAAAACGAATCTACAATGTTACATTACACGTGAATTCTCCCGGTGAGGGAGCACCTTTATGTCAAAATCATTGCCAATGGAAAAGAAATCATCGATGTATATGGCCAGGCGTGATCAAGCTTACGGTCATACCTGACTTACACTCCTAAAGCTACTGGTGCTAGCACTCCGGGCCTGCAAGAAGAAAGACTGTCCTATACACCAAGCACATAGAGCAAATCGTAACCAAAAAGATTGACATGCTAGAAGATAGGTCACAAATCTATGCCGCTCAATGTTACGAGAATTTAACGTAAGTATTTCGATACATTTTTGTGGTTCCTAGTCCAAACTAATATTATATTATTATGCCACAGAAAATATTTATTTAACATTGACAAGTTGTATATCAATTCAGAAATAATATGCTTTAGTTAACCGTTAATAAAATAATTTTACAAATTGAGAACGCTCAGAGTAATTTATCAAACGATTAAGATGATCATGAAATTTTATCCGGTAAATTTGTATTTTCACTTTAAAAAGCCATCGGTGAAGAGTGTGAGAGATTTACTGATAGGATTTACGAAGATGAAAAATGAGGGGAATGTCCCGATAGCTTTTAAGAAAAGAGGAACCATTTTATTTTAAAATATGTGTCATATAAAAGAGACTCTGAGCGTGGCGAGAATTTTTAAATTTACTTCTTTATTAAATAATTTTTTAAGCATTCGGCAAATATAAATTTCTTCTTTTATTTACATCTTAAAGTGTTTCAGCAAAATTTATTATGAGTAATGAAGGTAGATATTTCATGTTAACGTATTTATAAACCTCTGTTAATGCTCGATGAATTATTACGGTTCGGTGTCCTAATTTGCAATTCAGATGGCCGGTTTGGACCAGCTGTAATTACCCAATAGCCTCATAGGGGCATTACCGTCGTTGAAATTTTCATTAGCGTTTGGACACGAAGTTCGAGTGGAAAACCGTGTAGCGATAGAAATGTGACCAGTGCTAGGTGCGAAGCATATCAATCTTAATAACTTAAGTATAGTATTACACAGAAATAGTTAGAGTAGAGCAGCATTTGATAGTACTCCAAAGGCTGCCCTAACGCAAGCATCGTGTAGACATAGATGTGAAACAGTATACAGTATTGCATAGATAAGCTATAGAAGTGCATTCACAGTTATTCTCAGTTCCTGATGACGTCATAGTTTGGCGCCAAAGCTGTGTTTGAAGTCCATCCAACATCGAGAAGCACATACAAAGCATATGCCAAAACAAACAGCGACATATATTTACAACAACACATTTATTTTTCCTCGTAGTCTTGTCTGTGGATAATTTGTTTGTGATTCATTAATCATATTGTCTCAGATAAGCTTGGTAATAACTAAGTGGTTGTTACTATTATTGTGTATTCCTAAATCAATCGAATCAAAATTACAAGAATGCAATTTCCGATCAACCGCGACCGCGACCGACAAAAATTTAACTAAAATGCCACTTTATGACCTAGGCTATTGAATTTATTTTCTACCGACATTTGTGTAGCGAGAGCGACCCATGCTGCCGTTGCTTGTGGCTGAGTAAAATAAAACTGGCTATACCAATATTACATAATATTACAAGCAAACGTATGTAGCGATTTATTTAAATAGCGGCGCGTTGCTGTCGTTTACATAAAATTGCTTGTGATCTTGCGATGTAGCCGCAAAATCTAGCCCAGGGGCTTCCAAAACTTATTTTGTCTACTGCCCACTTTGAGAACAAATTATGTTTTAGCTTAAAATGCATCCGGATGAAATAAATCACCCCCAAGCCTCACAACGCCCCCATTTTTTCCTGGGTCCCACACCTTTAGACCTTCAGTGCCCACAAGGGGGCGTTATTTGGGAATACGCCCACTTTGGGAAAGGCTGATCTAGCCCAAAGCTCTCCTGTAAGAAAACACATTGGCAATAATTGATAGTATTATAACAATTCACGTGTCTCTATTGTTTCTACAAGGTATAACAGAACTAGGTGATAATACTTTAGGGTGTGTATGAGTCCCATAAATATACCTATATCACCTATCACCTTTGTATGGAAAAATTCATGATACGCTTGCCCATACAAATCACAAAAAAAATTACTAAAAACTCTTCCAGTGCTGCTACTTTCACAGTGAACTCCATACAAGAAACACATACACATCCATATTATCAGTTAGTTTTGATACACCAGTTTCTATAAACATTTAAAAATTGGTGGTTAAGAAATGACCTGTATAAATGTTTACCAATTTCCCAATTTCGTTTTATCTGAATACATGGATTTTAATACTCAGTACGTGACTTTTATGATATTCAGTTAAGCGCTTTTCGTTTGTTTCACGCGATTTTGGCGGCAATTGATATTGTAATATTCCGTTTTTATATTTTTTTATATGCCGTTATTGTCGACTCAGATAATGCTACAATGTACGTAACGAGTTAAAAAGCTTATGATACTGTATATTTTGTACGATATGTGGTGAAATCCATAGAATTCATTGTGATACCTAAGATTTACCGGCGCTAAAATATTTTTAAATTGGCAGTATTATAGCCCACCCTGAGCTTAAGAGCCCATATGACCCTAACTTGACTACATACTTTAACCTAGATCTCAAAATCTGTAAGGTCTAGAAAACTGATTTTTTGACACAAGTAACTTCAGTTCACGATTACTCAAAAAATGCTCGATAGTTTCTTTTTTACAAAAAACCTTGTTTTAGACACATTTTTGCTTGAATCTTCGAAGTTTGCTGTCTTTTCTTTAATATTTTTTAATATCTAAAAAGGTATTGATAAAACCTAAATTTGCTCAAAACACTTTTTTCATAATCATTATAGTTCGTCTTTTACTCAAGTAAAACTAAATCGGCGATGATTCAGCGCCGTCCTTTTTCACCTGGCATATGAAAGACGGGCGTGAGTGTGAAGAGAGAAGGACGATGTTTGATTTTTAGAGTCAGGTGAGCTCTTAAGTTTCCTTGTAGATGAAAATTAATTAAAAGGTACAGCTCAGTATTATAAGTAGGTACGTTCAATTTAACTGGTTTAGCACTTGAAAATAATTTTATAATTACAAAGCCATTAATCAAATGTATATTAGCCTTTTCATAAATGCTTCGTTAACTGCTTAAGACTGTCGTGAAAACAAAAAATAATTTGTGTAGAAAACGTTTTTAGTATAGAAATGCTTCATAACGTTACAAATCTATAAGTTGGAAATAATAATTCTCTAGTTACACTATCCCATAATTTAAGACATGAAGGAATGAAGTGGGTAAGTACCAATTTGAAAAATGTCGTTTCTTTTGCATGAATGGAGGCTTTACGACGGCGAAAACGATTTGAAATCACAACAATTTTGATTATATGTATAGCTAAATATTAGCCAGGTGACGAAGTAGATAAGTACAGGACTTCCAAATGAATGATAATAATATCTATGGACACTTCACACCACGTCAGTCTGGCCCCGTGGTAAGTACCTGAAGGACTTGTGTTACGGGTACCAGACAACGGAAATATATTTAATACTTTTATTCTGTACATATATTTAAGATTTTTATTATATGATACACATATTTAATACACATCCATGACCCAGGAACTTTGAAAACTTTTTGTTCCGTTGGCGGGATTCGAACCCGCGACCTCCGGCTTGAGCTACCAATGCGCTCACCACTGAGCCACAGAGGTCGTCAAGTCAAATGATGCGCTTGGAAATCTCCGCTAACTGTCGTAATCACGAAAACACCCGAATCTATAAAACGTAAGAGCCACAAACAATGCATTTGAATTTGCACCTTGTTCAAAGGAAATTGAAGTAAGTAAATATCATATAGCCGGTGGCTGTCCGCTGTTGCCGGTCCGTCAATAAGTGCTATCCATCGGGCGTTACCATGGTAACGTATAAGCAACGTCAGACGCCTCTACGTCTGCAAAGCGGTGTTTTTCTTTAAGTTAAGTTTAAAAACAGCGCTTTGCAGCAACGTCTTCCAACGCTCGGCATATACGACCGTTGCCGAAAAATTACGAAAATTTCTATGTGCATTATCACTTTGGGAGCACTGTAACATGGTTTGTTCAAATTTTAAGGGAAAAATAAGTAATGGTCCAGGATGTTGTAAAATGTTAGTTATCCACTTCATCTCCTCATGTCTTCAAATATGATGAAGTAAAAAGATAATGACAACTATCTATAGAAATAGATCTGTAGAAATAGAGACGATATTTCCCTCGGGATCCAAGTTTTTCAAATATACTAGCCAATTGTTCTTGCTCAGCCAATACCCCAGTGATCGGATCGGAAAAGTTTGAGCAGGAATTAGAAACACACTAAAGTAAGAAGGAAGACAGTAATTTTTGTTTAGGTTTTCTGATGTTAGTTTTTAGAGAGTGAGATTTGTATTCGTTTTTACTTGTAGTTTATCTGTATATATAAAACTCAAAGGTGACTGACAGACATGGTGATCTATCAATGCACAGCCCAAACCACTGGACCGATCGGGCTAAAATTTGGCATGCAGGTAGATGATATGACGTAGGCATCCGCTAACAAAGGATTTTGATCAATTCTACCTCCAAGGGGTTAAAATAGGGGATGAAAGTTTGTATATAATGATACTTCTTAACGCGAGCGAAGCCGCGGGCAAAAGCTCGTAATATATAAGGAAAGTGTGTCTGTTTGTTACCTCTTCACGCCCAAATCGCCGAACCGATTTTGTTGGGTATGGAGATACTTTGAGTCCTGGGAAAGGACATTTAAAACTTTTTACCCAGGAAAAATATGTGGTTCCCGGATAAAACGGATCGTAAAATAAATGGATTTGGCGCGCCCATGTTGAAGTTGTTGTTTGTTGCGCCCGTTATCTAATCTGATTTTGATAGACCTTGCATTCATATTAGTGATACTGATAACATCATGTTAATTTTTTTTTTTTTTTTTTTTTATTAAATAAGGGGGCAAACGAGCAAACGGGTCACCTGATGGTAAGCAACTACCGTCGCCCATGGACACTCGCAACATCAGAAGAGCTGCAGGTGCGTTGCCGGCCTTTTAAGAGGGTATACGCTCTTTTCTTGAAGGTTTGCAGGTCGTATCGGTCCGGAAATACTGCTGGTGACAGCCCATTCCAGAGTTTTACAGTGCGCGGCAGAAAGTTACGCGAAAAACGCACTGTGGAAGACTGCCACTCATCAAGGTGATGAGGATGGTATGTTTTTCGCGTGGGACGATAGCGAAAAGTTGCAGGTGGTATGATTCCGAACAATTCCTCAGAGCACTCCCCGTGATACAACCGATAGAGGATGCAGAGTGAAGCAACATCTCGGCGTAATTCCAGGGGGTCCAAGCTGTTTGAAACACTATGGCAATCAACAATTCGAGCAGCCCTTCGTTGGATACGATCCAGAGGGAGCAGTTGGTATTTTGGCGCCCCTGCCCAGAGATGAGAACAATATTCCATATGAGGCCGAACCTGCGCCTTGTAGAGTTGTAGGCGTTGGTCCGGACTGAAGTACTGTCTCGCTCTGTTAAGAACGCCAAGCTTCTTTGAGGCTAATTTGGCCTTACCCTCAAGATGATATCGGAACTGGACTTCGCTCGATATGTTGACGCCAAGTATCTCAATGCTAGGGGAGATGGTTAAAGATGTGCCCTCGAAACGAGGATAAACGACCATTGGTGACTTTTTAGTGGTGAACGCGCAGACTTGTGTCTTGGCGGGGTTGAATTGGACTAAGTTACGTCTACCCCATTCAGAGACCTTCTCCAATGAATTCTCCACCTTAGACACAAGATCGTTTCGACTCTCAGTGACATTTTGCCGAGAAATATTAGGGGAGCCGGTATATACAGCATCACCTGTACTATCATCCGCATAGCAATGAATGCCTTTGGTTTGTAACATGTCATTGATATGCAGTATGAATAGAGTAGGCGATAGCACACAGCCCTGAGGGACACCAGCATTAACAGACTGAGTTTCCGAGCATTCGCCGTCAACTACGACCTTTATGCTTCTGTCTGCTAAGAAACTAGTGACCCACTTACATAATTTCTCGGGTAGCCCGTATGATGGAAGCTTTGATAGCAGCGCTTTATGCCAAACCCGATCGAAGGCCTTCGCAATGTCCAAACTAACAGCCAATGCCTCTCCCTTCGACTCAATTGCCTGAGCCCAACGATGAGTCAGGTATGCCAAGAGATCACCAGCCGAGCGACCCTTACGGAACCCGTATTGTTTGTCGCTTAGCAATCCCTGGCCGTCCAAGTATCGAAGAAGCTGGCTATTGATAATGGATTCCATTATCTTCGAGAAGAGAGAGGTTATAGCGATTGGTCTGTAGTTGGAAGGATTTGAGCGATCACCTTTTTTGGGGATCGGGTGCACCAAGGCTGTCTTCCAGGAAGCCGGGACGATGCCAGTAGAATAGGAGAGCCGAAAAAGACGCGTCAAGACCGGAGCCAACTCTGGAGCACACTTTTTCAACACAATAGGCGGGATTCCGTCAGGCCCACTCGACTTTTGGATATCAAGGGAACAGAGGGCTTTTCGCACTGAGCGCTGATGAAACCGTATATCCGACATGATGCTCGTGCATCGCGGTATGGTCGGCGGTTTCTGCCCCCCGTCACCCAGGGTCGAGTTTGACGCAAAGAGCTTGCCCAGAAGATCGGCTTTGTCTTTTGCGTCCTGGGCCAACGATCCATTTCCTACGTGTAGGGATGGTAGGGTTGGCTTGCAGAAATTTCCTTCAATAGCTTTGGCCAGAGACCAGAATGCACGGGTTCCCGAGGGGAGGCGCTCAAGTCTCTTGCCAATTCTATTGACGTGCTGTTGCTTTGCCCGGGTAATCTCTTTCTTGAGGGACCTAGAGGCAAGGTTGTACTCCTTTTTATATGTGCTGGTATTTAAATCTCGAGCAGACACTGCGTTGGCCCAGGATTGGTAAGCCTCCTGCTTCCGGCGAGAAGCTTTTTTGGGGGATGAACCAAACCAGGGACGAAATCTGCCGCCAGTTGGCACTACAGAGGTCGGAATGAAAAGTTCCATCCCCTGCATCACCACATCGGCAACAGAGTTGGCAGTGTTGTCGAGATCATCCGGCGAGAAGCACACGTGCCCCCAAGGATAGGATGCAAAAAACGACCGCATCCCATCCCAGTCTGCTGACTTGTAGTGCCACACACGACGGTATTTAACAGCGCGCTGTCTTAACACCGTCGTAAGTTTGTGAACATTTGACAAAAAGTAAAGTTATTCGCACTCAGAGAGTAATAATAATAACTTATCTTGTAGTTAAATCAAGAGTTTTCCAGATAATGTATGGGTAATGCGGCTTATGTCAAAATCATAAATAATAATAACAATATCTATGGATGCTTCACACCACGTCAGTCTGGCCCCGTCCTAAGTACCTGAAGGACTTGTGTTACCCGGGATACCAGACAACGGATATATATTTAATACAACATTATACATAAATGTTTAAGATTTTTATTATATCATACATATATTTAATACATATCCAAGACCCAGGAACATTGAAAATCTTTGTTCCGTCGGCGGGATTCGAACCCGCGACCCCAACGCGCCACCAACTGAGCCACAGAGGTCGTCGAAATCATAATATTGTAAGGTAGATTGTAAGTAAATAAATAATGTTTGTTTCTCAGTGCGGCAGTAAGTCATCAAAATGTATGGATAGGAGTAAAAAATCTTTTTACTAGTTTTTAACCATAAAGTTAATATACCTATCGGAAAAGAGAAACAAAGGCCAGAGCAAGAGAGATATCACTATCAGTAACACTGCGTGGTAAAAAGAGACGTGTGATACATGACAGCAGCACTCTTTTTTTGACGTCCAGTCGGCACGTGCCACACGTTGACAACTTAATCTCATAAAAATCATGTTCAATCATGCTTGTGTAAGTGTATACGTACACATATTTTTACACACAGATGAAACCAATTTTGGTTACGTTTGACAGCTCGAGATTGTTGCTCCATTCCGCTAGGTATATTAACTTTATGTTTTTAACTCTGTAGGAGCAATATACTCCCACACAAAAACGACCTTTTAAATATCAACGAAACCCACAGAGAATTTGGTAGAATTTTCAAATAAATCAGTGCGAATAAATCACTTGAGTCAAACGAGATTCTTTTACCGGAAACTCAAAAGCGGAAACGAGTAAAAAAGAAATTTAGAGACTTGTTTGCGTCGATTTTCGCTATAAAACGCTTCGCGAAGACAACCTGATGAAAATTTTCTACATTCTTGTTTTGTACAACGAAAATTGCTTTGGAGTGAATTTTTGCATGCAGCTAGTCAGCTTAATTGAGACTTGAATTGTTTACGTTTGTACTTGTTACTTTAAAACTTTCTGATTTTGAAACGATGGTGAGTCAAGGACTTTCTTCAAAATAGAAACTTTATTTTTGTAATTATGACTTTTGAAATGCTAATAACTTAATATTATGTATTTTAACCTCCGACGAAAGCAAGGCTGTTAATTCATCAAGCCCCATACGCTCACCGGTGAACGAGACACAATAGAATATATATATTGTGTCTCGTTTTCCCACGATCGACGGTTAAAACTTTGACGTGTCTGTTTGTGTGTATGTTTGTCCGTTGCGTCGTAGCTTAGAAACGGGTCCGATCCAAAATTGCATTATTGCAGCCAGAATGACCTAAGTGAAATTATGCCAAAATTTACTGATCTCAACTAAAAATACGAATTTCTCTAGAAAAAAGTATCCATTTTGTCTAAAATGTCACTCTTACCTCTTGGATCACTCTCATGTTGTTATTCTGAACCTTACTGCCATCAAAATAAAGCTGTATTTAGTACACTGGACGTGACCGAGCCACAGATTGCGGACTTCAGATTAAGCTCTTGAAAAATTATAGCAATGACATTGCTTGTGTACAAGATTCGGACGAAGTAGATATGGTAAGGTAGTGTATCCACTACCGTCGTCACCGAGTAAAATTCAAATCAAATGCTACTTTACGGCTATAGGCAGTGCCGTAAATAGCCTTTTTTGCGCCCTGTGCGAGTGCGCCCTTGTTTATCTTTAGATAAGTAAGTATTATAATACTTACTTATCTAAAGATAAACAAGTAGTACCCAGAGCAATTATGCTATGTAGGTATAGGCATGTTTTATTTCATTCAGGGTGATAAAATAAAACATGGTGTTGACTGTTGGTAGACCAATTATTATAATAAGTATTCTAAAATTTTGGAAAACATACTTTTTTTAAGGAACTGGTTTGGGCAAACAAGCAGGGGAGCCGAGGCGATTTTTGCGCCCCCTCAGAGTCTACGCCCTGTGCCTGGGCATCCGTGGCACCGCCCTATTTACGCCACTGGCTATAGGTATTCTGCTCTAAGCTACGAATAATAAAAACTAAGGAAACGTAACTCCCATACTTCAACCGTTTTGAATTTGGTTCCTTTTCGCACACTAAAATATGAGAATATCTACGAAACACTGACACTCTTTACGAAATAAAGCCGTTGACAATAATTGTCACTTCTGTAATTACACAAAATTCTTGCATGTATTCGGGTCTCTTTTTGCACAAAGTATGCATGTATTCGTTACACGTTTCTACTTCTTGTGTGATAAAGTTTTGAATGGTGCATATTCTTATTTTGACTACCTCTGTGGCTCAGGGGGTGGGCTATCGGTAGCTCAAGCCGGGGGTCGCGGGTTCGAATCCCGCCGACGGAACAAAAAGTTTTCAAAGTTCCTGCGTCATGGGTGTGTATTAAATATGTGTATCATATAATAAAAATCTTAAATATATGTATAGTATAAAAAGTATTAAATATATTTCCGTTGTCTGGTACCAGTAACATAAGTCCTTCAGGTACTTAGCACGGGGCCAGACTGACGTGGTGTGAAGCGTCCATAGATATTATTATTATTCTAAAAATGCAACGTTGCATCTTCTCGTCACGTTGCAGTGAAAACAGACCATAACAGATGTTTGCTCACATAATATGCTTCATACAGGCTACTGGCGTGTATCACTGGCATACCGGAAGTACGGAGGCACGCCGGAAATTGCTTCACGCGCTATACAGGAGGTGTATCGCGTGGGCTTATCTGCCAGTTTTACGCCGCTCGGCCCATTCGCTTCGAAAATTGATTTCAGATTGACTAACGAATTAATCCTTCGATCGTGGATTCTTGGAAATCTATTGTTATTCTATTGTGTATCGCTCACCGGTGAGCTTATGGGGCTTGATGGGTTAAGGTCAAACACCAACGTCTGTTAGTGTTATCAGCTTGTTAATATGTCATGAATTCTCTTTCATTCATATGAAAAACTAAAGAGGTGACGTAATACTAATTCGAGCATTAACTTTAACAGAAGTTGGTGAAATTGGGCCTTAGGCTTGTTATGGGACTCTTAATATGCTGTCCTTTTCCAAACAGAGAAAGGTACAGGAGGTGGTAAGTAAAGGAACTATCCGTCTATCCCTTGATAATTTCTGTAATTATGCATAATATAATATTTTAAAAAGACTAAGGGCCTGTTTCACCACTTCCTGATAAGGCTATCCACCAATTAACTTGACAGATCAAGTATGGAGAATCTGTCAAAAAAGTTGTGAATAGCCTATTAGGCACTTTATCAGAAAGTGGTGAAACAGGCCCTAAGCCAGCAAAGAGGCACAGTTTTATCACGGTAACTGACTATTCTTCTGAAATTTTTCTGATTATTCATCATACAATTTCGCTGTAACAAAGTTACAAGAATATAAATAGTGATTGTTATAAGTTTATAATATTTTATCTGCTTATCGAATAACTTACAAAAATACCAGAAAACGCTTTTAAAATGTAAAATTCTCTTTTTCTCGAAAAGAAATTTTGCTGATGCTATTTCTGTTAAACTAACCAATACAGTAAGTCCTTGTAAAAGCCTTTGCGCAATGCTATTTAGTTTTATTACTCAGAAAATTGCTATTTCAAGTATAATATTAATACTTGCTGTACAATTTCCTAGTTCAGCCAGGTCAGCTTTTTAGGGTTCCGTACCCGAAGGGTAGAAACTGGACCCTATTAGTCAGACTTTGCTATCTGTCAGTCTGTCTGTCAGTATCGTAGGAACTGCGACAGCTAAACAGTATAAAATTTTAGAATTGATGTATTCCTGTTGCCACTTATGGCTATTCTTAACATTATGTAATTTACAGTATATATAATTATTTTATTATGTACTGACCAAAAAAAAAATATTCGTATTATTAATTATATTATGAATACAACAAGCCCTGTTATTAGGGAGAAGAAAAAAAAAGAACCTTTCGTGCACGAGTCTTCGCCGAGTCTTTAAATTTAAAGACTCGGCGAAGACTCGTGCCTTTATATTATTACTTACTAGCTGTTGCCCGCGACTTCGTCCGCGTCAACATAGTAAATATAATAACAAAGATGGATAGTCCGCTAATAAAAATATAACCTCCTCCTCGGTTAAAAAGTAGCCTAAGTTACACCTTACTACATCAGCTATCTACCAAAAAAAGTCCCGACAAAATAGCTCCAGCCGTTTCAGAGATTAGCCGGAACAAACAGACAGACAGACAAAAATTATAAAAAATGTTGTTTTGGTGTATGTATCGTTTATAGATTCATATGCATGTAGTAAAAAACGGTTCTTTAAATATTACAAACAGACACTCCAATTTTATTTATATGTATAGATGTATAGATTTCAATAAGATATCCTCTTATAACAACCGTGTGGAAAAAGTAACGACTCTCTTTCCAAATCTTGTGATAACTGAAGTCACAGTTCCTTTCGCGATTCCTGACCCGGAAAACGTGCCCTAATTTGTTTTTAATAACGCCATGTCATGTCGAGTGATGTCACAAAATAGAAGCGACATAAAATGGACAAACATCGAGCAATCTCATTAACGAACTCGTTAAGTTATCTTTAAATATGGCGGCTTTAACACCGTTATCGAACCGGTTTTTTTTTTGTTTCATTGATAATAATATAATCAACCAATGTTTGTTAAAGTTAATAATTATCAAAATATCATGGTGAAATAGGCACTTCCTCAGTTCCTAATCGGTTCTCAGTTTAAATGCTTAATTGCATCGAATAATACAATATAATAATATTTACTTACTTAAACGATAAAAAACTTTATTTCCTTCTTACAAATAATCTACAGTTGGTTTATGAAGTAAAGATATTTATAGAGGAATATTATGATTATTTTTTACATGTATATAATATTATATCCTGCTAAAGTTCCAACGGACCTGGCAAGGTTCTATTTATTTTTGTATCAGTGAAATATTTTCTTGCTGAACTTCTAAAGTTGACCAATTTCGTAGGGTTTCGAAAACCGATTCACAATGTTCGCAACGGTGTAACAGGCGGCGCACACACCCAACTTTGGCTCGCTAATGAGCAATATCCGAGCAAAATGTAAAGATACTTTAATGGCCGATAAACGTTTTCAATTTAACGTTCAAACTTACTGTAACGACTCCATCAATTTCAATTATCACCATTGGCTATTTAGCTATTAAAATGCTTTTAGAGTGAAAACTTGCTAAGCGCCGTTGTGCAATTTTTGGGATGAATAAAAAATGTAAAGTCGACATTTGGACTGAATTTATATGGGTCCGCCCGAACGCGCGGTTTAGCCGCTAAACACAAGCAAGTGTATGTAACTCTAGTATGTAATGATTTATTTAAATACCGGCGCGGCCACGCTATCATTTACATACAATTATTGTTTGTAAAACTCGCGCCATAAGTAATTTTATATTATAGTAAAGTAAGAAATGCAAAAATCTGAGAGACAAAAGGCGAGCTGGCCACCGGCGCGGTGAAGTACAGGAAGTAGATATGTTATTGGTATACCAAGGAGTAGGGACGTATAAAAACGTGATTGGTAGATTGTACACATGCACGGAGAATCACCATGATCTTTAAGTTGTGTACGAGCTATACTATATTTTTCATAATATTATAATGTCATGGTGTAAAGGCGCCATAGCTAACAGTATACTATACGATTTAGTCAGTCAACTGGAAATTGTAAGTCTGCGGGGACCCTTAAAAACACTATCAGGGGGGTGAGCTAAGATTTTTTCTTTATCATTTCTCAAAAGAATCGCTGATCAAAATGTATGGAATAGACAAAAACGAGTTGAACGACAACGTCATAATTAACGAACGCTTATATCAGTTCCATACATTTTGATCGGTGATTCTATAACGAAGCGATAACGAAAAAGTTTTGGCTAAATGGCCTGTTATTATTTATTAATTGATTAAATGCCGTAGTCCGCAATTAAAGACATATTATTTAAGTATATAATTTTTTAAATATTCCAATTATAGCAATTTCGCTCAGAGATTAATCTCTGCTTATTTCTTAACCACCTTGAAGATTTATCCCTGAAATATATTCCGCTTTCTCTTCTATAGTCCAAATCACGAGTCGAGTCACAAAACTTCATAGTAAATTTCAGCGAGACTTAGGGTCAATTCAGACCGCAAAGTTTGTGACTCGTCGCGTGGTTTGGATTACGAGTATATAACTTTATACTTACGAATTACTTCTGTTAAGAAAATTATAAAAAGATACAAATACAATATAAGTTAAACTTTTGCGTTATTTAACACCAAAACGGTAGGCGACGATGCTGCAATTTTTAAGATAGTGATACAATATTGACTTATTTATTTTCGAGAACTACGCAGCACTGCGACACGATTTGGAATGATTTTTTAACATACTATTAAACAAAGGAACAAACAAAGTTTCTTAAGTATTCAAGTATTTTTTTTTAATTTTAAAAGGCTTTTCTTTCAGGCTTTACCATTTAAGGCCAACTTACAATATAATCTCATCATTTATTTTAACTTTTTTCTTTAGCGTTATTAAATTTTATATAATATCTTTTAAGTTACCTTGCTTCTACTCCTCGGGTCCCTGAAGTCTTCTTTCGATGCCTTCCTTCTTTTGTCTTTCAGAATCATGCGCGCCGCCGCAAACGCCATCTTGTGATCTTTTCTTGTTTTCTCTTTCCCTCTATCTCTATCTCACTCTCTCTCTGTGTAAACGTGCGTCGGTGTAAACGCGATCTTGTATAACCTCGTATATGCACTTGTAAATTTCGTGTATAATTAAAATCACAGATTATTACGAATTGACATAAAATTGATATTAATTACAAAACACACGTATAATTTTGTATATTTATTGCCGTATTCGTTGCTGACACTTTTACTTATAACGCTGGAAAACACAAACTTGTGAACACATTTTCACGTTATAATTCTAACTGACTGTTTGACACTGATCTTCTTTTATTGTTTCGTAAAGCTCTACTTAACTTTTACTCTCAAATCTTGCTATTAAGAGCCCTTTGTTAAGATGAGAACGTTAATTTTATATTCAAAGGGGTATGAAGATTTTGGCCGACCTACTCTCTGCTAAATGTGTTTTTTCGCGTTCAGGAATTTTTGTTACAAAAATGGATGGCTAATATCAATACAAACAAAAAATAATTTAAGACAAAACCACGTAAAGAGTCACATTTCGTAGATATGAGCTGCCAAAGTTTTACCAATTTAAGATATTGCAACTTTGGCAGCTCAAATCTTCGAAATGTGACACCTTACGCGGTTTTGTCCGATATTATTTTATGTTTGTATTGATGTTAACTATCCATTTTTGAAAAAAATATTCGTGAACGCGAAAAAACACTTTTAACGGACAGTAGGTCGGCCAGGCTCCATACAAAAATCTTCATACCCCATTCGAAATCAAAAATGTAAAAAAATATAATGTAAAATAAATATGAAATATCATCGTATTTTCTTGTGTTCAAAATCCAATTAATGTATTGTTTCGAAGTTCGATTGTGAATATTAGGCATCTTATCTAAGGGCCCCAATCTGATACTACAATGTTGCTTAGCACCCTAGAGGCAAAGTCTAAGTAATATTGCTTAAAGTCTGCCACTACGGCTATGTATCGTACATAGCCTATACGAGCTACGTAGCCGCTACGTAGTTGCTACGAGAGTTCTACGAGTGAGCTACGAGTTTCGTAGCAAGCAGATTCACATAACGTCGTTGCCTTGCCAAATGTGTGTGTGTGTGCCCGTGTGTGTTTTTAGCCAAGTTTTCAACAATAAACAATTTAATTTAATGATGGTTGGACTTATCAATAAATTAAAAATGCATTATGGTGGCAAATCTTTTTACGTATGAACTAAGACCTTTAATTTCTTGATCAATTTAACAATCATTCAATAAAATAGTTTATTATCTACCCCTGAAAATTTGACTCAAAACACACACAGGATTTGGCAGGTGCAACGACGATAAGCTAGTTTGAGACGGTTGACTCCAGTGATAGTTCATTCGAATGAATCTTTCATTTTGGATACGTTTAAGACTAACCTTTTATTTCGTGTGCATGTTACTTGAAGTTAAATATGGCGAATAAAATTAATCAAAAACTTAAAAGTCTGATCATCCCCTGTACAAAAGTACAAAACCCTGCAGCGTTAAACTAATCATATTTTCTTTACCTTTACAGTTCATATAAATAACTAGATGATTTCCGCAATTTCGTTGCGCCAAAAATCGTTTAACACGTCGGAACCGTACATTTTTCCGGAATAAAAACTATTGTATGTCCTTTGCCAACATTCAAAATATCTCCATACTAAATTTCAGCTAAATCGGTTCAGCAGTTTGGGCGTAAAAGACAGACAGACTTTCGTATTCATAATATTAGTAAATTAAAAGTAATATGGATGCAAATGATGTAGTATTTTAGATCTAACATAAATATAATAGTCATATTATTCGCTTTAACAAAAACATAGTATTGTTTTACCGGGTATATAGGTTAGTATACTTCACACATGAGTGTTCGTACCAAGTTTTAGTAACAGCTGACGATAAGTGTTTTCCCTCGCGGAAATTCTTCGGAAAATATATTTTCTTACACATTCGATGATTATAACGCTAGCTTTATTCATTAGTATTAATATTTCTAATGAAAACAAAATGCTTAATTGAATAGCTATAGAATATTAATATATACTTACGAATGCTTGTCTATTTGTCTTTTCTTTCGGACCATTGAACTTATTTAGGTGTAATAGGTTCCGGAAAAAAATAAAATACTTTTACAAGTAAAAAGTTTTAGAGCGACAACCAATTTTTGACGAAACAAATTGTGTATAACTTTGTGAATGTTTTGGGCATGTCGGAAGATATAACGTTATTAGAAGAGGGGAAGTATGAGTGAATATGAGGAAGCCGAGAAGATCTTCCGAACGAGCGAGGTGGTATGCTCGGTCAGGCCGTATAATGCAGTTAGAAAACTTCGATAGCGCGATGCACGATTATAATACCGAACCTACCGAAAATATTTGTAGGATTTAAGTGGTTTTAAAAAGACCTAATACTACATCAAATGAAGTTTATAATAATATCTATGGACGCTTCACACCACGTCAGTCTGGCCCCGTGCTAAGTACCCGAAGGACTTATGTTACGGGTACCAGACAACGGAAATATATTTAATACTTTTATACTACACATATTATATTAAAGATTTTTATTTTAATATGATACACATACTTATTTAATACACATCCATAACCCAGGAACTTTTTTTAAAACTTTTTGTTCCGTCGGCGGGATTCGAACACGTGACCCCCGGGTTGAGCTACCAACAGCCCACCAACTGAGCCACAGAGGTCGTCACATCAAATGAAGTTATCTATACCTCATCCCCAAGCGGCCGGATCTGGCCGCCACAGATTATACTGCAGCTGCTATTCCGTCTACACCCAAGCGGCCGGATGTGGCCGCGATTTTTCATTCGATTGAGTTACGTATTTCGTCAACTTAGAGACTACTTTTGTATGAAGAAGTTTGGTTAGTTACAATCTATGATAAATTTTCCACATTCTGAATGCAAAATATTATACAATCTGTGGTCGACGAATATTTGTCAGTCATTTGAAAATCGTGAATTTTTTCGTGTGTGTTCTGCCATGTTGTGTAATTTGTTTGATATTATTGATGGATTTAACTAATGTAAGTAGTAAAATAGTTTTATTTACTAATTATAATTTATAAATACTTTTAGATAATCATTTGAAAGAAATACTTACACCTTCACTTCTAGTTTACACTAGAAAATTGGCTTTTATTTATGTGATTTGAACGCGATTTGTTTAATATTTTTGTAAATAATTGACGTTAAAAGCTTATATTATCGTGTACAAAACGATTTAGGTCCTATTTAATAGTATATAATAGTATCGTTTTAGTAAAATAATCAAATTAAAAATTACCTATTTGTAACGGCTTTTTGCCGGCCGCGGCCATTTTTAACTTTATTTGTATAGTACTAAGGACGAAGTTTGCTTGTGTATAATACGAAACCGGTTTTTGTTACTCTTATCTCTTAACTTTTAATAATGATAACATCTGAAGTTATTTCAAAGATTTTTTTTACATAAACAGTTTGTATAGCTCTGTGTTATTGAGATTATAATAATGTATTAATATATTTTTTGCGAAATAGTTAGAAACATAGATTTCAAAGTTTACAGTGGTGAGACGAATATCACATATGACTAAATACTATATTATGATGGCTTGATAGATAGAAAATTTAACATAATATATTATAATATTTTTCACACAAACATAAAATATGGATTAGATGTAAGGTTATTACATTATTTGTACAAAGAGGGTAGGCCGGGTGCCATTTTTTTTTCACACCACGTACCTACTTTTGTTGCAAAGATTTTTGCACTTACTGAAGAGTTAAGAAATCAAAAAAAAAAAAAAACAAACTGGAACCATCTTGACGACTTATTTCTACGGAGAAATGGAATGGTATTAAAATGTATCGCGTATCAGCAAAGTCAGGAGTCCTCAACCTTTCTGTGGTTGGAAAAATAAAAACAAATTGAGACACCGAGGGCCCTCGTGTCAAGTCCACATTTAGCGCCGAGCCCCCTCGTGACAATGTGAACTCTACGACGTTGTCATAAGGTTCATTCTCCAACCTCTCCAGTGAATAATCCATCAGTAATGCCGTGTCACAATTTCGGTGTTTGTTACGTAACGAAGATTTCTCATGAATTTTATTGTTACAATTCAAAGTATTTTCGTGAGATTTTATTTTGAATGTTTGCGTCAAATTTTCTGCCGTATACAAGAGGTAACAAAGAGATAATAATAATTTAGGGTGTGTAATGTGTATGTGTCCCTTAAATATAGAATTCACTGTGAAAGTATCACTGAAAGCCGTGGGAGAGCCATGCTTCGGCACGAATGGGCCGGCTCGACCGGAGAAATACCACGTTCTCACAGAAAACCGGCGTAAAACAGCGCTTGCGCTGTGTTTCGCCGAGTGAGTAAGTTTACCGGAGGCCCAATCCCCTGCCTTATTCCCTTCCCTACCATCCCCTATTCCCTTCCCTACTCTCCCCTATTACCCTATTCCCTCTTAAAAGGCCGGCAACGCACTTGTAGCTCTACTGATGCTGCGAGTGTCCATGGGCGACGGAAGTTGCTTTCCATCAGGTGACCCGTTTGCTTGTTTGCCCCCTTATTTCATAAAAAAAAAGAGTAACGTTTGACTTATTTGTCATTTCTTCTTGTGACTGACTGCTTTTCACAGTGTATATGGTAAGTATAAAAAGTAGGCACCTACTTAATTGAAATTCATAAGTAATAATTATTTTAATCTAGAATGTGATTTTTCAGAATCCTCTGTGGCTCAATTTGTTGAGTGTGTGGCAGCTGCTGCTCAAGCCGGGGGTCGTGGGAATCCCGCCGACGGAACAAAAAGTTTTCAATGTTCCCGGGTCTGGATGTGTATTAAATATGTGTATAATATAATAAAAATCTTAAATATATGTATAGTATAAAAGTATTAAATATGTTTCCGTTGTCTGGTACCCGTAACACAAGTCCTTCAGGTACTTAGCACGGGGCCAGACTGACGTGGTGTGAAGCGTCCATAGATATTATTACTTCTGAATACAAACTTATTCCCTGACACGTCTCGACATGGTTTTGACTACAACATCTCGGATGCGAAATATTGTACAGTTCTTATATTTAAAGATTTTGATGTCAGGTCACAAGCAACAGCTGGTTATGATATTATTATGCAAAAGTTAGAGGCACGTCACAAAAAGGTGTTTTTTCGTTCATTTTCCCCGGCCTGTTAGGGAACACCTGTGCACATAATTTGATGACAAACGAACTTACGGTGAGACAGGCTTTCATACGGAATTTTCGGAAAGTGATTGTGATGGTGAAGTTAAGAAAAAAAATGTTTCATCTGCAGATATATTATTTGTTAAGGTTGTATCACAATAGACATAACTACCAGTAGTTCGACTGCAAAGAAACGGATAGGTTTCAATATCTGTCAAATTCGTCGGGTTTCACTAGGATTATGAACGGAATGTGCCTCGCGCTGGCTGATATAATTTATTTTTAAATATTTAAAATAAAGATTTCAAAATTGGATTCTGTCAATTTTAATCGCATGTGCCAAAACACAAACAACAATACGACCAAAGAGGACCACGTCCAGCGAATATGTCATAGTTTTAAATTCGTAGGTAACAAGTTGACAACCCTAGCGACGATTTTCGTCATAATACGTCAAATTTAAAAATTTCAACATCAGTTCTAAGTCGGTATACTCTATCATTCTGTCTACTCTGGTTGTATGAAGTCGATGGTATTCATGAATTTGTCAACTAAGCTTGACATAATATCACGACTAAATTACGTACATATACAGGATGTAACAGAACATAGTGATAATACTTTAGGGTGTGTACTATGTATGCGTCCTTATATAGATATAGAGTTCACTGTGCAACAAGCAGCGCTGAAAATTCATGACGCTTGGGCTATTGTCCATACAAATCACAAAAAAAATATTTGTGATTTGTATGGGTAATTGCTTTTTCAGTGCTGTTACTTTTACAGTGAATTCTATAGAGGGAACCTATACAGGCATACACACTCTAAAGTATAATCACTCAGTTTTGTTTCACTCTGTATATATGTAGTTAGGTGCCATCTACCTACAAATAATTGTTCCGATCGTTTATTCTTGCTAAACGTACTAATTAAATGTATAAGTAACTGCTTTTTACGATGGGCAATGATGAATAACCATGATTGTGCCAACTGCCTACTGTACAATCATGGGCCAAATGCACGTTCGTAATCACCTATTTGCTCATCATGGACCAAATGGAGAAAAAGACAAAGGCGCTACCAATAACAAAAAGGAACTAATCTTAAAGTAACATTTGTTATTGAAAGGGCCTGATTGGTAACCGCGGCACGACCCTACGCGTCCGTCCCGCCCTTCATTTCTTCCTCCCGTCTGCGCCCTGCGAACGAAATTACAGCTCGTGAAATTTTCTAACTTCAGGTTGCTGTTCTTGACGCGCTTCGAAGAGGATTTTAATTTATTTAATCCTTTTGTAGATCCCAAAATAACATTGAACTTGAATACTGCCTGTCATTTTTCAAGTTACAGTTCTCCCAAAGTGATAATGCGCATAGAAATCTTCGTAATTTTTCGGCAACGGTCGTATTTCCCGAGCGTCGGAAGACGTCGCTACAAGCGCTGTTTTAAACTTAACTTTAACGGCCGTTCCCAATATTTGATCTATCTCTGGTTTTGTCCTACTAGAGATAGGAATAGCTCACAATTGACATAAAATATATGTCTCTAATGTCTAATGTGAGTTATTCCTATCTCTAGTAGGGCCAAACCAGAGATAGATCAAATATTGGGAACCGCCGTAAGAAAAACAGCGCTTTCAGCGACGTAGAGGCGCCTGACGTTGCTTGGACGTTACCATGGTAACGCCGCGATGGCTTCCCGGTGACCGGCGACAGCGGACAGCCACCGGCTATATGATATTTACTTCTATTTCCTTTGAACAAGGTGCAAAATGCAAGTTTCATAGATTCGGGTGTTTTCGTGATTACGACAGTTAGCGAAGATTTCCATGCGCATTATTAATTTGGGAGTACTGTAAATGTTATTTTGGGATTCATATAATTAGCAGTATTCAACATCCATAGGTACTTCTGGTTTTTTTACTGTTTACTTTTAAGATTTGGGTTTTTTTACTGTTTATTTTTAAGATTTTAACTGGGCTGATTTTGATATTTGATACACATTTTATTGAATTGGTATAGGCTACTTTTTATAGCGGCACTATTTTTCAAGAAATTAATAATTAAAGGTAACGAAAATTTTAAAATATATGGTTTAAAATGTGAAACTACGACAAAAGTAGGGTTATTTTTCGGGGCAAATTCCTCATTAAAAAAATTACACGAAACCCAAGTCAGATTTAGTTTTTGAATCACCGTTTTCTTTTGTTTTATAACGGAGTAAAATTTCAACTTTTTATGACACAGTCAAAGCCAAATCCGCCCCTGGATTACAGGGGCGTAGTTATCTAAGTGGGTGTTCTGCCAACTCCAAGTCGCCCCTAAGTCTAATAACACGTGGTACCTTGGACTACTGCCAAGAGAGTTATCAGTACAGAGATAGATCATTGACGCATGTCCTTGAAACTCATGCTTAGTACCATCAGAGAAGTTGATTCCTAGGCAGATGGTGGATCTACGTAAATTGGTCGCGTTGTGTCAAACCCAGCCGACCGATCACAGACATTGAATTGACATAAGCCGACCAAATGACGTAGGTCCGTCAACTGCTTATAATATGAATCGATTTCTTCAATGGTCCTCCAAAAAGATGGCGAGATGAACTGGATGCCAGCAAGCCAGGCTGGCCCGCGGTGGCGTTGGAGCGAGACAGATGGAAGACCTTGAGGGAGGCCTTTGCCCAGCAGTGGGATAGCATAGGCTCATACATTTTTTTATAGAAAACTGAACTTTATTTGTTACGCCAAAAGATTTAAATGATGCGACCCGCGGTGGTCATTAATTTTTATTTTATTTCTTAAACAGTAATTACTTCTATTTATTTATGTGATATATATCTAAAAAAAGGATATAAATACGATTTTTCCAGCTCTGACACAGCTGATATTAAGGAATAATTATGGCTAGAAACAAACTAAGAAGTTTTATTGTTTGAACGCTGACATGATCCAGATCTTGTCAGCGTTCAAACAAAATAACTTGATCAAAATCGTCCCACCCGTTTAGATGTTACGATGCCACAGATATACACACAAGCACACAGATAGACACGTCAAACTTATAACACTCCTCAAATATTGACATCGTGTAATGTGTCGAGCTAGCGAACGGTCGTGCTCCACGTTACACACGCCGCAAATATTATTTAATTAATATTTTCGCAAATCGCGCGGCACGTTGCCGCTGCACGTGACCATGGCGCTCGTAGCAAACGAGTTGCTGGCGTTTATCCAGCACGCCATCGACACCATGGACGAGGTCAGCATCATGCAGATCTGCAAGTCCTCCTTCACCAGTGAGGAGATTTGCAAGGGGAAGCAGCTGCTGTATGAGACGCTCGGCCAGAGCGCGAACATGCCGTCGCGACGAAGAGACGGAACCGAAAGGAGCGTGCAGGACATCATCTCCCTGCTGAAGCAGACTGATCCAGATGAGGTACCGGCTTTTGTGGCTAAAGAGCTGCACAAGCTGCCGCCCGTTACGTTGGACCACGTCGACGTCGTCAGCCTACTGAAGGACATCAGGTTCCTGAAGGAGGAGCTGACCGGAGTTCGGGGTAGACTGCAGGCGTCAGAAGCTATCATTAGTGATCTACGTAATGAATTATCACAACTAAAAAGTAATAATTCATTATGTAGGTCACCAGCTGACGCCGCATTCGTCACTCATCGCCGAGGCGCACAAGCGACCACCTTTAGCCCGTCAGCATTATCGGACGGGTCAATGAACGCCGCCGCTGCTGCACCCGCCCGCGCTCCCCTCCCGGTTGCGCAGATGCCGAGTCCACAGGCGACTCAGCAAAACCACGCGACTGTTGCTGGTCGCCCCGCGCCTCCCCTGCGGGCGCATAAAAATAGGGAAAATGAGAGCCGTAAGGCTTCAGAGAGTCGCAAGACTACGGAGAGCCGCAAGGCTACGAAGAGCCGCAAGGCTAAGTCTTCTCGACCTGGCAAGGACGAGAGCAGGAGGTGCGATGAGGAGGGCTTCATACTGGTGGAGAAAAGGAAGAAGAAGCCCGCCGCCCGCAACCACCGCGGCACCGCGCCATATGTACCTGAGCTGCGTCTGCGGAGCGAGGTCCCCGCGACGCCCCTGTACATATCCCGCCTGCACTGGTCCATGGAGGTCGAAGACGTCGTGGACTACATTAGTAAGAAGACATCCCTCCACTTGAGTGTCGAGCGTCTGCAGTCTCGCCACAAGGTCAACTTCAGTTCCTTTGTGGTGAGAGTACCGACGCATCTTCTCCCGACCTTTGAAGCGGAGGAATTCTGGCTGACTGATGTGGTTTACCGAAGGTTCCGGGGGAGACTCCGGAATGAAGCGCGCGTCACGTCACCGTTAATTCGTGATAATGTGTAGTTGTTAAGTTTATATAATGTTTATGTATGTTAGTCATTAAGGTATATATTGTATGGGCCTACGTAGCCTGATTTAAATAAATAAATAAAAAAATAAATTATGTCGGGAGCTGAAAATATATTATAATTTACTGTTTTCAGCTTTTCATAATTTTGTAATGTTATTATTTTAAATCTGCTTATCAGAAAGCGATTTGCAATATTTCGCGATACTGAAATCTCGTTTAAATATAAATTGGCTCAGATAATAAATAATTAATTAATGCAGTCACGTTCGTGGATCTTTTCATGAAAACCCAACCGCGAGTGTTATCAGATATTAATAATGTATTGTGCATTGAAATTGTTTAATTATGGAATTATAGTCGCATTATAACGGCGTGATAAATTACTTTTATGTACAAATTATTATGCTCTATTAAAAACCAAATTATGTAAACATAATATTTATTGTAGAAGTGAAGTGTAAAGTAACTAAACAATTTACCCGTAGAGTAGATTGTGTACCTATTAGGGTATTTTTTTTTTAATTAGCCTGTGCTGTCCCACTGCTGGGCAAAGGCCTCCCCCAGGGTCTTCCATTTTTCTAGCTCCTGCGCCACCGTTGGCCAGCCTGGCTGGTATGCCTCCAGCTCATCGCGCCATCTCTTTCTTGGCCGGCCACGGTTGCGTCGTCCGTCTTCGGGTATCCATCCATGCGCCTTAGGTTAGGTGGACGAGTCTGCGTTTCAGGGAGATTGGTAAATCTCCCTTCATCAGCGTCTTCATGGACCAGTAGCTCTTCCAGGCGTTTTCGATTCGTCGATCGACTTCCTTCCCTTGTCTGTTATGAAAAGAACTAACTGGCCCAAGTAGATGTACTCGTTGACATAGTGTATTTCGTGCTCGTCTACCTCGACCCTACGTCTCGTGCTGTTGGTCATTATTTGAGTTTTGGACCTGTTCATTGTGAGTCCCACCTCGAAGCTTGCCGTGCTTAGATCTTGTAGCATGGTTTGAAGGTCTGTGGCTGTAGGAGCAAAAAGAACAATGTCATCGGCAAAGCGAAGATTGGTTAGCTTTTTGTTATTGACCTCAATGCCCCTCTCTTTCCATTGGTCGTCCAGCTTTCGGAAAACTTCCTCAAGGACACAGGTATGTTATTCAATATTCGAATACTCGACGATATTCGAATTCGAATATTCGACGATTTTATTATTCGAATATTCGCCAAATTATTTTTCGAATAATTCGAATAGTAAAAATATTTTTTATTTTTGTTTAAAATGCTATCAAACATAAAATTAACATGGAATAAGAACATAATTAAGTTTATTTCAGAAAAATAAAATTATTTATGAATATTCTACATCTTTAATGATAATATTATAGTATATACAGGGTGCAATTTAACCTTCCTGCCTAATTTGGATATATTGATCCTTGTTAAAAATAAAAATACACGTATTTCTTCTTTTATAATCACTCAGTACTAAAATTTTGAGAAATAGCCTCCGAAAGTTATCCTACCAAACACCACAAAATATGAAGTCATGCGCGGCCCGGCCGCGCATGACTCCATTGTCATTCTTCCATTGTCATTCTTGCAGTGACGGATTAAGACTACTTGATGCCCTAAGCAATCCATGCCAGTGGGCCCCCTATCTGTATCTCAACTAGAATCGGTCTTTGAACCTTTACTCTTCTGGTGCCTCAGGCAATTGCATAATTTGATTAAGGGCTAATACGTCACTGCATTCTTGTTATTATCATAAGTTGCGAATTTTCCCTTCATACTTTGACGGGCTTAGGGCCGTCAAATGTAAAGGACGTAGACAGGTACGTTTAGAATAAAATTAATTGATACACATCAAAAGAATGGAAAATTACAACTTTTTAATTACGAAAAATAAGCACTATAGAAATTACTCAAATTTATAATAAATCTAAACCACATCCTTTGCATTTAGGCGTATTTAAAAAATTAAATTAACTTATGTAATGTACACAGTGCAACTAATTAAAAATCAAAACAACCCACCTCTAAATCTTATTTACTTCCATCTTGTCTACACTTAACATAGTTCAAACTGCAACCGTTTTGCTCTAAGCAGAGTCTAGCGCGTTTTGCACATTGTCTTTAAGACTTTAAAAGTTTGTTAACCACAACTTTGTCACTTTTAACCTCGTCAGAGGCATGTCTTCCAGGCTGGCTAGGCGTGTGCAGGTGTTGCGAAGTGCGAACTGTCCATAATCCGAGTCTTTGATTGTCTCGCGATTCAGATTCAGGGTACAGCTGCTGCATTCGAGAATCATCAATCAGCTGTTACGAAGACGAGGAACGCTTTCTTGCTCGTATAGTCTCTGGGTTAGGCGTAAACTTTCGCCACTCAAAATGTAGCACCTCCACCTATGCCTACACATTTCATAACACTCGATTGTGGTTAGGGTACATTGTAACAGACACTAATTAAAGCGCGGGGGCCGGGGGGGCCGTGACAAACAAAATATTAATTACGTGTTAGGTATACAACTACTAATGATGTCACGAAATTTTAAAATTCGTAAGTGGCTAGGGCCTGACGAATAAAGTTGAGGACACTAAACTCATTCGAGAAGAAATAATGATTGTTTATTTTAACTACAAAATACTCAATGTTTAGCTGCGAGTACTTCAACATTTTAAAAAATATTAATAAATATAAGAATGAACATAGTACTTTTTTAAATATGGATTCTTAAATACAAAATTTCGGAGAACGGACATGCCTACGGCCTGTCATTTGGGACATATAAAACAGATTTTAAATATCTAGTATAATGTTACTTTTCATATAATTTGGGGGATAAATTAAACACATTGTAAACTATTATTTAGTAATTGTGGTAGTAAATAAAAAAAAAAAAATATATATATATATATATATATATATATATATATATATATATATATATATATATCTTAATATATATATTTCTTGTGTGCGTGTGTATGTGACTGAACTCCTCCTAAACGACTGGACCAATTTTGATGAAATTTTTTGTGTGTGTTCGTGGAGATTCGAGAATGGTTTAGATTTACAGTTTGGTCTACTGGAAAATGTTTTTTCAATTAATTTCTTATTTATAAGGAGTTGTTGATTTTGGAATGTTTTACATTAGATCCGGCGGACGGCGCTATCATCGCATTCAATATTATTCTATTTCAATTTTAGTTTGTCCTGACAGATGGTGCTACGATTAATTTGAAAAAAATTTTGTTATTCAATTCATGTGCTGATTAAAATATTAAATAAATAACACATAGGCTACAATTTTAACCGACTTTCAAAATGGGGGAGGTGTTATGTTCGTTTTCTTATATTCAACGATTACTCCGCCGTTTGTTAACCGATTTTCAAAATTTTTCTTTTGGTATATAGGGTATCATCCCAATTTGGTATTATATTCAGAAAAGTGGTGATCTGATGAAGGATCCATAAGTAATCGAGGGAACTCCTCAAAACTTATAGGGAAACATATGGTGACTTCGGTTTCGTGAGAAGTATTCTAAGCATATGCTACCAACAAGTAAGATTTTGCACCGAGATATACCTGGTATACCGTGGTTCGGAAGGTGCTGAGAGAATTCCTGATTCTTTATAGATACAAGTTTGGGAGTTTCGGCGTTGTTTTAAGAACAGAAAGCATATGCTACTATGCAAATTACATTCTTCATCATCATCATCATCATCATCACTACCATATTATACCATTTCATAGTCTTTTAGATCGAGACTCGAGTTTGTCAAGCGATAATTAAAAAAAATCTATATCTACCTAATATTATAAACCTGAAGAGTATGTTTACTTGAACGCGTCAATCTCAGAAACTACAGGTCCGATTTAAAAACTTATCTCAGTGTTAGATAGATCATTTATCGAGTAAGACTCATCATTTATCGAGAAGGTTATATTATATTATTACTCTAAGACTAATACGACAGAAGAAACTCAGGAAAATGTGGGAAAAACGGGGGAAATATTTTTTATGGGAAAATGTAGCTACGGATTCTGTAAAATTTCTAATTTACGCGGGCGAAGCCGCGCGGGACATCTAGTATATATATATATTGATTTTAACTGAAATGTGCTGCGGAAACGAAGTTTCCCTTTTTTTGTGAAACCACCCATAAATCTGTTTTTAGTCTAACTAATGACCGAATACGACCATTCATCGTCGCCGTTGACCATGTTTTAGAAACGTCTAATAAATTCATTTGCATGTTTTTAGGCAAAATAACGATTTTGCCTGAAGACATGACAATGAAAATATTATAAACTCCTTTCAGTCATGGATTTCAGTATCGTCGGTAATGGTCGCTCACGATCTGTATCCATTGACTTCTTTCAAGCATAATCACATGAGAAAAGTAAAAGGTGCTACGATCGAAAACGGTTTACACTTTACAGCCTTTCTTTTATTGCCCTGTAAAAATGTATATTTTAAGCTGTAACCTTAAAATATACATTTTTAAAGTGTTTAACGATAAAAATTAACTTTGTCATTTACAAAGATTTATGTTAATAAAAGTAAAAATTTGAATTGCTTACTTCGTAGTATTAACAAAATAGGTTGTACATGGTTGTACGAAGTTTTTTGTTACTTTTCTTCAGAGTTTTCAGCATTTTCAAAATTTTTGAATTATTCGAATAATATTCGAATTATTCAAAAACTTTTGTAAAATATTCGAATAGTAAATTAGTCGAATAATAACATTCTCTAGTACCTATATTTAATTTTATAAAGATATAAAACTTTAGGTATTTATTTTTACAAAATAAGGGGGAAAACGAGCAAACGGGTCATCTGATGGAAAGCAGCAATTGAAATTCGCAACATTAGAAGAGTAACAGTCCGGCCTTTTGATAGGGAATACGCTCTCTTCCTGAAAGTTTTATTATTCATATGCCCATTTCTAGTCAGAATGTGCGCTTTTATGGACGTCCGCGGTAAAACGATAACATAGGGAAGTAAAATGTATGGAAATATATGAAGACGCTTTTAAATTTCCGTCAACGATAACATTTTAACCTACACGTTAGAGGACATCACGACGACGTTTACACTCTTCTGAACCGCACAAAACGTCCGCGGTGCGTAAAATCAAAAGGGCATTTAACGTACCCAACGTTTTACTGTGGAAGTCAGCTTCCACGACGTGACGTCCGGAGTTATAAAAGCGCACAATTAAATATTTCTTGTGAAAGAATTTTAGTTACAGATAAGAATTAGAAAGTTTATTATATTTGCAAAAACATAGTTAGCAAAGAAGGCAATTCAACTGAAACAATGTAAACAAATTTTTTTTTTTTTTTATGAAATAAGGGGGCAAACGAGCAAACGGGTCACCTGATGGAAAGCAACTTCCGTCGCCCATGGACACTCGCAGCATCAGAAGAGCTGCAGGTGCGTTGCCGGCCTTTTAAGAGGGAATAGGGTAATAGGGGAAGGTAGGGATGGAAATTGAACGGAATAATGGAGGATAGGGAAGGGAATAGGGTAGGGGATTGGGCCTCCGGTAAACTCACTCACTCGGCGAAACACAGCGCAAGCGCTGTTTCACGCAGGTTTTCTGTGAGGACGTGGTATTTCTCCGGTCGAGCCGGCCCATTCGTGCCGAAGCATGGCTCTCCCACGTCAGATTAAATTACATAACTAATATCCCGTTTCTGAGTTATTTTACAGAGTTTATTTATTTACTAGAACTTTTGAATGGTGAGCATTATATTATAAGTATTATAACCTATCGAAAACTTCTGAAACAGCATAATACGATGATGTATTCTAGTTCATTTGGCGTTCACGAATTCGGGCGAAGAGAGATTACACTGAACTACTGCGAACTCAGCAGATTTCATCGCTACTTCACACTAATGCTCTATATTATAACGCCCGACGTACACTGCAACTGGGCTAACATCAGCATTAGATACCAGCATAGTATCTCAAGTTAGAAGGCCAGATATATGGAATCTGTAACTGTGTATAATAATAATACTCCCCACACCGACTACGGTGACGGTGGCCGGTTTCATTGAAACCAGGCCAGTTACGCAGGAGTAATTTTATAGTGCCCAAGTGTGTGCGCAGTACACAAGAGCACTCTCTATTCCTTTACTCTCCAGTGGGACGGAAGACCGACACGAATGGAGAGATAACGCGCATATAAATGATTCATCGGCATGGGCATGTAAAAAAGTGACCGACTTTGCCCATGGATCATTTTACTTGTCAGACAATTAGGTGATCAGCCTGCATTGTCCTAACCTAACTTGGAAATAACATGTTTCCAACGCGGGAATCGAACCTACTACCTCCGATTCAAGAGCCCCGCTCTTAACCACTAGACCACGGAGGCTTAACTATATAATAGTAGATGACGCCCGCAACTTCATTGCGTGAAAATTCGTTTATCGCTCGGGAACCGTACATTTTTCCATGATAAAAAGTCGTATGTCCTCAAAGTATCTCCGTACCAAACATCAAAATCGGTTAAGTGGTTTGGGCGTGACGAGGTAACAGATAAACAGACAGACACACTTTCGCATTTATAATATTATATTAGTATGGATGTGTATTGCCGAGGCAAAGGTAATATTATAACTTTTTCTTTTCTAAATTTCATCAAAATTGGTGAAGCGCATAAAATGATTTTCCTGTGTCTTCTATGTATACAGGGTGTAACAAAAATAAGTGATAATACTTTAGGGTGTATACGTGTTCCTTGTAGAGAGTTCACTGTGAAAGTAGCAGCACTGAAAGACCAAAATTTTTTTTCACTTTTGTATGGGGAAATTCGAGACGCTCGGACCCTTGCCCATACAAAAGTGAAAAAAATTTTTGGTCTTTCAGAGCTGCTTCTTTCACAGTGAACTCTCTACAAGGAACACGTATACACCCTAAAGTATTATCACTTATTTTTGTTACACACTGTATATTAAAAATATTTAATGTATTCTAATTATTCCCACAGTCGTATTCAATTAAAAATGCCGATTCAAAATAATATACATTCAAATGCGAGTAGTCCAAACATAGCTCTCCCACGTTTATGACGTGGCGAACCGGCCCATTCGTGCTGAAGCATGTTCAGCACGAATGGGCCGGCTCGACCGGAGAAATACCACGGGCTCACAGAAAACCGGCGTAAAACAGCGCTTGCGCTGTGTTTCGCCGAGTGAGTGAGTTTACCGGAGGCCCAATCCCCTACCCTATTCCCTTCCCTATCCTCCCTTATTCCGTTCCCTTTCCATCCCTACCTTCCCCTATTACCCTATTCCCTCTTAAAAGGCTGGCAACGCACCTGCAGCTCTTCTGATGCTGCGAGTGTCCATGGGCGACGGAAGTTGCTTTCCATCAGGTCACCCGTTTGCTCGTTTGCCTCCTTATTTCATAAAAAAAACTGTGGCTAAGCGACTCGCGCGCTATCGATTAAAGTTAAACCTTCGTATAATATGCTCATTGTCACGTTTAATAGGAAGAACGAGATGAATCTAACGAGATATTAAAGCCGGGTAATTATAAGTCTAATTCTAAATTTTAAAACTAAATTAATGCAGCTTTGTTTCTTATAAAATACAATATTTTTCCCAAAAACTACTAAATTACATTCTCTTGAAAAGTCATTATTCTTTTTTCGCAAAAAAAACCGTGGTTTGGATATGGATAACTGCGGTAGTCTTTTTTGCCAGATTCGCATACCGTTAATTCATCAAGCCATCCAAACGAATATTTTCCGAGGAAGTGGTATGTCATCGGAGATTATGTCGTACGTGTGGGTCCGACGAGTTAATCTGGAATTGATTACAACTCGAAGTCAATATCTGTCCGCAGCGGCTACTAGTTTTATTAACCTTTTTCAGAAATAGAGCAAACAAATATTAACCATAGATAACGCCTTTGTTGCGCCAAAATCCTATGTCCTTTCCCGGGAATCAAAGTATCCCCATACTAAATTTCAACAAAATCGATTCAGTGGTTTGGGCTTGAAGAGGTAACAGACAGACACACACACTTTCGTATCCGCTTTATACTAATATTATAAAGCGGATATAATATTTTAAAGCGGAAGAGTTTGTTAGCTTGTTTGTTTGTTTGTTTATTTGAACGCGCTAATCTCAGGAATTACTGGTCCGATTTAAAAAATCTTTTAGTGTTAAATAGTCCATATTTTATCGAGGAAGGCTATAGGCTATATTTAATCACACTAATGCTAATAGGAGCGAAGAAATAGAGGAAAATGTGGAAAAAACGGGGGAAATTTATTTAAAAGGGCTTATTTGAACGCGCTAATCTCAGGAACTACTGGTCTGATTTAAAAATTACTTTTTAGATAGCCCATTTATCGTAAAAGGCTATAGGCTTCATTCTATCACGCTAAAACTATTAGGAGCGAAGAAATAGAGGAAAATGTGGAAAAAACGGAGGAAATTATTTGAAAGTGCTTATCTCACGAACTACTAGAGCATTTTTTTGTTATTTGGGTGAGATAAGAAGTAGACCACGTGAAGGATCATAGGCTTTTTTGTGTACTAATTTGTCTGTGAAATATCTAATTTATGCGGGCGAAGCCGCGCGGAACATCTAGTTTATAATATAAGCATTTAGCCTGGATTCCTTTAACACTGATTACGGTGACTTTAGCCGGTTTTAACAGTGATTTTGTATTGTCCAAGTGTGTTCGCAATACAAAAAGGAAGCCAAACGAGCGTAATTTGTGAGTTGTGAGTCGCAGGATTTTGGTCGCGTAAATATCTTTTCATACAAATCATGACTCACAAAATTACGCTCGTGTGAATCAAACAGGACTTTTGTATGAAACTGAATGCAGCAAAATTTCTGCGAGTCGAAATTGTGCGACCCACAACTCACAAATTACGCTCGTTTGGCTTCACCGTAAAGGAAGAGAGAGCTTGTGTATTGCTGCCATACCTGGCCACTAGAAAATCGCTCCTAAAATCGACTACCGAACCGAAATCGGTGTTGGAGGAATCCATGCTAATATTATAAATGCGAAAGTCTTACTGTCGTAGTCACAATACATTGGGACGGAAACAAACACGACTGGCTACTTTACATCTTGGATCTTATTTCTTGTCAGCCAATCAGCCAACCTTCATTGTTGTAACCGAACTCGGAAACAACAGTTTCCCATTCAAGAGCCTCGCTCTACATAACTGGACTGTGTAACAGAATGCAAAACATCCATACTAAACCGCTTTATGCCCAAACCGCTAAACCGATTTTGCTGTTTGGTAAAGATATGTTTTATCCCGGGAAAAGATATAGGATACTTTTACGGATCCCGCGCGGCAAACGAATTTTGGCGGGACGGAGTTGCGGGCGTTATCTAGTTTACAATATGGCGGCCCAGACGCCACGCACTGAAAGAGCCCTCTAGAGATGTATTACAGAATGCAAAACATATTAATATGAATGCAAGTCCTTGGTCAAGTTGAACAGAGCACGGAAATGTCATTCTCAAGTTTGTTACAGACTTGTCACAGTATGTATGCAAGTTGATTGTAGGAGCGGTACTCTTCTGATGTGTGTTGTGACTTGTGACACTGAACAAGATTAATAAGAATAGGAACATAACATTTTGTAAAAAAATTAAACATTAAAAAAGTTAAACGTAGGAGAGCCATGCTTCGGCACGAATGGGCCGGCTCGACCGGATAAATACCACGTTCTCACAGAAAACCGGCGTGAAACAGCGCTTGCGCTGTGTTTCGCCGAGTGAGTGAGTTTACCGGAGGCCCAATCCCCTACCCTATTCCCTTTCCTACCCTCCCCTATTCCCTTCCCTTCCCTACCCTCCCCTATTACCCTATTCCCTCTTAAAAGGCCGGCAACGCACATGCAGCTCTTCTGATGCTGCGAGTGTCCATGGGCGACGGAAGTTGCTTTCCATCAGGTGACCCGTTTGCTCGTTTGCCCCCTTATTTCATAAAAAAAAATTAAAAACTTACAAAGCTTCCAATTTACGAGATGATTTTGTGTTTAGTATCAAAAAAAAATGTTTATAGACAGTGGTCCTACGGACCTAATTTGGTCGGGCTATTTCAAGTCAATTATAGTCGCATCTGTTAGTTAGATTTGACAAAACACGACCAAATAACGTAGGCCCGCTATCTGCCTATGAATCAACTTCTCTGATGGTACTACGTTAACCTCAAAATAATATGATTTGTCTAATAGATGATGCCCGCAACTCCGTTGCGCCAAAGCTCGTTTATCGCGCGGGTACCGTACATTTTTCCTGGATAAAAAGTATCCTATGTCCATTCCCGAGACTCAAAGAATATTTATACAAAATTTCAGCAAACTCTGTTCAGCGGTTTGGGCGTTAAGAGGTAACAGACATACTTTTGCATTTATAATACCTACTAGTATGCAGTTATGGATATTAATTCCTTTTAACGGCATGACGGTAGCGCACATAAGCCGAGAGCTAATGAAATCGCGCGGAAATCAATTCCCCGAGCTCTGACACCTGCGGGCGGCTCCCGGACTATTGACAGCTGGGAAATTGTTGTTGCAGCTGTTAAGCTTAGGTTTATTGGCACAAACATACATGCAGACGATATTTGTAAAAAGCAGGATATAAAATTCAATTTTTAGCATGAAATTTTGAACACGTATACTGCTGAACGACGTTTGGGCAAAAAATTATAAATATTATCATTGCTATATTTTGTGGGCATAAAAGGAACCAAAATTAAAACGGTCCATATCCGTACGGTTTCGTGCCCTTAAATTAGGTATCATTCCAATGAATAAAATTTAGATAATATTATATTGTCTTCTTATTCACTTTTTTCTTTCAAAATAACTTTTATTACGAATAAGTGAATTCAATGAACTTGGCTGAAATATATCGTGATAAGGCCCGCCCGCTTAAACAATATGAAGTGGTTGTCTATGGCATGTATATTGTGGCATCCAAACAGAAGGGCCAATTTCAATTTAGTTATTTTTTGTATTGTATACTCTGTATTTTACCTATTTGCTTCGTCTGTATTCTTCCTATACTCCTCCCTCTAATGACATTCTCTCGGAAGAAGTCACCTACACTCAATCATATAGATGAGGAGGCTATGACGGTACAGAACTCGCGCTGACTCAGCGCTAAACCTTGATTGATGAAACAGAAACAGTTAAGTATAATAGGTGATGTTGTAACAAATAATAATAATAATAAAATTTTATTTCCATAGATAACAGTTTACAGTAACCAACAGTTCTGGCCCCCACGCTAGGCTTCGCCTATCCTGTGGGGGAGTTTATATACACATTCACTGATGCACAAGGAATACATTGTTGCGTATTACATCATTAAAACGTACCTAAGACATGAACTTAATATATACAATTGCAAATTCATACTGACTCTTAATAACGGCCAGAATTCGGCAATTTGAGAATAATAATAATAACTCCCATACCGAATTCGGTGACGGTAGCCGGTTTCATTGAAATCAGGCCAGTTACGCAGGATTAATTTAATAGTGCCAAAGTGTGTGCGCAGTACACAAGAGCACCCCTTTTTTTTCCTTTACTCTCATAACCCAATGGGATGGAAGAGCGACACGACTGGCGAAAGATCAGGGCGCAGGACCGACTTTTTACATGCCCATCCGACGCACGGATCATGTTACTTGTCAGACAATCAGGTGATCAGCCTGCATTGTCCTAACCAAACGGAGGCGCCCTTGCGAATATAATATTATTATTGATGTACTATCAGAGAAGTTGATTCCTATGCAAATCGGGGACCTAAGTAGTTTGGTCGCGTTACGTCAAACTGACAGATCACAATTAACATTGAATTGACATATTCGACCAAATAACGTTGGTCTGTCAATTGCATAGGAATCAACTTCCTCGATGGTACATTGACAAAATGGCCATTGAGAATATTTCCCAACTAAACAAATACAAGGATGGCTGATTTCCATCCGATCGATAGTAGGGAAGTACATTTTCACATACGTTTTTGGTATGTAGACCGTCCATTTGGTTGAATGTACCATCAATGCACAAAGCGTCCTTGAAAAAAAAAAAGGAAAAAGAAAGCTCTCAAAAGAAAAATTAAATTAAATTATAAACATTTAACTTTTGTGTTTCTTTGGTAGCTAGTTATAAAATTAAGGCGGCGCACGCGAGAGTAAAATTAGTTCAATTAGGCAAAGCGCACACTTCAAGTGAGTTCTCATGTCGACTTAAAAAGCGTTAACAATCGTTTCAAACGAACTTAGTGCTCTACTTTCAAACGAATATGTTTTATTTGCGCTGTGATTAAAAAAATATTATGTTATTTGATATAAATTATAATTTTGTACATTTTTAAACTTTTTTTGTCATCTATTGAAAAAGTATAATAATTCTTCAAGCCCCATAAGAGCACCGGTGATCGCGACAACAATAGAATACAATAGCATTTCCTGGAAACTGCGATCGAAGTATTAAATAAAAATTGATTTAAATCAACATAAATATAATTATGAAACTCCAAAATTTTAAAGAAAGTCTAAGGTTGAATAATTTAAGATATTATCCATATCTGTGAGTGTTAATATCATAACTGTTAAGATTGGTCATCATCACTACTTCTTCACTTTGAAAACGTACCTATTTGGATAAAATTTGTATAGATATATTAATTTTATCCAAAGAGGTACACCGGTTTCAGACACTGAAGTCCGAGAGGGTACCTTCTCCAGAAAGGGTACACCTTGAAAATGTACAGTTACTGCGAAACAAAGTTGAAGACATGAGTGGATGAAGCGGGTAAGTAACAATTTGAAAACTGACGTTTATTAAATAAATGGCGGCTTAAGAACCGGAAAATTTAAAAAATAATATATTGGCCAATAAAGGTTATGATATAGGTAAGTTTTGTTCAAGGTTTGTTCAAATTATAGGAGAAAAAATGAGTAATTGCTCTTATATTTTTAACCGACTCCAAAAAGGAGGAGTTTATATATTCGTCTGTTTATTTATTTTTTTGTATGTTCAACCTTAACTTCGCCGTTCGTGGACCGATCTTCATGATTATAATAATATGTTAGTTACCCATTTCATCTTCTCATGTCTTCAGTTTTGGGTAGCATCCAGTAGATATCATCATGAAAGTAAAGTCCGAAATTCGGCAATGTAAGCGAGTTGAATGACCTATTTACATCAGTTACCAGCCGAAAACGGACAGTCACGAACCATTTAGCCCAGAATCCATACTAATATTATACGAAAGTGTATCTGTCCGTCTGTTACCTCTTTACGTCCAAAACCGCTGGGCCGATTTTACTGAAATTTGGTTTGGGGATACTTTGAGTCCCAGGAAAGGACATAAGATACTTTTTATCCCGGAAAAGTGTACGGTTCATTCGCGATAAAAGAATTTTGGAGTGGAGGTGCGGGCGTCGTCTAGTGAAAATATACTTTTAAAGTAAAGTCCGACAATCGGCAACATAAGCGAGTTGAATGACCTATTTGATAGATCAGTTAGCAGCCAAAAACGGCCAGTCACGAACCATTCAGAGCCCAGAATATAAAATAACATCAACATTGAAAACTGTATCGAGGGTTATTTATGTAAACGCTCGGTTTTTCATTTATAGTGAAATTATTTTTTATACGCCAATGAATAAAATACACAAGAATTTTATTATACTTTATAGGAGTATGTGCACTCCAGTAAAAGTGATAATAATCTTATATATAAAAATGGATTTTCAAATGTGTTAGTCGAGCTAAAACTCGATAATACCTGAACGGATTGGGCTGATTTTGGTCTTAAAATATTCGTAGAAGTCCAGGGAAGGTTTTAAAGTGACACGAAGTTCACCGGGGCAGCTAGTCTCTTAATATTTTAAATGCTAACCTCTTTTATACAAAATACGGCGACAAACTAGCAAACGGGTCACCTGATAGAAAGCAACAACCGTCGCCCATGGACACTGGTAACATTTAAAGAGTTGCAGGTGCGTCACTGAATCGATTACAAAGTTGTAGTATAATATATCGTAGTTTAGTATGATACAGGTTGTAACAAAACAAAGTGATAAAAGTATTTTAGGGTGTTTGTGAGACCTCTGTATATTTATTTCACTGCAAAAGTAGCAGCGCTGAAATAATAACTTTTGTAACTTTTGTATGGCCAAATTCATCATGCTGAGGCGATTACCCATACAAATCACAAAAAATTTGCTCGACGACCTCTGTGGCTCAGTGGTGAGCGCGTCGGTAGCTCAAGCCGGGGGTCGCGGGTTCGAATCCCGTCGACGGAACTAAAAGTTTTCAATGTTACCGGGTCTGGATGTGTGTTAAATATGTGTATGATATAATAAAAATCTTAAATATATGTATAGTATAAAAGTATTAAATATATTTCCCTTGTCTGGTACCTATAACACAAGTCCTTTAGGTATTTAGCACGGGGCCAGACTGACGTGGTGTGAAGCGTCCAGTGATATTATTATTATTATCATTTTGTTTTGTTACATCTAGTATATAAACAAAACGTAATATTAGAATCGGACGTAAACGGCAAAACAACATTTGACGGGTCAACCAGTGTTACATACAACAGAATCAGAGTGCTGTTTTGAGGTCAGTCCCGGGTCTACAGCTACCGAGCCTTGAAACTTCATACGCATCTGAGAATAATGAAAAAACTTCCTTCGTATGTTACAATAGCGGGAAAACGGAAAAATTTCAGATGGGAAACATATTTTCATCGTTTGTAAAAGAAGTCGCAAGAACAGTAAAATTTCTATGTTAAAAGTAACCTTTTCGTAGTGCTGTATCATTTATAATAATAATATTTTATGTTGAGTGAAGAAGATAGCAATAGCTTGAAACCTTATGACGGCCATACACCATGCTTCCTATCGTCCATGACTCATGCCAATCCACTCCCACACACTGTCAGTTCTAACTGGTTCGATCGGTAGCGTCATGCCTAGTGTTGAAAACTGACCGTCACATACGATAAGTGACCGTTATTTATAATAAATGACCGTCATTTAAAGTCATTTATTGTCAGATAGGTCATGCCAATCCATGACCTATCTGACAATACTAATATCCATACTAATATTATAAATGCAAAGTATATTTGTCTGTCTGTTACCTATACACACTAAGCTTTAACGTGAATTGGTGAAATATGCAGTATGTCACTTACTACATGCATTTTTGAGTCCCATGCAAACATTACATAATTTTTATGTTCGGCGTGCACTGTGCATTCGTTGTCTGATTGCCATAACAAGTTTAACTTAACGTTGGATAAGGGTCAATTCAGACCGCAACACGATGCGTAGACAAATTTTTTGTATGGATTTCACAGACGTCTTAAAAATCTGTCAACTCAATACAAATTTAGAAATACATCTACGTGTCGCGTCGCTGAAATGACCCTAGAAGACGTGATGTACACTGCCTGAATTAACTCTATTGTATTATATTATCATAGAGGTACATGTTTAATAAAGAATTTGAATTTGAATCCCGAGTTTTGTGCAACAAACGTAGTCACGGGAACATATACTCGTAACTAAGAAATGTATCATCATTGTAATCGCATTGGCAAATCTATTTTTCATAACTTTCAAAAGTCAATATGAAGTGAAAAGCGCTTTTAGTTTGCTTAAAAAATGTAGCTAACTCAAAAGGCAAACTGTAAAAGAACTCCAGAGACATTCTCTATTAAACCTCAGCTTTTAATTTCGCTGAAAAGATTGTGTTTTCACTTTGTGGAAATATTGCGGGAGGGAAATAGTTTAAACTGGGAAGTTATTTTAATTGAATTTTCATGTTTTGGTGTTGTGTGGTCAAATTCTCTGACGTGATTTAGTTGCGAATTAGTTGTTACTGCCACGAAAGTTGCAATAGAAATATAGTTACTTTCAGACGACACTATAATATGGCCGGCCGCATGCATATGTTTTCCGTGTGCGATTTCCGAATTCGTTTTCCGTATTTGGAAATCCCGATGCATGGAATCAGTAGACATACAATTGCCGCACACGTTCTTCATTTCTCGGTACGGAACGAATTCCGCACGTATGTTTTAAGTGCAAGCGGGCACAAATAAAACGAACGTTTGCGCTAGTCTCACCGCTCACGGAATTCAGAATACGGTAAACTAATTTGAAAATCGAATACGGAAAACGTGCTTCTGCGGCCAGTCTGTAATAGCATAATAAGCTTAAAGCACAATCTTATCGCACACTACACATTTTTATGGACACTTGACACTTGTCCTATTATAATATTATATTATTATTAGCCGATTAATTGATAAATGATAATATAATATGGTAAGTGTATTAATTAGGGAAATTTCTGACGAAGATACGGCACGATTAGTATATTTTAGTTATTTTCATAGTAGGATGTCATATGGAATCCTTTTATGGGGAAACGCTGCCGACATTAATACAATATTTGTGCTGCAGAAGCGAGCCATACGTTCTATTTATAAAATGTCTGCTTTAGAATCTCTGAGAGATAAATTTAAAGAAATTGGTATTCTAACTGTTGCTTCTCAATACATTTTGGATAATGTAATATATGTTAGAAAAAATATAAGTAAATTTAAAGTTAAAAGTGACATTCACTCTAGGAATACTAGAAATAAGCACAAGCTAGATATGCCGGTGATCAGACTTAGTAAAGTCAGTAAATCTTTTAAAGGTCAATGTATACGCCTTTACAACAAAATCCCAGAAAACGTTCAAAATCTTTCCATTAATAAATTTAAAAAATTAGTTAAAGAACGTTTGTGTGCCAAAGCCTATTATAAGGTCAATGATTTCATAAACTATGACACACCTTGGGAGTAGGATTGCAAGGCTACTTCTTCATTATTATAGGACTTACAATTATGTATGTGGATATTGTATATAATATTTAGTTACAAAATTGTAAACTTTATTTTAAAAGATTAATTTTTTTCTCACTTTTTTTGGTAAAAAAGTGGGCCCCGTGCGAGTTTCTTACGCCGGTTCTTCTCGCCGGGTTAGTTCCCAAACCGGTGGTAGGCATCATGTAGGACTTTCTGAAAACATTTATTTTAAATTTATTCAGAAATAAAACAATTTTGATTTGATTTGATTTGATTTGAATTATGCCGTGAGCTGTATATCATAGTATGCTATTAAATTAGCACTGTCAATAGTAGCACTGTCTAAATGCAGCTTCACATGCACACATAAGCTTGATTTAAGATAACTTAAAATAGCAATAAAAACGGAAAAGCCAATAATGTGTTTGCAATAAGAACAAAATATACACAAACAAAACCCAAACAGAAGTGTCGCAATAAAAACACTGAGGCAGATGTGGTATAACTCAAACTTGAATTGAATCGTGGAACACAAAAGGAAATAGCCGATCAGGTGGCCGGTTTTTAATCGATCTACATGACAATACCTCGACCCACTTACTTTGTACCCCCGGGGGTCCACTAGACCCCCGGACCTTGGGGGCTCGCTAGACCCCCGCTTGGGGTTCGCGACAATAGTGTGCAAATACATTATGAATTATGATTAATGTGTTCGCTTATATCGATACTGAAGCCTCTTTTCTATTGAACGAAGAACTTTGCACTTGTTTTGGTATAGGTAACAAAATTATATGCCGTGCACTGCGTGGTGATTTAGTGAAGTTTAAATTGATATCATTATAGCTCTTTTTTATGAAATAAGGGGGCAAACCAGGGCAAACTTATGTAACTAGGGGGATATGAAACAGGCTACGATCAGACTATATTTTTATACAAATGGCAGCTGGCAGCACAAGTCGAGTAAGGGCCTGTTTCACCACTTCCTGATAAGTGCCGAATAGGCTATCCACCACTTAACTTGGCAGATGAAGTATGGAGAATCTGTCAAAAAAGCTGTGAATAGCCTATTCGGCACTTTATCAGAAAGTGGTGAAACAGGCCCTTAATATCCAAAGTTTCTGATAAACGACACCAGTTCGCACCACCTTCACTTCGCATGTTTGAAGGAAACAACTGAAGAACCTAAAAAACATTAAAGTAATTTATGCTACCAATTTAAAATGTCAGCAGTAAGAAACTTCTATCAAAGCCTGACCACGCTCATTTTACCTCCTAAGGGTGTTTCAAAATTGAATCATTAAATTATAACAAGTCTTTCGGCCGCACCCGGAGCCATTTAATGATGATTAAACTTCAACTTAATGAAGAGTTTAGCTTATTTCAAATGCTTTATTTAATAATTACAGTTAATTCATACTTCGATCGCAGTTTCCAGGAAATGCTATTGTATTTTTTTTTATGAAATAAGGGGGCAAACGAGCAAACGGGTCACCTGATGGAAAGCAACTTCCGTCGCCCATGGACACTCGCAGCATCATAAGAGCTGCAAGTGCGTTGCCGGCCTTTTGAGAGGGAATAGGGTAATAGGGGAGGGTAGGGATGGGAAGAAGAACTCACTCACTCGGCGAAACAAAACACAAGCACTGTTTCACGCCGGTTTTCTGTGAGAACGTGGTATTTCTCCGGTCGAGCCGGCCCATTCGTGCCGAAGCATGGCTCTGCCACGTATAAATTTTCTATTGTTGTCGCGATCACCAGTTCTCTTATGGGGCTTGAAGAATTAATTAATATTCGTCTCTAAGTGCGCCACTTTAAGCGCATTGATTTTTGCAAAAATATATTTTTCAACTATATGTCGCCCGCAACTCCGTTGCGCCAAAATTCGTTTATCGCGCGGGAACCGCATATAAAAAGTATACTATGTCCTTTTCCGGGACTCAAAGTATCTCTAAGCCCAATTTCAGCATAATTGGTTCAGCGGTTTGGGCGTGAAGAGGTAACAGACAAACAAACAGACATACTTTTACATTAATAATAATAAGTATGGATAGCAAGTGGGTCAAAAATGTCCTACAACACAATTTATTGCAATTAATATTTTAATTTTGACCAGCAGGGAATAGGGTAGTTCCAATAAAATTTGTTGCATGTCTGATACTTATCCGTGTTCCAACTATAAATTTATTTTATAGTTTATTTCATATTGCATTGTTTATTGATGTTTGCCTACTAGTAGTCATACATACGTCATATTGTTGTACTATGTAACATAAATCATGAAGCTCATCTATACACATCTATACACATATAAATAAAATTTGAGTGTCTGTTTGTTATATTTAAATAAACGTTTTTTACTACATGCATATTTAGACGGTACTTACACCAAAATAACAATTTTTAGAATTTTTGTCTGTCTGTATGTCTGTCTGTTTGTTCCGGATAATCTCCGAAATGGCTGGGCCGATTTTGACGGGACTTTTGTTGGCAGATAGCTGATGTAATAAGGAGTAACTTAGGCTACTATTTAACCGACTTCAAAAAAGGAGGAGGACATATTTTTACTTTTTTATTTTTTACTTCTGTATTTTACATTTTGTTAGTATGTATTATTTATTATATGCTAGTAAAATATACAGGGTGTAACAAAAATAAGTGATAATACTTTAGGGTGTGTACGTGTTCCTTGTAGAGAGTTCACTGTGAAAGTAGCAGCGCTGAAAGACGATTTTTTTTTCATTTTTGTATGGGCAAGGGCCCGAGCGTCACAAGTTTCCCCATACAAAAGTGAAAAAAATGTTTGGTCTTTCGGCGCTGCAACTTTCACAGTTTCACACTCTACAAGGAACACATAGTATTATCACTTATTTTTGTTACACCGTGTATAGAGTGTGAAAAAATTCAATAGCAGAAAATTATAAAAGTTATAAATACTAATAATGAAAGGGAGAAAAGAGATTGAATAGTTTTTTTATCTCGGAGCACTTTCAGAACACTAGCATTTATATATTTTATTAGTAATAATATTTCACATTGAGAATGGTCAGTTTATCCACGGACAGGAAACAAAAAGCGATCCCTCTGACCCAATTTGGTTCGCGGCCATATTTGACCCGGTCGAAAAACGGTCCCCAATCTAAACGTCCAATTTATAACTGTCGAGGCCCGATTTATGGACATGGCGGCCTACAATTTGTATAACAACTTCATAACAACTTCGTAAACTTATAATCCACGTACGACTGAAACTGGATAAATATTTTTTGGAATTAAAACTTCTTCAGAAGTTGTTCACTCCTTTGTTATGGGTAAATAATGTTCGTAATATGGAGAAAGAGTAGGATGTCCTCTTTCTGAACTAAACGGCGACAAACGCATGTTACCCGTTGTTTCTTAAAGTTTTACATAATATAATCTAATCTATAATATAAAAATGAGTCGCTGAATGTGTTGCTAAGCGCAAAACTCGAGAACGGCTGAACGGATTGGGCTAATTTTAGTCTTAAAATATTCGTAGAAGTCCAGGGAAGGTTTTTAAGTGACACGAAGTTCACCGGGACAGCTAGTATATAATAAAAATAAGTCGGGTTTTCCTTCCTGACGCTATAACTCCAGAACGCATGAACCGATTTCCACGGTTTTGCATTCGTTGGAAAGGTCTTGGGCTCCGTGAGGTCTATAGAAAAAAAAATCAGAAAAAGCTTCAAGAGAAAAGCAGGAAAACAGGGAAAATCATTTTATGACAAAACAACATTTGCCGGGACAGCTAGTTATACATAAAACAAAGTAGACACTATGAGACATAGTTTTTGCCTAAGGCTCGATTTGTATGCGTCAGTGCGACAGCCGACAGAGCGGTTTGGCCACTACACAACGAAATCACAAGCAATTGTTTGAAAGTAACGGCACGACCGCGCCGCTATTTGAATTTATTATTTCATAATAGTTGCTTGTGGGCTACCTATGTATTTCCGGACCGATACGACCTGCAAACCTTCAAGAAAAGAGCGTATTCCCTCTTAAAAGGCCGGCAACGCACCTGCAGCTCTTCTGATGTTGCGAGTGTCCATGGGCGACGGTAGTTGCTTACCATCAGGTGACCCGTTTGCTCGTTTGCCCCCTTATTTAATTAAAAAAAAAACTATATGTTGCGTTTGGGCGGGCGCGTTTAAATCTAGCTTAAGCTCCATAAATATCGTCCGCGTGACAAAGCGGTTTGGCACACAATGAGATAACAAGCAATTGCATGTGACGATTTATTTGATTAGCGAAAAAGTCACGGTGTCATTAGCATAAGTTTGCTTGTCATCTTGTCATCTCGATGTGTAGCTACTAGCTGCCGAGGTAGCTGCCAAACCACTTGACGCATAATATTATAAATCGAGCCTAAAGGTGCTCCCTCGCCGGGAGCATTCGCGTGTAATGTAACAATATAGATTCGACTTTGTGCATTACATTACAATACTACCTCCCTGACCGACGAGCATTCTCATGTAATGTCAAATTATAGGTTAGAAGTTATATCAAAATATTATGTACAAGGTTCGCATTGTAATGCTCCGTTCTCCTCTCTCATTGATGTAATGCTCGACTCTGTAAAGTTACATTACACGCGAATGCTTCCGGTGAGGGAACACCTTCAGGTTACAAAGTTTACAGTTTTGGATGGTAATATTTTTAACTTTTTTTATTTGTAGTTTTACGCAGAAGTCGGGTCAATACTGACCCCCGTGTGACACGTCGCGTGCCCGCCGGCTATCAGCGTTGTGCTTTATCGTAATTAAGCCGACCGCACGATACGCGTGTGTCGATATCACATTAAACTCCTTTCAAAACTCACGTTTGATTAATTATTTACTACAAAATATATAATTTTAATAATATGATTATTGTTCTTGTTAAATAAACCGCACCTTCGAAAATAATGTTGTTAAAATTATAATTTTTTATGTTTATGTTTTTGGGCCTTTGTCTTAGGGTCAATCTTTTTCGTGGTAGAGCTATGCTTCGGCAGGAATGGGCCGGCTTGACCGGAGAAATACCACGGGCTCACAGAAAACATACGTGAAACAGCGCTTTCGCTGTGTTTCGCCGTGTGACTGAGTTTACCGGAGGCCCAATTCTCTACCCTTCCCTTCCCTATTCCCTCCCTTACCTCCCCTACCCTGTAATCCTATTCCCTCTTAAAAGGCCAGCAACGCACCCGCAGCTCTTCTGATGTTGCGTGTGTCCATGGGCGACGGAAGTTGATTTCCATCAGGTGACCTGTTTGCTCGTTTGCCCCCTTATTTCATTTTAAAAGATCAGAGCGCAAAGCAACGCGTCGATGTATTTCTATTTTTATAGGGATATGACAGATTCGCAAGACGTCTCACGCAATTGATAACAGCTATCAATTCAGTACAAATTTAGAAATGCATCTACGCGTCGCTTTGTTGTCTGAATTAACCCGGCGGCCTCTCCACGTTGAACGTCTATAATAATATAATGTTTGTCTGTAATAGCATTGAATCGATTATGTAACTATTGTGTATGCTACGGACAGATATGTTAGCACGATTGCTACAATCATGGCTGTCAATCAAGTAAAATAACGAGTAAGGGTCCCCGCAGATATACAACTTTAAGTTGGCCGACTATCGTACAAACCACAGAGATAGATCAAGATAGAAGTATATATATATATAGTATGAAAAAAGTGACACGCTCGTGTTCATACAAATTGGAGCGACATTGCGCTTCTATCTTATCTATTTCTGTGGTTTGTACGATAGTCGGCCAACTTGAAATTGTAAGTCTGCGGGGACCCTTAACATAAACATAGTTCGGACTAGTAGACTTCGTTCTGGTAAAAAAAGTGGTGTACTTTTTTGATCAGAACGAAGTCTACTTGATGCTTTAAGTTTCAAGGGAAAAGTTGCTTCATTCAGGTTTTTTAAGCTTTTTTAAATATCAAACTACATCCGTTCAAAATTATTCTGCATTGGGGGTTATAAGAGTGAGTGACGTTAGTTACCCATTAGGTTAGTTGCCCGAACTGGGCTAGGCACCATAGTTCCGACGTTCAGTAAGAATTTTGTAAAAAAAATTTCTCTGAATAAAAAATATTTGATATTGACTGATCTTATCTTGTTGGCATAGAGGTTAGAGGTAGCTGTAAACTTAAGTGTTGGTAAGTAAATCAGAAGTGTCAAATATAAGTGAACGAACAGGGGCGATCGATCGACGACAATTACAGAATATTTGAGGCGGTCTATTTCCGTGGTCGCAGTGCAATTGCATACAGAATTATTGAAAAATGCCTCAGCAACAATGCCGTACAATTTTTTTTAATAAAATTCTTTCTATTTTGATTGTACTATCAGAAAAGTTGATATACAATGTGTCCCAACACCGGTATCCGATCCTTTAATGTTATTATGTATGGCATATTTTATTGATAAATTGCCTATCAAATTTTTTTCTCTAACCATTGAAAAAAAAATCTGGCTCTCATTGGTTATAACTTCTGTTCGTTATAAGTTAATCGTTATAAGTTCTGCCAGGATAAAAGATTCTAATTGCCATGCCAATACATGTTTGTTGTATTTCAAAAAGTTTGTTTACCTTCGATAAACTACATAAATAAAATATTATTTAGAACTTTGAGTAGATCTCCTCAAAAAACTGAATGAGTAAAGATAGTGATTTGATGAGGATTTGATTTTACTCTTTTTGTGTTTTCAATCAATTATATTATGTTTATTAAGGTCAAATTGTCGAAAAACGCAGCACTTTACTGTTTGTAGTCAAAGTACCTAAGATTCTCCGAAAGTCCGAGGGCCCCAAACTCTTTGCATACGTAATGAGGCAAGAGCTTGGGTCAGCTTATTCGGACTGAGAATATTTTATTTTAAGCAATTCCAGGTATATCCTTAAATTTTATCTGAAAAGAAACCTTTTTTTTTCGTTTTTGTAACATATATTATGTCATTTTGTGACAAAATCTAAAAAATAATATATTTATTTTTGCTAGTTGTTTCAGGACATTTTTAAATTTTCAATTTTTGAGGCATCAGGCATAACACTGACTTAGGATTTCGTACCCAAAGGGTAAAAACGGGACCCTATTACTAAGACTTTGATGTCTGTCTGTCCGTGTGCCTGTCCGTCTGTCTGTCTGGCCGTCTGTTTGTCTCCAGGCTGTAACACAAGAACGATAATAGCTAGAAAGATTAAATTTTTACAGATTATGTAGTTTTGTTGCCGATATAATACAAAATACTAAAAACAAAATAAATTAAATATTTAAGGGGGGCTCCCATACAACAAACGTGATTTTTTTGCTATTTTTTGCATGATATAAATGATGTCAATAGATAGGCACCTGACATATTATTCACAAAATACTCAATTGTGTTTATACTTTATTATTTAATAATAAAATTTAAATAAAATAAATAATTAATTATGGGGGTCCCATACAAAAAACAGATTTTTTTCCTATTTTTGTTCTATAATGGTACGGAACCCTTCGAGCGCGAGTCCAACTCGCACTTGGCCGATTATTTCTTTAGTAAAGATACAAACCGTGACCCAATCTACGCAAAAATAAAATATTTTGTCGAAAAGAAAGTAGCTATGTAGCCTATATATACTATGTATTTGTATCAAATATCATCTAAAACAGCCCTCAGGATGTCAGGGTTATTTTCGCATTTTTAAAGCTATAGGACACATTTAATATTAGAAACAAAAGAATGGTTTGTGTTCACACACAAAAATTATTACAGCGTGTCTAGAAATACAAAAGACCGGAAAGGTCTAAGATTTATGCACTACGTAATATAATGTTTGCTATTTTTATGAGTTTAATGACTTTATTTGTTTATGCAATAATTTAATCGACTTCAAAAAAGGGAAGGTTTCTGAATTCAAGCGTATAATAATTATGGTATAATATAAGTTCTTTTTATGTTTGTTCGCAGTTAGCTTCGTCGTTTATGAACTGATTTTAATATTTTTTTTTTTTTGGAAATAAGGTAATTTATAGATGGTCCCATGACAGTGAAATACTGTTTGAAGTCAGTATTTTGTTAACAATTTTTAACTGTCGTATTTGTTAACAATTTTTAACTGTCCTAGTCTACTTTATAATACAATTTTATTTATCCTGAAGTTGTATGGACACTCTAGTCATATATTACATATATAATATTTTTATTTTTAAGAAATCAAGTGTATTTTTGTCCGGTCGTTTAAACAATTTGAAGATTTCACCAGCTACTTCAACCATGTAGCACATATTTGTAACGATCGTAAAGATGAGGGAAGAACGCCAATATTTTTTACTTTTTGATTGTAAATACTTATTTTTCTTGCTCAGGCCATCAACTTCCTCCAAATTCTTGTAGTGTGTAGACATTTCAACTGATTCGATATAGGCTTCGTGAATGTAAGCAGATGTAAACTGTTCACATCCATGAAGCTTACATCTTGTCAGCCGATCCAGAGCCCACCGATTTTTTTCTTTCCTTTCTTCTCTCTTTTTTCTTTTATTTATTTAATTTTTTTTCATCTCATCATCATTTAGGGATTAGGAAATCATTGGCTTTATTGTGCGACTGTGCCAAAGAGCGGTTATTCTCTTTATCTTTTCTTTCGCTCCTTGTTCTTTCATGTTTCACGTTAATAAATCTGTACTCATTCTCTACTTTCACAACATTTAAGTACTTTTCAGATTAGTAAATTCCACGATTTTATTTACCTAATATAATTTTGATAACTTATTATTTATTTTGATGTTTATCTTACAAGCTCGTAAAGCCTTCGATTTCGTTAATACATTTTGCAATCAATAAGCGGATTCAGTTACATTTAATTGGATCCGAATTGAAGTTGAGTCGATGGGAATAATTTATCGGATGTAATTTATTTTCCGGACAGTTCCAGCACGCGCGGAAAAAATTTATGTTGAGCATTTCCTGATAAAAACATATTAAGGTGGCGACTAACCCTAAAGTGTCGATTTTATAATTCATTTTTATACTTGAAAATAAGCCCAGAATTGTTTCATTTTCTATATTTCCGAGAATTCGATCTGAGCAAAAACACGATATCTTAAAATTTTCTCGATAGAAAAAAATCACAAAGATGGGTCTAATTTTTATGAATTTTTCATTTATTGCCATAACCGTATATTGAACTATGTTAATATTTTAACACATTGTATAAAATTCTATCATTGAGAGATCGACCTAGCGGATATTTAAAATGTTGTATATTTATCGAGTTATTGAGAAAAAACTAATTTGGCGATGAATCCGCGTCGTTCTTTTTCACCTGGCATATGAAAGACGGGCGTGAGTGTGAAGAGAGAAGGACGATGTTTGATTTTTGGGGTTAGTCGCCCTCTTAAGACGTGTAATGTGTATATCCGCTTGTCAAAAAGTGTAGACGTCGTCCGTAGACGTCTTCATAATATAATAATTTACAACTTGTCAGGAAAGATACGCCAAGCATAATTTTTAAAGCACAAGAACGTATAAAAGGCTTATAAAATTTAATAAAAAATGTTGTCTATAGAAACACAAGAGAAAAAAGACCATTCGATCGTGATTACATTTAGAAAATTTTAGTTAATATTATCATGTAGCATCGTAACGTTATTTTCAATTGGCTAAATATTTTATTGCTTCAATAGTACAGACGTGAAATAAATACGACAAAGGTTTTGTGGCAAACGGCTTCCTTTATATGGCGGTATTATGCTTGGATGATAAAGAATAAAAGAAATTGACGCTCTAAAAAGTATTTTTTATGCAAAATTAACGGATTTTTGTGACAAAAAAGTTTTGATACATTGAAGACATGAGTGAATGAAGTAGGTAACTAACATTTTGCAACCTTGAAACTTATCTTCTTCATCATCTATCTAATATATGTAGCTAGCTGCTAGATACAAAGAATCCACATTCTTTTATTTCAAATAATTTTCAGTCTCCATTTGTGCAAAACCGTCAGTTTTCAAATTCTTAGTTAACTGCTTCATCCACATGAGTTTTCAGAAACAATGGAAGACATGAATCTTCAATTGTTTCTGAAAACTTTCTACGATTGACTGTCTTACAGCTTCGTTGCCTCCATTTATAACAAAAAATTTCCTTATTACAAGCGACATCTATACTAATATTATAAATGCGAAAGTGTGTATGTCTGTCTGTCTGTCTGTCTGTTACCTCTTCACGCTCGTACCGCTGAACCGATTTTGCTGAAATTTGGCATGGAGATACTTTGAGTCCCGAGAAAGGACATAGGATAGTTTTTATCCCGGAAAAATGTACGGTTTCGGCGCGATAAACACATTTTGTCGCAACAGAGTTGCAGGCGTCCTCTAGTAAATTATAAATGTTGTTTGCAGTTTTTGCAATACCAGCCTTCTACCAGCAAAATTTTTACTGACGTGGGGGGCCTCTAGGCGAACAATTTTATCGTGCAATATCCAGACCGTCTAGGGTTGATATTGAACGCGCCTGCCGTTAATCTTATTGTCAAATAAATTGTTCAATAATATTGTTCAAAGATATTGCACAGTAAAAATTATCGTCTAGGGACCTACTAAAGCAAAATTAATTCAGAAAAGCGCAAACAACAATAATCATCATTAAAACTTGTCGCTTTATAATGAAACGGGGAAGAAGAATCAATTAAATTTGAATGACCAAAGGAAATCAGTAGGAAGTAGAGCGGACGAACATTTTGTTTCACCTCCCACTTATAATTGAGCCCTCGTTTTTTAAAAAATAGCCCATATGTATATGACATCAAGGGTGAAGTTGCTGAAATAGGGGGTCTGTTTGCTTAGTTTTCTTGAATATCTGGATGGAATCCAAATGCATCGAAATTCAAGCTTGAATCACCGAGCGTCCTTGTTATAATAATGCTCATGATACACACGAGATTACAAAATATGTAAAAAATAAGTTTTTGTAAGATTATTAAGTACCTTTAGTAATTTGCTACTGAAATTGATATAACTTTTATTAATCTATACTTACATACTTACATATAAATAAAATTGGAGTGTCTGTTTGTAATATTAAAATAACCGTTTTCTTACTACATGCATATGAATATTTAGACGGTACTTACACCAAAATAATAATTTTTAGAATTTTTGTCTCTCTGTATGTCTGTCTGTTTGTTCCAGCTAATCTCCGAAATGGCTGGACCGATTTTGACGGGACTTTTATATATCAGATAGCTGATGTAATAAGGAGTAACTTAGGCTACTTTTTAACCGACTTCCAAAAAGGAGGAGGACATATTTTTGCTTTTTTTATTTTTTAACTATGTATTTTACATTTTGTTGACGCGGAAGAAGTCGCGGGAACAGCTAGTAATTAAATAAGATAAATATCAATAAATTACATAGGTTCATCTACCTAAAACTTTATTTCTCGGATTTTTTTTTTAAATATAATATGTTAGTAGATTTATCTGTGGCCTGTCACACGGCGTACGTGTAATGGGGCCGTTAGTACATTTTATGGTTATGTGCTTCCGTATTGAACGTGCATCTTAAGTAGTGGTGATATTTATAGCCAAAGTAGAAGCTAGATGTTGGCATAGGAATTTGTTTCAGCCGAGAAAAGTGCAGGGGATTAAGCCAACACGTTTGCTTTATCTCTACTTTATAGAATCGCCGATAAAATATTGACAATATTATGACATGAGTGTAATGTTGATTTTTGAGTATTATTATCGTACGCTATTAATATTATCGCCGACTAAAATTATACTAAATTGACATACTTATATTATGTCAATTTAGTATAATTTTGGTCGGCGATTCGTCAAAGAAGAAAAAAAACGTGTTGGCTAAGCTCACAGGTACTTAAAAGTATATTATAAAAATAAAACAAACTTTTGAAAATAAAAATTTCAGCTTATTTTATATTGTAGCAATCCAATGATCGTGATTTATTCGGACGCCTTAGTAAAGATATATTCGATGATTAAGTCTGACTCCAAAATCTATAGAATGCAATTCGTCTCAGTATTTCGTACCTTTTTCTCGATCTTATTTGAAATGGTGATGAGACGAATAATGGTCGGCGAACAATCGATATTCGATACACTTCAATTAACGAACCTAGTTGCTCAACTTTTTGTAGAGCTTGTAAACTCATAGATAGAATCTCAGTTAAATCTGAATAAAAAAGTTATTGATATTGAAAAAAAACTTTGCACGTTTTTGAGATGGGCCAAAAAATTTTAACACGCGTACAACTTACAATATAATGTAATTTGATGAAAAAAACTTGAGAGGTGTCAAGGGACACCCGAATGGAACGAAGTTATTTCCTATGTTCAAAAAACCTCTATACACTCAAAAAAATTATTAAAAAAATTATTAAAAAAATAACGCGTAACTGTTTCTTTAAAAAAAAACTCCATCTAGTTGACGCACAGGAATACTTACTATCAACACCATCTGCCCCTAACATGCAGGTACTAATAAAAAAGTGTCAAGGTCAAATCAAGGTCAAATATCGTTCTGTCTAGCCTTCAGATTTACGCCGAACGCGCGATAAGGAACTTCGTTCCAATTCGTAAAACGGAGGGAGAATATTGTCCCAAGTTTCTACTGTAAATATATACGCGATGCTATTTTCTTACACTTGCTGGCGCCCGGGAGTGCAACCCGTTAATTTTTTAACTTTTAACAAATAGTGAAGAAAAAATATGAAAAAATATTACTCTATTTTAGGAACTAAAAGTATTTACATGCCCAAAAAAATCGATTTAACCTCTTAAAGCGTAGAGTCAACAAGTCAACAGACACTTTCGCATTTTTAAATGAACTTTGGATTTAAAACCTACCTATAAAAGACAAAACAAAATCCGTATATTAATTTACTATGTTAATATAATATGTATGTGTGTCTTTTTGTCCATTTGTTACATATTCGCGCATAAAACAATGACCCCGTTTTGATTAAATTTTTAATTTGTAAACCGCCTGCAAGGAAGTTTCAAGTTGTTTGTAATAAAGTTTGTCGCATCTGTCGCCACTTAAAAAGTAGTTTTAAGGGGATCCTCATTGTATTAAAACTTTGTACATGCTTAATTATTGCAATTTAGTGAAAATATTTATAAAAACACGCAATACGCATACACTTAACCCTTGAACCCTTGTGTTAAAAAAAATAAAATGGTGATTATTTGGTTAGTTAAAATTACTTAGGGGTTTTACTATTACCTGTTTTACTAGTAACTTGACAGATAGAGTATGGAGAATCTGTCAATTAAGTTGTGGATAGCCTATCCGGCACTTATCAGGAAGTGGTGAAACAGGTAATAGTAAAAAACCCTAAGTAATTTTAACTCATTAAATAATCACCATTTAATTCTTTTTAACACACTAAGGGCCTGTTTCACCACTTCCTGATAAGTGCCGAATAGGCTATCCACAATTTAACTTGACAGATGAAGTATAGATAATCTGTCAAAAACGTTGTGAATAGCCTATTCGGCACTTTAACAGAAAGTGGTGAAACAGGCCCTAAGGGGCTTATGTTCCTTTAGTGTATGCGTGTTTATATTTTACTTCATACTCTCTACGGCGCCTAAGCGGCTAGTCGAATTTGAGCTTGAGAGGTATCGAATTCGCCTTAGTCGTGGTTACATTGGATGTATACTAAGTGTAACCAGCATTGTATTTTCTTGTATAAAAGAGGTAACCTTATTTTCTGTTTATTAGCTGCATTTTCTAAGCGACATAGCTAGAGTTAGACAGAACTATTTATTGTGACTAGAAAGTTACAATAAAAGTGTTCTGTCTAACTCTAGCGTAGTCTATGACGTTAACAAATGCGGGCACTCGGGGAAGTTACCAAATACGTCGTTAAGCGTTCTGTCGACGACTGTACTCTGGTAACGCTGTTAGGTACTTATCAGTTAAGCACACTGTTTATGACTGTACCTGACATAATTATTAGCTGAGCTATCACCAGTTATGCTGGTGACTGTACATTACTATCTTATTTTCTACGTCTGTTGCACCGTGTGTCGACGATTGCACTCAGTTATTGCTGATAAAAGATAAGTTATCACTTATCACTTCTGCTCATGGCTGTACCTAACTAGCACTGCTTGGAAATCAATTATGGTGACGACTGTACTTTGCTAAATATTATGCTGTTAGGTTATCAGTTATCACAGGGGTTCCCAAATTGTGCGCTTCGGCGCGGGCGCCCTGGTGTGCCATGCAAAGGCAAGAGGAGCGCCGTGAGTCGATCCTCCATCATTATCCAAAACCACAAAATATATTATAAAATCAAATTATAGTATTAATAATGTAAAGCAGGTAAACGATTAAATATTTGTTTACTATTATTTAGCTGCTTAACCAAACTATAATCATGAAAGGTGTTTATTTATGTATCTTTTTTTTTTTGTAATAGGTAGAATAGGGCGCCGTGCCAAAATATTGTGACGAGTAACTGCGTTGCAGGTCGAAAAAGATTGGGAACCACTCTGTTTACGGTTGTACCTGACCTATTTAACACTCGGTCATCAGCGCTGACGACTGTAGTTTACTACTAACAGTTCCTTTATTGCGTCTGTCGACGACTGTACTCGATTAATGCTGTTAGGTTATCAGTTATCACTTCTGTTCACGGCAGTACCTAACCTATTTAGTACAACAAACTGCGCTATCAGTTCTGCTGTCACCTGTACTTTACCACTATCAGTTCCTCTATTACATCTGTCGACGACTGTACTCTGTTAACGCTGTTGGGTTATCAGTTATCAGCACTGTTCACAGCTGTACCTGACCTATTTAACACTTGATCATCAGTTACGCTAACGACTGTACTTAAGCACTGCTAACTTGAATATTGCACAATATAAAATATAAATGCAGTATAGTAACTTGCTACTAGACATCAATTTCGCCCAAAATTTAATATTTTCAGCTTATTATCTTTTTTACTATAAAATTGCTGATTATATTAACAATTTTGTATTGGCAAATTCACGACGTTAATTGCCTTTCAGATTTCGTAAAAACATGAAAGTCAAAAGTCGCTCTCTCAGCGCTGCTACTTTCACAGTGGGACACCTACGACCCCTAAAGTATTATCGCTCCGTTTTGTTACACCCTGTATAAATTCTAACTATCTGCATCGTTTCTTATAACAAATCACTGAACACGAGTTAAGGATTTATAGAATGTGTAAATAAGATTACAGCTTACTATAATTGTAATCGCGTTAGAGCTAGCGCGCATTACTTTTTGCCGCGCGATTATTTTACCGACATACAAAAATTTTAATAAGGGTCGATTCAGACCGCGACGCGACGTGAAGATGCATTTCTAAATTTGTATGTAATGAAATGAAAAAGTTTATTTAATCAAGTAACATAGATGCACTTGTTAGTAAGGCTTATAAATTATTATGTTAGTAACATCAATTTTTAGGTTTAAATAAATAATATATAATATCTGCAGCACAAATATTGTATTAATGTCGGCAGCGTTTCCCCATAAAAGGATTCCATATGACATCCTACTATGAAAATAACTAAAATATACTAATCGTGCCGTGTCTTCGTCAGAAATTTCTCTAATTTTTCTGACTGCATATGCTGCAGAACTGAGCCTACCTGCTAGATTAGCAATGTGATGTGTGTTATAATAATATTATAACTACAATATTATGCACCACCTCTGCTCCATGCCGTTAGACATGGAGCAGCAGTGACGCACATCGAGTCAATGTCTGTATGGATTTGACAGATTTGCAAGACGTCTCACGCAATCGAAATCTGTCAATTCAGTACAAATTTAGAAAATATGGATCTACGCGTCGCGTTGCGGTCTGAATTGACCCTTTTTTTTTTTTGTTGGGTAGGGAAGGGAATAGGGTAGGGAATTGGGCCTCCGGTAAACTCACTCACTCGGCGAAACACAGCGCAAGCGCTGTTGCACGCCGGTTTTCTGTGAGAACGTGGTATTCCTCCGGTCAAGCCGGCCCATTCGTGCCGAAGCATGGCTCTCCCACGTATAAATAGGTACAAGCATTTTTGCCGTGCGGGGCCATTACTCCCTCTCCTACGGCGCGGTGGAAGTCTACTCGCTCTCATTTTAACCAATTTTCGATTAGGTCAGAAGTATTCAATTCAATAATATAGCAATGTAGCAACAAAGTATGTCGCGAATTAAAAAGTGAATATTAAAAAGTAACAGCTCATACGCCGGGTGTGGTCGACAGCTGTTAAAGTCCTATAGTACGTAGCGTGTGTTATAGGACTTTAACAATGGTTTTATGCTCGTTCGATATTAGCAAAGTAAAATGTTACAAAGTCTATATTTTTATTGGCTATACTCAAGAGATGTACCTAAAACATGGTAATAATCTCAAGTTAAAAGCTCAAAAGTACCCATAACGCAAGATAATATAATTGGACGCTGTTATCAGGGCGAGCGAAGCGAGCCCTAGTATATCCCACAACCTGAACATTTTGTGGTACACTTTACGAAAAACGATCACGCCTATTCCGTATTCCTACATACAAGTAATTTTTATTTGTATGTAGATGTGTTATCATCAGTCAGTCAAGGTGTGACGACGCGAGCCCTCACAAAGCTGGGCTTTTAGCTAGTATAGCCTGCTAACTGATTAAGCAAACTTTGTTTCGCCATATTATAAGGTGAGCTATTTGACCGAGCTTTGCTCACTATTCGATAAAACACGAATAAAATTACATTTTCTAAAAATGATTCCTAGCTAGACCGATTTATCGCCCCCGAAACCCCCTATATACTAAATTTCATGAAAATCGTTGGAGCCGATTCCGAGATTACATATTTACAAGATTTCAGGTTCATGTACAAAAATTTATAACAGGTTGAGACAAATGAAGCTTTATTAACACCAACATTACCCTTCTTTTTCCGACCAAACAATGTAATCATCATCGCTCCTGTCAGCACTAAGCGAGACAAAACTAATTTGTATGATGGCTCGGCGCCAAAGGAGTTGTACCAAAATACATTTATTAATAATGCATTAGTACAAAGTACTCTAAATGCACACAAACTTAGTCTTACAGAATTGGCTGTACTCCACAAAATAATGTATCCTTTTTACTTAGGCAAAACTAGAAAGGGTAATTTTTCCGAAATTGTAGCAAACATTTCAGTTATTAGATGACGTTGGTGAACTTCTTATCACTTTCCTCTGAATATAAACCTAACCCTAGACTTTCACGAATATTTCAAGACTAAAATCAGCCAAATCGGTTTAGCCGATCTTAAGTTTTTTTAAAACTCCTGTTCACTTATAATATTACAGTGTGCGACGATACGAGAAAATTGACAAAACTTATCACGGGTAACTTACGTGGTTTGAAGCGTCCGTTAATACTAATAGTTACTTACTTTATACCTTTAAAGACGAATTAACTGGATGGAGTTTATAACTAACATTTTATAACATAAGAGCAAAACTCATTTTTTCCTAGTAATTTGAACAAACCATATTTTTACTACTACTTGATCAGCTGTCTAATATGTCTGCCCCCTTAGACAAAGTATATTTCGTTAAAACGATGACGAAATTCATTATCAAAATGTATGCAGTTTGACATAATTCATCGCTAAATGACATTTCGCTTGCGAAGACTAATGTCAAATCCCATACATTTTGATAACGAATTTCTTCATCGTTTTTAACGAGAGGGACTTTGGCTACGGCCTCTGGTTATACATAAAATCCAGAGTTTGGTTTCAAATCATTTATGCATAAAACGAACGTTTTCAAATTGTTAGTTACTCACTTCTTCCACCTACTTTTGTGCAAATCTCAGCATCAAACGTGCCACTTTAGCACAGCGTTTTAATATAAATCGCGAATATTTTGGAAAGTGGGTTATTTACAATGAATATAAATTGGAGTCTTATGTACACAGAACACTCGCTCCTCGATACTATTGCTCGGAGCGTAACGATAGCAGATAAGTTTAAAATTTTATTTAAAGGTTTTTTTTTTCATCTTTAAGTTACTTAGCTTGCTAACTAAAATTTACGAATCTAAAAATGTAAATACTTTTCTAACGTTTGCATTTCTCGTATTTTCAGTCTCGTTTCGTAATTTTAGCACCTGAATCTTCAGGAAAAATGTGTATGAAAAATAATTTTGACAGTGAAGTAATTCATTAAAAGCGGAAATTTGACCTTAAGGTGGCTTTCGGATCTTTGCCGCGAGCGACCGCGACCGGTGAAAATTCAAATAAAATGCTACTTTATGATATAGAATATAAGTGTCATTTTCTACTGACATTTTGGTGGCGACCCACGCTGCCGCCGGCGGCGGCGTAAAAGCTAGTTGGTAGAGTAAAATGAAACCTATCGCCTATGTCATAAAGTGGCATTTCGTTTGAATTTTCGTCGGTCGCGGTCGCTCGCGGCAAAGATCCGAAAGCCACCTTTAGGCTCAACTCACATTCGGGCTGAATCGAAGCATCGCGACGCGTCACGTTTTTTGCATATTCGTCGCGATGCTTCGACTTTGCCCAGTGTGAGTTGAATCTTAGGTCGAAATCCCGCTTTTAATTTGCCACTAAAGGTGAGAGTATAGACAGACCATACTAAGCTATAGTAATTCGTGGTAATTCTGACGTTTTGTGACCGCGTAATGCGATTTGGCTTTAAAAAAACAATTAATATTTCTGTTTGTCTATTTTAGAAAAAAATCTTTTTTTTTTGCCGTCGGTACACGACTCCATATAAAACTCGGCAACGAGTCAGCACGTGCTGACTCTACTGTATATGTATGACTGCTAGTTTGTCCTAATAAAAGAATCGTCTACCTTTTGTGCAGCTACTATTTTTAAGTGGGGTGTATTGCTAAATAAATAGCAAATAAATACCGACTTGGCTGTGCATGGGTGCAATGTAATAATTTAAATATGTTACATTGCGCCCATGCAACAATTTGTAACATTACCAATTACACCCATACAATAATTTGTTACATTGCAACTCACCCGTGAAAACTTCTTTAGCAGCGTTATGAACTTTCGGAACTCGGTAAAAAATGTTAAACTCGTATCAGGACAGGTGACCTGATCGAAAATTCGTAAGACCAAGGGAAAAGGTAGTAAGTAACTTGTGTTTCTATAATTTTGCGGCGAATTATATCTGCTCCTGCTGTTTTGTACGATTGTAATCATCCATTTTAAAGTTAAGTCACAATCAGGTTGTGAGTGCAAAAACCAGGAAAGTAACAGTAAAAAACTGCTTTTTTTGCATGAATGGAGGCTCTAAGACTGGAAAATTGATTTGAAATAAAAAACTGTAGATCTTATGTATAGCTAGATATCATATTAGCCAGATAATGGACTAGGTAAGTTACAATATTAGTTAAAATTATAACGGCAAAAATAGTAATTGTCCTTATGTTGTAAAATTTTAGCTATCTGGTTCTTCCACTCACGTCTTTAATGAATTTTATAAAATTAATTCATTACAATTACAACGTGACAGATCGAAATTTAAATAATGGATGGAAGTACTGTCAATGCACACCCTAGTCCAGCACGTGGCCAGCGAGTCCAGCGACCTAGGCGACTATTGATTGGCACTTACACCGTTACTACTGTATAATCCATTAGAGTATTCACACAGATACACGCTTCGTTAATAAATTCTTCGTCCCTTCGTCCATAAAGTTAATATACCTAGCGGAGTAGAGCAACAATCTCGAGCTGTCAAACGAAACCGAAATTGGTTTCATCTGTGTGTAAAAATATTATGTGTACGTATACACTTACAAAAGCATGATTCAACATGATTTCTATGAGATTAAATTGTCAACGTGCATCACGTGCCGACTAGACGTCAAAAAAGAGTGCTGCTGTCATGTATCACACGTCTCTTTTTACCACGCAGTATTACTGATAGTGACATCTCCCTTGCTAAGGCCTTTGTTTCTCTATTCCGCTAGGTATAGTAGTGTTAGCGGTGCCCGAATTGACCAATCGTGCTATTCCAGCGGAATGACAGCAAAAATTTCGAGCATGGTGATTGGTCAATTCGGCACCGCTAAGCTCCGCTCCGCTTCAGTGGAAACGCAGCCTAAACCAGCAGGGCTAGAGAATGCTTATTGATACATTTTGGTTATTTAAATATTACTTGATTAAATTGATAAATAGGTTCCAAAATTGAACTAACCTAGCCTAACTAATCTAACCTAATCAATTTTGGTTGCGCATAAGTAAACAACGTAACGTTATGCCATGCTTCGGCACGAATGGGCCAGCTCGACCAGAGAAATACCACTGGCTCACAGAATACCGGCGCGAAACAGCGCTTGCGCTGTGTTTCGCCGATTGAGTTTACCGGAGGCCCAATCCCCTACTCTTTTCCTTTCCTCACCTTCTCCTATTTCCTTTCCTACCCTCCCCTATTCACTTCCTTATCCTCCCCTATTACCCTATTCCCTTTTAAAAGGCCGGGAACGCACCTGCAGCTCTTCTGATGTTGCGAGTGTCCATGGGCGACGGAAGTTGCTTTCCATCAGGTGACCCGTTTGCTCGTTTGCCCCCTTATTTCATAAAAAAAGTAATGACCATTTAATTTCTTTATAACACGAGAAAATATAAAACACATTTTATATCACATCTTAGACACTTAAAGCAACGTAAGATAAAATCTACAAAAAAGCAATACAAAACAATACCAAGCGTCCCTATATCACAAAACAGATATTCGGAAAGGAGAGTTTTTCGCGTCCCTATGGTATATTGCGATATGTTGGCTCCCCCTTCGGCATTGGGGGTACCCCCCACCAACTCCCGTCCCGTGAAAATAATTTATGAAACACATCTGCGAAATACAATAAGCATTTTGTTATAACTGAATTTACAAAGCTTATTTTTATAAGTTACTTCATTAGCTAAAACGTTAGATAGTTATCAATTATGTTTTCTGCTTTTAGGTCAATTGTTATATAAATTGGATGTTTTCTGTGTTTATGTTTTATGAGTATTTGAAAATATTGTTTAATATCACGTAGTTTTTTACGGTATTTTTATAGTATCGATGGTCACTTCACAACACGTTAGTTTGGCACAATTGACCATGCCAAGCAGGTACCTAAAGTTATGGGTACCAGATAACGGGAAGTATATACAGGGTGTAACAAAAATAAGTGATAATACTTTAGGGTGTGTACGTGTTCCTTGTAGAGAGTTCACTGTGAAAATAGCAGCGCTGAAAGACCAACATTTTTTTTTTACTTGTGTATGGGAAAACTCGTGACGCTCGGGCCCTTGCCCATACAAAAGCGACAAAAATCTTTCAGCGTTGCTACTTTCACAGTAAACTCTCTACAAGGAACACACCCTAAAGTACTTATTTTACACTTATTTTTGTTACACACTGTATAATAGTCAATACTTTTATTTATTATAATTTTACTATTTACCTTTATCTATGATGATCTATGAATCTATCAAAGAATTCAGTTTATCAAGGAAATCATTTTGTTCCATCGGTAGGATTTAAACCTGCGACCCCAAGCTTTGCACTAAGCCACAAGGAACCAGGAGTTGTCAGATTGTCCAGTGCTTCTTTTTAAGGTACGCGTACATTGTGACGGAGCACAGCGAGGTGGAACTCATGTTCGTGCAAATATTTTCAGCAAAAAAATCATAACAGTTTTGATAAAATTACATACAAAGATAGATTATGCTTTAAGTTTTAGAATTATATTATATATATAATATATAATATTTTTCCTATATAATTATATTATGTAGTTATATTTTAGAGTTTAATTAGCATAATATCAAAATATCTATTCTTATCTTTTTATATTTTACTCAAATAGTACGAGTATGTGTTAATATATTGTATTATATATATTTATAATAATAGTGCACGTTCTATCTGCTGTCTCAATCCTATCTCTCTCCGTAGGGCTGCTGGAAGAGATTATACTATTAGAAATAAGCAAATCCTTTGTGTCGTTTTACTGTGTATATTGTCTTATTTTAATTATTTATTGTGCACAATAAATTATTAAATAAAATAAAACAGAGCCTGTTTAACCCCACATACACAATCTGAAATACTTTTATGGTCTAAAAGATACTGTGATAAACAGAACTGCGCGCAAGCTTCAGTGTTCAATAAGAATTGAGTACTAAAACTTTGAAGTGCATCGAATAATTTCATAAGGCCGACGAAGAAACAGTAGTTATAAAAAAGTTTACAATGGCCGCCGGAGTTCCAAGTTTCTATTTTATTGGGGGATGAAATTGTATAAAGTTGGTGGGACTTTTATTAGGCGGTAGTTATAACATAATTTTGTATGCAGGAAAGATTATTATGTAGTCTGTAAGAGACTACATAGTAATCACGACACATAAGCCTAGCCTTAACCACAAACGCCACCACAGGTATATAAGACCACTGTTTTAAGACGCCTTTAAGATTATATAATATTAGACTTAAAATACTGAATTCTTTAACATAAAAAATCAAAACCTATCTACTGACTAATCTGACTATATGCCTTACAAATATATCATTTTAATACTTTTAGCCAGTGTTGTTCACCATGTGGGTCGCGTACGTAATAATATTATGATGATAATAATATTATGTAATGGATAGAACGCCACGAAGTGCTACGGAATTGCTACGACTGCGCTACGAGAAAGCTATGAAGTGCTACGACTCGGTTACGACGTAGTAAGTACTACGGAATTGCTACAACTCCGCTACGAGATCGCTACGAAGTGCTACGTCAGGGCTACGATCGGCTACGAGATCGCTACGAAGTGCTACGTCAGGGCTATGATCGGCTACGAGATACGGTATTGCTACGACCAGCTCAATGAACGATGCCCTTTAACTATATTTTAAACCGACTTTAAAAAAGAAAGGAAGTTTCTCAATTCGACCTATTTATCTTCTTTTATTCTTAATTGAAAATCGCTAATTCAGAAAATTAAATTTAACGCAATAAATATTTATTAAGTTATACATCTCGGAAAATGTTTTAAATGTCCATCAGAAGGTGAAATAGTGGCGTCTTTAACTCAAGACGTAGTGGCGCGTGTGCGGACTGCGGATGGGCTACGTGGGTCATTAGCGCCCTGCATCAGGTAGAGCCGTGCCTGACTCAAAACAATATTTTTAGCTTTAAATGTATATCATTTAAGCGTTTTCATACCGGACCAGCAGAGTGACTTTCTTACGACAGCAATGAAATATCGAAACTGTAAATCTACCGTCAATTAAAAATTGCTATACGCCGTCTTTTGATTGACAACAGAATATATAATCAAACGAGTCTTTGCCCGCGGTTTTTCTCACATTAAGAAGGATTATTATATACAAACTTTCATCCCCTATTTTAACCCTTTGGAGTTGATTTGTAGTTTGGAGGATTTGGAGTTGGAATTGATCAAAATCCTTTCTTAGCGGATGCCTACGTCATAACATCTTCCTGCATGCCAAATTTCAGCCTGATCCGTCCAGTGATTTGGGCTGTGCGTTGGTAGATCACTATGTCAATCAGTCAGTCAGTCATTCTTGAGTTTTATATGTATAGACGAGCTTTTGCCCGCGGCTTCGCTCGCGTTAAGAAGTATTATTATATACAAACTTTCATCCCCTATTTGAACCCCTTGGGGGTTGGAATTTATCAAAATCCTTTCTTAGCGGATGCCTACGTCATAACATTTACCCGCACGCCAAATTTCAGCCCGATCCGTCCAGTGGTTTGGGCTGTGCGTTGATAGATCACTATGTCAATCAGTCAGTCACCTTTGAGTTTTATATATATAGATAAATAAAATATATTTTTATTCAAAATAGGTATTATGAATACACTTTTTGAATTTCAAAGCTGCGATGCCTACCACGTACCATATTACGTAACAATTATTTTCGTCATTTGCAATGATTTCAGATTTTGGAATATTCCACATAGCACTCCGCTCGGTAAAAGATCAGTCCTTAGAATATTTAAAGGTACAATCTATCAAGAGTACAGAACAGTATCGCAAAAATAATTATTTGTTTTTAGAATCGTAGATATACGTTTAATAAATGAGAATTATTCAAATATTTCTGAATTTCTGAGATATGAAAGGAAGAATTGTCTTTGAAAGAGTTTCCTTTTCGAACCCTTACCGATCTGCCGATACCTTATCAATTCGTTCTGTTTTCTATTTAATAGCTATCTTTTCGTCGTCAAGAGCTTTAACCCGGCCGCACATTATCCGAAATTTCTGACACGAAACATTTGAACGTCGGCCGGACCGCCACACCGCACACTATCCGAAATATCCTTCCGGCGAGTTCGAGCTCACTCGGCTCAGTACAAAATGTAAGAGAGAGCGCGATCCGTCAGAAAAATTTGAACTGACATCCGATCGACGTCATCTGAGTCATCTGACACATAATGTCAGACGCCCGCCGGAACGCAATTAAAAATTTCTGCCATCCGATAGACGGCATCTGACTCATCCGGACCGGACGTCAGATACAAAATATATGAGCAGAGTGCGTTCCGGCAGGTATCTGACATTATGTGTCAGATGACGTCGATCGGATGAGTACTCTGGTGTTTCGTCCCAAGGTTTTTAGGCCCAGTGGGCCCAATGACCAGATATGAATTTTTAACATTTTATCATCTGGCGATTGGTCCCACTTTTATGATTCATTATTTTCTGGCAAGGAATTTTGAAGTAGGCACAAAAACACACACAAAAATTATCAGTTAAGTATAATCATAATATTGTTTTGTAAATTTAAAAAATATCTAACATAATATTTATAGGTCACGTATTGGATATACGAGTTTTCATTTTACTAATTATTGCAACACCGCATTAACAGGAAATATTTAATATTCAAAATAATAATAATTAATTACATAAATCATAACTTATTTAATATTTATTTAAGTCAGATATAATAATTGTTAGAAGAGACTATGCCGATTAAGCCCAGCCGCAAATTGTCCGAAATTTCTGATCCGAAACATATCTAACACTAAAAAAATATCTAACACCTTAAAACTTATATTATTATTATTATTATTAATACCTAAACACACTGCGTTGAATCAAGTTTTAAAAAATACCTGCTCTAATAGGTACTGCGTGAAATTTTAATGGTTGTTTTCCCATAGTAAAATGATTCTATTTTAGTTGTACGATAGACATGGGAAGTTTTTTTTTTTTGTATTTAAATCATAAATAAAATTCAGCCGGGCTATAGCCGCTCGCGCCTATCGGCATAAAGTTACGGCACCTACGTGATACAAAATATTTTTCATTTTCAAATTCAAATGTCTTTATTGCCAGAATGTTGTTGATATAAAGGTTTTATTAAATACTTATAGTTTTAACATTCTGCCACAACAATGGCGCGTAATTGAATTAAACTTATATAAAATTAATTATTTAATTAGTCGTCCTCTTACAAAAAAAATATATGTATACCTATAATTTGCCAATTAAAGAAATATATAAGCCTTATATAAAAATAATAATTATAAATAAATTTTAAACTGAAATAACTATACAATAATAATATAATTAGATTATTTAGAAAATAAGTACTTTTGTTATTATTTATGTCATAAGAGATTTTAATATAATATACATGTCCATTGTATCATTTTTCTTTAAATATCATATTATATTCATTCAATGTATAATAAATGCTTTCATACAAAGCAATTATTTTGTTTTTTATTCAAATCTACAACTTTTTTGCTAGCCCTACGGACATAAGCCCAAAAGTCATAAAAAATAATTACTTGGGACCAATCGCCAGATGAAAAAAATGTTAAAAATTCATATCTGGTGATTGGGCCCACTGGGCTCAAAAACCTTGGTTGGGACGAAATACCAGAGTACTCGATCGAATGGCAGTTCATATGTTTCTGATCAGAAATTTCGGACAATTTGCGGCTGGCCTTAATTTTATTGCAAGTCTACAAACCTTTTTAGTGTTGCAAAATATTGTTAATTTCAGTTTATTAAAAGAACTTATTACATTAAAATATTAAATATTAAAATAAAAATGGTAAAAGTGAACTAGAACTCTTTTCATTATTATTTAACCTAAATATAATAAACTCGATGACGCCCGCAACTCCGTTACGCCAAAATTAGTTTATCGCATGGGGACCGTACAGTTTTTCGGGATAAAAAGTATCCTATGTCTCAACGTATCTCTGTACCAAATTTCAACCCAATCGGTTCAGCCGATTAGGCGCGAAGAGGTAACAGACAGACAGACAGACAGACAGACAGACACACTTTCGCGTTTATAATATTAGTATGGATGGAACTATATAAATGACCACAGCTGCTGCTAGAAAGTAGACAATTCTTAGGGCCTGTTTCACCACTTTCTGATAAGACTATCTACCACTTATTACTTGACAGATAGAGTATGGAGAATCTGTCAAATAAGCCTATCCGGCACCTTATCAGGAAGTGGCGAAAGAGGCCCTTAATGAAAAAAGCGACGATGCCTCATATCAATGACAATCTACATTTTCATACTTACAATTATAATTAATATTTTATACGTGGGAGAGCCATGCTTCGGCACGAATGGGCCGGCTCAACCGGAGAAATACCACGTTCTCACAGAAAACCGGCGTGAAACAGCGCTTGCGCTGTGTTTCGTCGAGTGAGTGAGTTTACCGGAGGCCCAATTCCCTTTCCTACCCTCCCCTATTCCCTTCCCTTCCCATCCCTACCCTCCCCTATTACCCTATTCCCTCTTAAAAGGCCGGCAACGCACCTGCAGCTCTTCTGATGGTCCGAATTCCGACTTGCGAGCGTCCATGGCCGACTGAAATTGCTTTCCATCAGGTGACCCATTTGCTCGCTTGCCCCCTTATTTTATAAAAAAAAAAACTGTCGCTCAGCCTGTCTGTCTGACTGTTACCTCTTCACTCCTAAACCGTTAAACCAATTTTGTTGAAATTTGGTATGGAGATACTTTGAGTCCCGGCAAAGGACATACATTCCCGGAAAAATGTACGGTTTCGAAAACGAATATTGGCACGACGAAGTTGCGAGCGGCTTCAAGTATAAAAATAAAACAATAATAAATAGTAAAGTACGAAAAGTACTATTACTACATTTAATTCCATAAATGTTCAACATGAAACCGTTAAAACCTCGCTGAAATATTTAGTTATGCCGATATCCAGATTAGCGCTAATAGATGTATAAATTACGAATGTGTCAAATTCCGAATCCAAAACGAGCCGATTAACCGGTAATTTCGGAATTCGAAATGCGAGCCGTGATAAATGTGGTTGAGTTGTTAATTTAATTATAGATTACTACATTTGCATGCAATAGGTTTTAGAGCGCGTTCAGACGTGCGCGTGTTCTACTGTAGCGTATGGGAACACACGCGTGCGGCACGCGCTGAACCCGCGCAGAACCTGCGCGCAGGCTGCGCGCGTGTTTTCCCATACGCTATAGTAGAACACGCGCAGAACATGCGCAGAATACGCGCACGTCTGAACGCGCCCTTATCGTTTCCGCAACTTTGCCTTAAGGCCCAGTAGTCCCTAAAATAAGCAGGTCGATGTATGTCAGTACGAATATCGACGTTAAGGACATTAAAATAACATTCATATCAGCGCGCCTTGTACAATGGTTGTTACGCGCTTGCCGCGTGCCTTGAAAATAGAAAATAGGAGAAAAAACCTTTTGTTTTTAGTATTACACAAATCAAATATATCAAATCGTTTAGGTTAAGTTACGACACAAATACCACATTTTTTGTTTTTTCTAGAAAGTATGTAATTTAGCCATAAAATGATTTAATTATGAAAAACAGCGTTATAACAGTCATCTTTGAGATTTTTTTCTATCGAGCAGAATTTTTCATATTGTGTACTGATATACCTTTGCGTATAGGAAATTTTCTCAATTTTAAAACGGTACTTATTTTATACTTATATAATGACATTTCCTTTACTAAAAACGTGTTTTAAAAACCCCATTTTACGTAGTTGCAACAACCACAGCGCCTGAATTAAGAGGGCGAGTAAAGCAATAAATCAAACATCGTCCTTCGCTCCTTATACTCACGCCCGTTTTTCATATGCCAGGTGAAAAATGAATCATCGCCAACTTAGTTTTTTCTTAATAACCCGATATTTTATCGGGTTATTAAGACATTATTAAGACATTATACAACATTTTAAAAATCCGCTAGGCCAGTCCCTCGGTGATGGAATTTTATACAATTTGTTAAAATATTAACTCAATTTAATGGATGGCAATATATAAAACACTAGATGACTCCTGCAACTCCGTTGCGCCAAAACTCGTTTATCGCGTAGGAACCGTACATTTTTCCGGGATAAAAATTATCCAATGTCCTTTCCCGGGACTCAAAGTATCTCCGTGCCAAATTTCAGCAAAATCGGTCCAACGGTTTGGGCGTGAAGAGGTAACAGACAGATAGACGGACAGACACACTTCCGCATTTATAATATTGGTATGGAAGTATGGATTCGTGAAAATTAGGGTGTCTTTGTTTTTTTTTTTAGATTTTTTAAGATATCGTGTTTTTGCTAGGTCAGACCCTCGGAAACATAATATAGTATATATGTTTAAATAAAAATGAAACAATTCGGGGCTTATTTTCAAGTATAAAAATTAATTTTAAAATCGACAATTTTGTTATAGTTGCCTTCTTTTAAGGTGTGAGTGAGTTAGTGAGCTTTGAGCAAGAGTGGAACTCCACAGGGTTTTACTGGATGGACATTTGGTCCCGAAAGCATTTCTGCATAAAAGTGTATCTTAAAACCTTATTTCGCCTAAATTCGTGTATCACGCGAGAACTATGCACTTATCCAGGAAAAAACCATGATATTATCTTCCGCGATAAGGTATGCAGACAGAATATAGAATGACAGACAGACTTACTTACGTATTTAAGATATTAGTATTGCTATTGATGTTTTTATAGGAACGAAATTCCTTATCGCGCGTTGTGAAAGTTGTAACGACACTTTTTTATTATTACCTGCATAGTAGGGGCAGAGGGCGTTGATAGTATTCCTGGGCGTCAACTAGATGGCGTTTTTTTATAACTTTGTTCCATCCGGGTGTCCCTTGATACCTCTCAAGTTTTTATAGAAATATATTATATATTAAGTGTAATAATGGCTCTTGCGATTGAATTTCTCATTCATTTTAGTTTTGCTATAAAAAATATTATTTCCTACATTGATTGATTTCGGTTTCGGTGTAAATTATATACTAGTTTGTAATTCAGTCAACAGTATATATATTTATAATAAAGGACACTTTAAATGAATTATACTAAAAATTAAGCAAATCTCCCGACGTAATTGCACATGCTGCAAAGTATCATTAAAATATGTTACATTTTCCAAGCGCTCATTATATTTTAATGAGTTTGAGAGCTTCTACGCTTACCAAAAATGTGTTAAATGAGCAATATTATGAGTGATCTTCTACAGAACAGTAACATAGAGTATAGACTATCTTAATAAGTATAAATTAAGGATTTTAAAAATTTTGCCACAATTTCCACCAGTGATCGAGCTGATGATAATAAATTATGGCTAAGAACACTTTCCATCAGCGAAGGCTGATGGAAAGTTGGGTTGGCGTTTTTTGTTTGAAGAAACAAAAAACGCCAACCCACTTGAAAGTTATGCCACAGACAGATCAGAAACTACTAGTTCGATTTTTTTTTTTCAAAATCAAAATCAAAATATTTATTACTAAATAAGTTAACAAAGTTAACACTTTTAGAACGTCGCGTCTACATAGGCCTACCACTTTTAATATTACGTTAGGCCCAATAGGATAGAAGAATCACAGTAAAATGGGGAAATTACATGTGATCTGAGACATTTCTTATTTTGCTGCCCTACGTGCGTAATGTACTATTAGAGAAGTTGATTCCTAAACAGCTGGTGGACCTACGTAAATTGGTCGCGTCTTGTCAAACCCAGTTAACAGATTACGAATTACATTGAATTGATATAATTCGACCAAATAACATTATTTCTTCGATGCTCTATGGTACTATTCTGAACGTGCCAATTTCAAGAATTACTGCACCGATTTTTACTATAGGTATTGTTGTGATCTATCCTATAACTGGAAATAGTTTTTTCTTAAAAGAACGATCCTCGCGAAAACCCTTAAATAAGTAGGCGGATCAGCGCGGAATGTCTAGTATTATTATATAAAATACCTTTTATTTCCTTGGAACCCTAGAGGGAAATGGAACAGCTATCGCTGACCTATCATAGTAATCCATGAGCGGAAATGGAGATTGTTATCTCATAAAATGAATTGTAAATTCCATCGAAGTGATTTTTAGTAGAAGTTTCAAGTAGGTTATAAAATATGTGAAGATCATGTTTTTCTTGGTTTGGAAATAAACAAGACAAACAAGACAAAATTTAATAATTACTTAACTTTAATTTATTTAAATTTGGCAGAAAATGTATAGAGAATATTGTATTCTTCATTACATTAAAATTAAGTAATAATTTATACTCTCTAAGTGCGGCCAAAAAGTTGATATATTATGTATAACTAACCTAACAAAGTTTACAGGCTTTGTATGACATATCGAAAAATTTACACGATAGACAAAGATTGTAACAGACCTTGTGTTAAATAAAAAAATATTCGAGGAGTACTGTATTTATGCATACTTACAGCAATAACATAGTGTATGCAAATAGTTGTTTACGTGTTTACGCACTTTAGCCTTTATAGTCAATTACATAAAAGCTTTTCTTACTTATTCGAAAATAATGATACATCGATAAAATATAAATAAGATGCTTGCTTGTGGTCATACTCGTCTATAATAATTTTTCAACTTAAAACTTTAGGTTGGATTTTGAAACGCGTGTTTTAGCGGCTACATATCACGAGCAATAGTATGTTAGGCATCTATACAAGTGACAGTCAATTCCATCAATCACGAATTATGGTTGACTGATGGTGACTGATAGACTGACGAATGGTATTAGACGGTCACTCAATTCTCTTCAGTTTTATGTCAGTCAAAGCCAAAATTTTCAAAGGTATACGTTCTAATTTTTTTCCTATTTTGTCAGATGTGACAATACTCATTCAAAATTCGTGACTGATAGTTGCATGAAGCAAAAATCAAGATATCCAGATTTTCGTCAATCAACTTCATGCAACCGTCTGTCACGCTCTTACACGGTAGGTTATCCATCAGTTACAGCCATGACTATGGTAAAACTGACAGCAAAACCTACCGTGTAATGGATGCCTAATGATTTATTTAAATAGCGGCGCGGTCGCGCGATCTTTAACATTTTTTTTGTTAAAGAATGCAGGTCGCTGTAGCCCTGACGTCACTGCGACCCATAAGGATCTATTGTGACTCCTTCGCACTAGAGTATCATCCCCAACCCTATACTGCTCATAAATTGAACGATATGGTTGGGGTTGGTGCCACGAATTTCCTCTGTGGATTAGTATTCGTGGCGACCAAGGTGCTATTCCTGCTCTGTAGTAGAGCAGGACAGTCGAGGAGAAGGTGTTTCGTTGTGTGTAGGTGTTTCATCCTCTTCCTCACAGAATCTGCAAGTCGCTATGCTACAAATACCCATTCTGTGTAGGTATTTGTTAATCTTGCAGTGCTCATTTAGGCTTCTAGTAAGGATTCTTAATTGGTTCCTACCCAAGGTGAGCACTAATTCTGATAGTTTCTTATTGAAGCCAGGAATTAGTGCCTCTTTAACATACAATTTGTATGGTGGCCACCAAACCGCGCGTTCGGACGGACGCATATAAATCAAGCCTTATACGAGTTATTTTCTTCCTAACAAAAATGTTTCAAAATATGTGTACTATTATATTATTACAACCTTAATAAATTAATATTTTGACTTCTCTGAACATTATTTTTTTCTATTTTAATTCATGATTTAAAGTTAAGTAGTCAATTAACGTCTCTGAATGCAGTCTTCAGTAATATAATTTAAAATATTTATGTGATTTAAAATTAATAAATTCTATTCTGCCACCTCCTCAACATAAACTGTACTGATTTTATATTTCCTGTTTACACAAATTTCTGTTGTTTTTTCTTGTTTGGGTTAAGCTCCCAATGTTCTGCTTAGGTGATTCGTGTTTCGTGAAGGCTTACTTCAATAGTCGTGAAATTAGGTTGCATTATGACCTCATTTTCAATAAGTATCCTTGAATTGCTAAAATATTAGGTATATTATAGGTAAAAGACAAAAGTATAGAAAAGTATTATGTTGTTTATATGGTAATACATAGGGTAACAAATTATAATAATATATTGAAATATTTTGTACGTTATAATATTATGCCTTATACTATTACGTAGAGCCTACCATATTTGATGGTAGTTTAAATATATTTCTTACACTTTCTATACAGCCGATAAGATTTTATTCTGTTTTTAATGTTATCATAGCCATAAAAATGTAACTATATCAAAAACAAAGCTTAGACATAGTACGACAATCAAATAGTTTACGTTATGAATCAACATCAATCCCTCTTAATTAATATTTAAACCTTAAGTAGAGATTTATCAAAACAATGAAAGAAGATCAACGATATTTTGACAGTCGCATCTTTACGTAAGAGTATACTTACACACTCGACGTAAAATTATACCAACACTAAAACACTATCGCTTGTCTATGCTCGCGGAATTCTTTTTTCGAATTTTATTATATTTTTAATTCGCGTTTCGCGCGTTGTTTTTTTTATTTTTCGTTTCCAGCCAGGTTTGTTTATGTTGAGGACAGGCTGCGTGCGGCCTGGCTGGCGACTGCCGGCGGTGTGGGCCTGCGCGCGCAAGGCCTGCGTCAACCGTAGGTGTAGGCTTAGGTGCGTTTTTGTAATTGAAGAGTATCTATTTATAATTCTCTTATCTCTAATCATCAAAAGGTGTTCTATTTTCGAGGTAAGTAGAGATGACAGAAACGCTCTATTTGTTGTTTGTAGGTTATAAAGATTATCACGTAAACTTTTTAAAACGTTTTAAAGTTCTTGCACTCATATCGAAAAAATAAAAACGTATTAAAAAGTTAAGATTAAGTTTAGGAAGTAGTTTTAAAAGCTGTGGTCATAAACACTCTTCTCTAAAGTGCAGTGTTAAGTAGGTTAAGCACTTTATCCTACTGTATTATGTAGGATAATGTAGGTAAACACATTCGGTTATGTTATCCCTTGGTTGAAATAATTTAAAGGGTGTCAAAGTGTTTCTCTATATCTATATATACATATATATTGACATAGTGATCTATCAACGCACAGCCCAAACCACTGGACGGATCGGGCTGAAATTTGGCATGCAGGTAGATGTTATGACGTAGGCATCCGCTAAGAAAGGATTTTGATAAATTCTAACCCCAAGGGGTTCAAATAGGGGATGAAAGTTTGTATATTATAAATACTTCTTAACGCGAGCGAAGCCGCGGGCAAAAGCTCGTTAGTTGTATATATCCTAATAATACTAATAATATTAAAGAAGAATTTATTTGTTTTTTTTTTTTATTCGAATGTAATGTACTAACATAATTTAAATTTTAATTGTATATTATAACACTATGGATTCTTTGTGATCTGAAATAAATGGTTTTTTTTTTTGGATGCATCCCAAGGTTATGTATTCCGTGATCCCAAGTACTAAAATATATAAACAGCTTACTCCCTTACTAGTAAATTTTTACACAGCGGATAAAACGTGGACTGCTTGTCTCCGTCTGTCATGTTGTACAAGTCACAAGTCATAAAAAGGATGCCATATTATATAGTCCATTGAAATGTTACAATTTAAGGACCGAATATTGCATTAATTAGAGGGCGCAATATTATTTTTGGGATATGTTGGGGGGTTAATAGAAGCTTAACCTCAAGTTCGTGGGGTCGCCACCCTTGTTCCCCAGCCGCCATCTTGAAAAAAGGGGTGACAACACTATTTTCGCGATATCTCGGAAACTATACGTCTCACAAAAAAATTGTAAAAATCATAATTTGTCAAAATTATTTTGCCTACGAATATGTTCTTATAACTTTTTACCCTAAATTAAAAACAAGGACAAGGGTAGTGACCCCACAAACTAGAGGTTAAGCTTCTGTTGACCCCCCAACATATCCAAAAAAAAAATTGCGTCCTCGAATAAATGCAAAGCTCGTGTAATATTTCAATGGACTAACAGCGGAACTTGAATAGTTGTTATATGCGTAAACACTTTTATTACTAAACGAATCATTATTTCAAAATATTACTGTTTTTAAATTACATACTTAAAATTTCCTTGTTTTTTAAAAATAAAACCAATCATAACTTAAAAAATACATTTTTTTAGTTTTGCTAAAAGAAGACTACACAAAAACTGAAATCTGAATCACCTTAAATTTATTGTTTTACCGGAACCTAGCTACTGATCTGATTAAGAAACATGGCACGTCACAGGAAAAGAAGTAAGGTAACTTTTTTCGAAAAACTATACGATCCCCGCGGGCTTTCCTTTTGCGCGTAAGAACTTATAATTTATTTATTTATTGTATTTATTTATTTTATTTTATTTTACTGGAAAACAAAACAGTAATTAAGTAACAATATGAGTAAATACATAGCAAGAAGATACACAATTACATTGTTTTCGCATATAAATAGTTACAAGAGGAAATAAAGACATTTAACAAAACTCAAAAAGACATTAATTAACAAAACTATATCCATTATAATAAATTATATAGTATTTTTTTATTCATTATAATGATAAAATATACACTACCATGCCAAAATCTATACACAATATAAAACAAAGTCGCTTTTTTTCCCTCGTGTCTCTTTGTTCCCTTTAATCTTAATAACTACGCAACGGATTTTGATGCGGTTTTATTTAAAAGATAGAATGATTCAAGAGGAAGGTATAATAACATTCATTAAACAGTGGAGAAATACTATTATTGTTGGAGTTTCTAATGTGATGTCGTAAATAATTACATTTTTTCCGCTTACTGGCTGAACCCTACGAGATTTATCAAAATAATGTACCAAGTTGTACACATTGAAAAGGTCTACAGAAAACTCCGCGATGGTATAATATAATATGTCTATCTCTTATGGATATCCCACAATAACATTGTTTTGTCATTTTAATTTTCGAAGCAATTTTAATAAATACAGCATTAATCCTTATCTAATTAAATAACTCAAATACATTGTTGATTTAATGTATCCCTTTACAGCATAATATGATTGAAATGAATATTTTCCAAGATATTGCAGATTTAAAAATTGCGGGAAGTAGTTTTTGCGGCGGTACTGACCAATGCGGGCCACGGGTAGTAATAATGAAAATACAAGTCAAAACTGCTGAACCGATTTTCATCTTTTTTTCAGTGGCCATAATATATTTTATACCCGATGCGAAGCCGGGGCGGGTCGCTAGTAATAATATAATTGAGGTCGTTTGGAGTAAAAAAATGTAATAGTCCGAGTTCCCTAGAACAATTTTTTTTTATTACTATCTAGCTAATTTTTGTGAGTAGCTTCATTTTAATAAGACAAATAACAATATTACCTGCTAAAAATCTCGAAAGTGGTAGCTAACAGATATAATTATAGAAATGATTTCATACTTTGATTTGATGGTCCTTAAATATGGATTGTTCTATTTGCAGTACAATGTTACTTTTAAATAATATAACTATTAACCTATTAATATGCAAAAAATCAACTGGTTAGCGTAACGTTTTAGGGTTCCGTAGTCAACCAAGTTTTGTTGATTATGTTGATTGATACCATTCTTTTTTCGAAGCAATTCAGGCTCTTTTTGACCCCCCTATAATTAATACCATAATTAGATTACTTTAATTTTTTTTAAACCTTACGAAAGAACACGACACTATCCAAAAACTGATAACTGTTTCTTGGAAAAAAGCCGGGTAAGGTAAAAAATCACTTTGGCCATAAAAATACAAAGAGTTTGGTATTGGTGACATAAATTTGGTCTCACTTGGAAGTCCTCTCGTAAACAACACTTCGACCCATTGACCGCCGAGTTAACGATATATTTATTGATGTAAATAGAGGAAAGTTACTTTACAGTATTACCACAGTATAAATTTTATACAGTAGCTTACCATTTTTAAAATACTTGAAAAACTCCGTTGCGCCGAAATTCCGGAACCATAAGTTTTTCGCATTAGAAAATATTTTATGTCTTTTCCCATCTCTAATATTATTATCTCAATTCAATTTGTTTTAAATAGTTATATATAAATATAATAAACCGTCACATTTGCAACGGTATCGCATCGACGCGACGTGTTGTTTGAATTTTAACTGACTCCTAGTGATAAGTCAAATAACTTTAGTGAGCAGAACAATGGCAGTATAATTAGTTATAATGTAGCGTGCGCGGAAGCTTGTATCAGTTTTGTACGAATTTGATTTCAGAAATTCGGCTAAGTTGCTCTACTATATATATATATATATATATATATATATATATATATATATATATATATATATATATATATATATATATATATATATATATATATATATATATATATATATATATATATATATATATATATATATTCAGAATATTAGGTATTGTGGTTAAATACCACTAAAAAGACCTTTTAAAGGTAAATTACCCCTAAATGCACCACAAAACGTATAAATCGCAACAAGAAAATATATAATAGGAAAACTTTTGGCCGTACGAGTGCTTTCTCTTTTTCTAGCGAGTGGTCAATTTCATATGGGTAGTTTTCAAGATATTGTCTAACTGATGAACTCAGAGACGAATATTAATTCCTTAACTGTAATTAAATGATAAAAATAATTTATTTCATAAGATTAAAATATTAAGGGTAAATATTAAATGCAGAATTTGACAGATAACCTGATGATAACTTTCATTTAATTACAGTTCAGTAATTAATGTTCATTTCTGTGTGCGGCAGTTAATCAATTGCTACAATAAGTAAAATGTATGTCATTAATGCCGAAATTATGTAAGGTAGCCAGTACACAAAAACCCACGATGGCCCACTGCAGGCCACGCCATTGCGCGCCACGCCTGGAAATCATGGCGGACTATTTCGACGACGTACACCATTACCCCGTCTGCACAATGGCGATGGCTTGTAGTGGGCCAGCATGGACCATTGTGAATTTTGAAATAAATGTTTAAAAAGCTTTATTGTTAACTTTACAGTCTTACTTTAATGTAAATTGTTAAAAAATTAAAACGTTGATCAGAACACCAAACTTACTTCTAGGTTATTATATTTTACCATCTTATAACTATAACTTTTTCTTAATTTAGTTTGCTTACCCAATTCTATCTAGTGTTCTTCAATGCTTTAACAAATAGGATGTGGACAACGTACCTGGAATAAAAAAAAACATTATAATTGAAATCCATGGAAATTCAACAAAGAAAAAAACAATAATTAATTTTTATAAGGCGAAAAAGTTTGACCCCGCCTATCTTGCTCGATATTATATTTTTTTAAATAGAAATAGATAATCAACGAGCAAACTGATCACCAAAATATGTAGAGCGATCGTGTCGCACATGGACGCCGGAGAAGGTACATCAGAGCAGTTGATTCATAGGCAGATTTCGGACCACTTAGGTTGCGTTTTGTCAAACCCAGTCGGCAGATCACGACTTATATTAATTAATAAAATTATATCTTATATATAAAATTCTCGTGTTTCAATGTTAGGCCGCATACTCCTTCGAAACGGCTTTACTGATTTTAACCAAATTTTATATGCATATTCAGTAGGTCTGAGAATAGGCTACTGGCTACTGATTATATTGATAAGTGCATTTTTTGAATAAATAATAGAAAATTATTACAACTCGACACTGACGGCGACTATTGTTTGTGCGACGGGATAGCGATGGACGTTGCCATGGTGACATACTTATTTAGTCACTTCCATAAAATAATACGGGCGAAATACTTTATATGGCAAAAAACTTTTGCCGGGACAGCTAGTTAAATTATATAAAAATTATATAATTAATGTCATAATCCGACCAAATGACGTGGATCCGTCAACTGCCTATGGATCGATTTCTTCGATGGTACAAGTGCATTCTTAAATGTTGCCCTGAAAATGACTATTAGTGTATTAAAAATGGCGATGGGCAAGCCCTATTAGCAGAAGAGAGATATACGATTTTTATAAAATAAAACAACAAACAAAAGAAAACAATTAAAAATGTGTTATGTAGTGTCAACACCATCTACCAACATTTTCCGCAAACTATAAGTTCGTTGCCCTGACTACCAAACAACGTCACCCCACCGAGCTTTAGTAGTGTTGCAACCCTGCAACAGATGGCGCTTCATAAATTTATTTTTAAATGTTTTGAAATTGTGAATCTGAAAAGATTTGCAAATATTTTGATCTTACTACTTTAATAGTTATCATGTAAAAAAAAACTTTAATCGAACTAACATTATAAAGAGAAAAATGACTGTTACTCAAGATGCAAAATGCAAAATCTACCGAACGGGTTTTGATCAAATTAGTGTGAATCCAGATCATAATAATTAGTAAATACTTAGTTTTAGTCCAGATTAACACATAGGGTCTTTAATAAAAAAAATAACAGTGTTTACGTAGGATATTCTAATAGAGTTAAATATGTTTTAATTATATTATTATAAAAACATACTAGATAACGCCTGTAACGCTAAAACAAGAAAAATCGCGCGGGAAACGTATATTTTTCCGGGTTGAAAATTATCTTATGTTCTTTCCCGTGCCTCAAAGTATCTACATACCAAATTTCAGCAAAATTGGCTAAGTGGTTTTGGCTGTGAAGATGCAGACTCTCAAACCGACCTACAGACACATTTTCGCATTTATAATATTATATATGAAGGGAATAGGGAAGGGTAGGAAAGGGAATAGGGTCTGGGCCTCCGGTCAACTCACTCACTCGGCGAAACACAGCGCAAGCGCTGTTTCACGCCGGTTTTCTGTGAGAACGTGGTATTTATCCGGTCGAGCCGGCCCATTCGTGCCGAAGCATGGCTCTCCCACGTATATAAAACTTATATATTATTATTATGGATAAAGGACACTTTTTTCTCCTTGTCCATCAAGCGGCTTTTCCAATGTAATAGAGAAGAACAAAACATTGCATAGCTTAAGTACTGTTTGCTACACGTAGTTGTATAAAATTTAGCTCACGAACTGATAATTTTAGACAGGCTAGCAGGCTACAAGTGAAAACTTTTAGAATAATTACGAAAGTAGTTTGCGATCGCTTTTACAAATTATTTTTCTAATGCAAGTGGCGAGCTAGAAACTTTGCATTATATTTCATGCCAACCGTTATAAACTATGACGATAAAACATGAAGTTTGTAGAGACTAGAGTCAAGAGCACTTTGCCAATGACAGTTTTTAATTTTGTAACATATTATGACAACTGATTGACACAATAATTGACACTGAAGACCTTATTGCTATATAGCTCCACCTGGTGCCATGTTGCTCATATAGACAGTTTTTTAAACCTCATTATAAATGTTATTTAACAATGACAGAATACAGTTTTAATACTTTTTTCCACAAAACAAATAAAACAAAAAGAAATAACACGCTGACCATTCCCAAAAACATTCTTATATACGACGAGCTATTGCCCGCGGCTTCGCTCGCGTTAATAAGTATTATTATAAACAAACTTTCATCCCCTATTTTAACCCCTTGGGGGTGGAATTGATCAAAATCCTTTCTTAGCGGATGCCTACGTCATAACATCTACCTGCATGCCAAATTTCAGCCCGATCCATCCAGTGGTTTGGGCTGTGCGTTGATAGATCACCATGTCAGTCAGTCACCTTTGAGTTTTATATATTTAGATAACATATCTTTTTTTTATTATTAATTTAAAAAATATTCACTTTAATAGCCGAAATACTTTAACGACCAATTAAAACAACAACGATCGGGTGTATCAAAGTGTAGCCATTAATTAAACCATCCGCGGTGCAGACGTCTGTGATCCATCCATGCAACCATACACATAAAATATACAAACGCACAGAGGGGTGCAATCGATAACATAACTCACCAACTGTTGCACGGGAGATGAATTTCAATAGCATTGCGTGTATAATGTGTATACTGTATACTCAATAGATACCGAGAGTACTCGACTGGTTTGACATTTTGACTAAACTTTTTGTTGAAGTCTTTTTTTTCGTCCAAAAAAGTACGTCACGGACCACGGTGTTCTGAGGTCACGGCATATAAAAGGTTGGGGAAAAAGTATTTTCGCATTATTTATTCGGTCGCTGCAGAACTCCTTGCAGTGTCAGGTTGACATCACAAGAGGACTGTCAAAACCCCCAAACAAGCTGCCAGAAGCCCCAAAATTTTTATAGCAATGGGATCATGTCCCTGCCAACAAGATGGCAAAAAGTTATCGAACAAAATGGCACCTATATAGATACTTTAGTCAATTGTAAATAAAGTATAAACTTTATAAAAAAAACCTTTTGAATTTTTATATAGAATGCGAAGAAACTTTTTCCCCAACCTAATATTACGGCAAATCTTTATCCAAAATTGTAAAAATAAAGCGTTAATAGAATCTAGAAATCTATATACTTTTAAGATCTATCAAGATTCTACAAATGAAGTGTAAAATAAATCTAGAAATCCATATACTTTTATAAAAGAAAATCATAAGTCTATGATTCTAGAATAATGGAACGTCAAGACAATTTCGCGATACGCCTCGTCTTCGTCGTAATTGTATTTCCCCCGAGATCACTTGATTGCCTCCAGCTCCAAGACTTTGAGCTTAAGCGCAATATAAATAATATACGGTATATTTAAGGCTACATTTAAAAAGTAGCCTTAAATCACGGACGTAAAAAAATGCGGACGTAGCATTACACTATAAAGAGGTGAAGCATGCAAGGTACGACAATTTCGTTTATTATACACGTGACCGACACTCACACACGCAACTAGGTACTACAACCTGCTGTCATTGTACATTGAGTGACGGCACCAATGACACGCACACATCCTACACGGGCGGCCATAACTATGCTTCACTAGTGATTAGATAAGGTTACGTCCGTATTTTTTTACGTCCGTGCCTTAAATATTATATACTGATGACCTCTGTTGCTCAATGGTTAAGAATGTGTGAAAATTTAGCTCAAGCTGGGGGTCGCGGGTTTGAATCCCGCTGACGGAACAAAAAGTTTTCAATGTGCCTGGGTCATTAATGTGTATTAAATATGTGTATAATATAATAAAAATCTTAAATATATGTATAATATAAAAGTATTAAATATATTTCCGTTGTCTAGTACCTGTAACACAAGTCCCTTACGTGGTGGTTCGAGACGAGAGCGCTCTTTGTCAAAAAACTTAATTACTTAAAACTTTATTCATGTTAAAATATGAAAGTCTGTCTATCTGTATTAATTATTTTTATATTATGTAATTAAAATAACTGACATTTATATTATAATAGTTGACATGCAATATTTATTACTTGACATAAAAATTTAATATTTTTGACTATAATGAAATATTTGGTTAGTTAATTTAAACAATTATATTATACATACAATGTACTTTATGAACTCTAACTAATAATTTATGAAAAATGTTAAATTGTTTTGCCTCGTGTTATTTTAATTTATTCTGTATTCAGTAATGATATTCACACACCATTGTTATGTTAGGATTTGTTAGAACTTAAAACTATTATAACCATCTCATCTGTCTGCCTGTTAGCTCCTCATGTTTAACGACTGCACTGATTTAGCTGATTAAGAAAAATGTATTTGTAATAGTCTGTCATGCCTTTGTAAGAAATCATAACATGTGGTGTAACACCATATCCAAGTGTGCAGTAATATTTAGCCCGGCCGCATATTATCCGAAATTTCCGATCAGAAAAATTCGGACGCCCGCCGGAACGCACTCTGTTCATACATTTTGTTGTAGACCCCCATAATTCTGACGTGTCAAAATAATATATGAGTGGGGCGGGGCGTCCGAATTTTTCTGATCAGAAATTCGGATAATGTGCGGGCGGGCTTAAAATCCGAAGGGCATCGTGAGGACATGATTGAGAAACTCGGTCTCTAGAGTTTAGTTCCGACATCGTACTAAAATTTTTGTTTTCTTTTCCCGTCAGATAATTTTGTTTGTGATATTAGAAAACGAGTAATTTTTTTAACTTTTCTTATTTTGTACTCATAAAAAAAGCGAAAGTTTATCTGCATGACGGTTTGGTAATTGTTCACAATAATTATTATTAAGCTACTGAGCTGAATTTGATTTAAATTTGTAACCTTCTCGAAAAAGAACATAGTAAGAGTTGTAAATAATATAATATTATTAAAATAATATAATAATACTAACTGTCCCGGCAAACGTTGTTTTGCCATATAAATAATTTTTGGTGTGAAAAATAGATGTTGGCCGATTCTCAGACCTACTCAATATGCTCACAAAATTTCATGAGAATCGGTCAAGCCGTTTCGGAGGAGTATGGCAACGAAAACTGTGTCACGATAATTTTATATATTAGATAATATTCCCGGATGTTGAAGTTAAAAACAACGAAATTTCGTTAATAATGAGCAAAATATTATAGTTTTAAAATGGTTTTACAGAATTTCATTTATAAATTCAAATGAACTTTTTGTTACAAAATTAAGGAGCAAACGTGTCACCTGATGGAAAGCAACTACCCTCGCTTATAATAGACACTTGCAACATCAAAAGAGTTGCAGGTGAGTTGACGGCCACGCTCTTCTTGGAATAACTGAATTATAATTGACAAAGCAGTAGCTGGAATGGTAAGTCTGTCAATTATTACATCAATCAATAGTCGTCGAAATTACCAATTTGTGTACTCAACGTCCAATTAATAATTCCAAATCTGCAAACTCGTTAATTGTGATCTAATTGGAAACAAATAAATTATTGGAACTTACAATTAATATACAGGCTGCAACAAAAGTGGTTCTGTGGTTACTTTAGGGTGTATATAATATTTGTGGCCTTAGATTTCACGGTGAAAGTAGCTGCACTGAAAGAGTTTTGAATTCTATGTTCTTAAAACAAATGTCTTAACATGATCTGCACTTGAAGCTCTTCTGATGTGACGAGTGTCTATGGGCGACGGTAGTTGCTTTCCATCAGGTAACCCGTTTGCTCGTTTGCCCCCTTATTTTTTTAATCTATACAATGGAACGCGCTGCCGCCGCTCCCGCCCCGCTGATTTCGAGACTAAACCCTAAGGTCGTATGCTACAGCATATTTTGGGTCTGATTATATCTCGCAACATAGTACTATCAGAGAAGTTAATTCCTAGGCAGATCTCGGACCTAAGTAATTTAGTCGCGTTAATCCAGTGGTCATCAACCTTTTTTTCATACGGGCCACAAACATGTTTTGGTATTGGTGTTGAGGGCCGAAACAAAAAATTTTAGGGTTAAAAAATAAAAATAGGTGGAAAAAATTTACAACATTCACCACAACTATATCATTTTGCCTGTGAGCGTGAATTTTAAAATGGCTTAACATAACGTGGTCGCCCACTGATATGGTACCGGCGGGCCACATGCGGCCCGCGGGCCGCGGGTTGGGGGAAGCTGCGTTAATCCAAACCTATCCGACCGATCACAGTTAGGGCCAACCCACACGTACCACAACCACACGGCAACCACCACCACACGACAATCACACTACGTGGCCGGGCGTATATTTCGTATTGTAAATGAATGCTTCCCCCAACCCGCGGCCCGCGGGCCGCGGGTTGGGGGAAGCTGCGTTAATCCAAACCTATCCGACCGATCACAGTTAGGGCCAACCCACACGTACCACAACCACACGGCAACCACCACCACACGACAATCACACTACGTGGCCGGGCGTATATTTCGTATTGTAAATGAATGCTTCCCCCAACCCGCGGCCCGCGGGCCGCGGGTTGGGGGAAGCTGCGTTAATCCAAACCTATCCGACCGATCACAGTTAGGGCCAACCCACACGTACCACAACCACACGGCAACCACCACCACACGACAATCACACTACGTGGCCGGGCGTATATTTCGTATTGTAAATGAATGCTTCCCCCAACCCGCGGCCCGCGGGCCGCGGGTTGGGGGAAGCTGCGTTAATCCAAACCTATCCGACCGATCACAGTTAGGGCCAACCCACACGTACCACAACCACACGGCAACCACCACCACACGACAATCACACTACGTGGCCGGGCGTATATTTCGTATTGTAAATGAATGCTTCCCCCAACCCGCGGCCCGCGGGCCGCGGGTTGGGGGAAGCTGCGTTAATCCAAACCTATCCGACCGATCACAGTTAGGGCCAACCCACACGTACCACAACCACACGGCAACCACCACCACACGACAATCACACTACGTGGCCGGGCGTATATTTCGTATTGTAAATGAATGCTTCCCCCAACCCGCGGCCCGCGGGCCGCGGGTTGGGGGAAGCTGCGTTAATCCAAACCTATCCGACCGATCACAGTTAGGGCCAACCCACACGTACCACAACCACACGGCAACCACCACCACACGACAATCACACTACGTGGCCGGGCGTATATTTCGTATTGTAAATGAACTTGACCATTCACACGTACCACATTTTGCAGACGTTGTCGACCACTTGTCAAATACCGACCACATCGCAACCACGGCCGACCACGTCGCAACCACGTCGCAACCACATCGCAACCACGTCGCAACCACGTCGCAACCACAACATTGCGTTGATCAACGACACGTGCGCGCACACCACCCGCGCTCTTTCTCCCCTCCGTTTCATTGACTTTCGTATGTAACCACATCGCAACCACATCGCAACCACTGGCGACAACGCAACCACGTCGGAATTTTGTCGGTACCACAACGCAACTACAAAAAACTGCAGCGAAACCATTCACACGTAACCACTGCTCGACGACATTTTGTCGTTGCGATGTCGGGTGGTTGTGGTACGTGTGGGTTGGCCCTTAGAGTTAATATTTAATAGACAAGCCAACCACATGAAGTAGGTCCGTCAACTGTCTAGGAATCAATTTCCTCGATGGTACAATGAATTTCATAATATATTATGTTGATATAGCCAGTCATAAGGGCGAAATACAAGTTACTACCTTTCATGAAGGGTACATTCTTATCTCTACCCGATTTTCTGACGAAATATATGCACTAGCTTTTGTCCGCTATTCTGTCTAAATAAATTACATACTAGCCTTTTAAATTGACCACCTCTGTGGCTCAGTTGGTGGGCTGTTAGATCAACCCGGGGGACGCGGGTTCGAATCCCGCCGACGGAACAAAAAGTTTTCTAAGTTCCTGGGTCATGGATGTGTATTAAATATGTGTATCTTATAATAAAAATCTTAAATATATGTATAGTATAAAAGTATCAAATATATTTCCGTTTTCTGGTACCTGTAACACAAGTCCTTTAGGTACTTATCACGGGGCCAAACTGACGTGGTGTGAAGCGTCCATAAATACTATTTTTATTATTATTATTTAACTATACCTATTATCAGAAAACAACAATTTAAATATACTCTGTGGAATTGAAAAAATATATTTTATAAGAAAACCTTTTGAAACGCGAATAAATCTTTTCTAAAGAATACACTGAACGCTGGTAGTTGCAACTTATAATGTCCTCATGGCATTAAAAGTTCCTTTATTTTTTGCTCTCGACGTTCATGAGAAAGATTTATAATAAGTTAGAGAGGGTACTTTAGTTTCTTATTCATTTTTATTATAATTATTATTCTATATTATAATATACTAGCTTTCGCCCGCGACCCAGGAACATTGAAAGCTTTTTGTTCCGTCGGTGGGATTCGAACCCATGACCCCCGGCTTGAGCGCTGACCACGCGCTCAACCACTGAGCCACAGAGTTATTTTACTAGATGACGCCCGCAACTCCGTTTCACCTAAATTCGTTTATCGAGCGGGAACCGTACATTTTTTGGAATGAAACGTATCCTTTCCCATAACTTAAAGTATCTCCATACTAAATTTCAGAAAAACGGTTCAGCGGATTGGGCGTGAAGAGGTAACAGACAGACAGACACATTTTGACCTTACCTTTTTCAGTTTTTGTTTTAACCCAACTTTCGTCGTATTATAAAAGCTGAATGCATAACCCACAGAAACAGATCAAGATAGATAACGCATGTGTACTTCGCGTGCCATATTGCGTTTCCAAACGACGAACAATGCTCGTCTTTCGTAAGTCTATTCTTTAGTCTGCTATCGGAATCGGACGTCAATCGGAATTTTAAAAATGCCTAATTGTGCCGTATTGAGCTGTAGAAATTCGAATAGAAACGTTGGCCTAAATAATGGACACATTTCTTATCATCGGTACGCCACAGTAGGTAGGAAAAAGTGGCACGCTCGTTTTCATACAAATGGAGGGACATGCGGTATCTATTCTGATCTATGTCTGTGGTATAACCTTTTTATAACCCCTTTGGAGGTAAGAACGACCAGTTTCTATGAAGTTCCGGACGTGGTTACTTTAGGAAGTAGGTACCCAGTTCTGAAGGTCTACTTGACCTTCGATAAAGAGTAAAGCTCAATTTTTTTATCTTATTTTCTTCGGGATGACTGTAGGTATCTCATCTTCCATTGCCGGACATTTTTGACAGTTGCTTCCTACTGCTAGACCACCTCAAAGTCTAATACTATGTAAGGAAGTGTAGTCCATAAAGTTAATATACCTAGCGCAATAGAGAAACAAAGGCCTGAGCAAGAGAGATATCACTATCAGTAACACTGCGTGGTAAAAAGAGACGTGTGATACATAACAGCAGCACTCTTTTTTGACGTCCAGTCGGCACGTGTCGCACGTTGACAATTTAATCTCATAGAAATCATGTTCAATCATGTTTGTGTAAGTGTATACGTACACATATTTTTACACACAGATGAAACCAATTTCGGTTTCGTTTGACAGCTCGAGATTGTTGCTCTATTCCGCTAGATATATTAACTTTATGGTGTAGTCTGGCAGTGGGAATCAACTGTAAATTTTTTTTCTTCAAAACGTTTTCTGGTTTATCGAGTAGCTAAAATCTTCAAATCCATCGCCCCTTGGGTTGAAGGCTATCTACAGGCTACGAGATTAGATACAAATCAAATACTTAGTAGAATCTAAAGCTTTGTGAGGAAATTCACGTAGAAAAAGTCCTGGACTCAGGCAATATACACTACAAAAGAATCAATTTGCTCCACACCCCATTTACTCGCGATGTGAAACCTTTTCGAAGTGACTGCGAACTTAAAGGAATATCGTACCGATAATAAAAACCCTTTTCTTTGAATTAGATCCTTTATATTTTATATTTTCCCGTTGGACAATGTGAAATTGTCGGGTATTTTTGAAATGTAAACTTATTTAATGGTAACAATTGCAAGTGGGAGAGCCATGACGACGGAAGTTGATTTCCATCAGGTGACCCGTTTGCTCGATTGCCCCCTTATTTCATAAAATAAAAAAATATATCAAACTTAGAACACGTGGCCTGATCGAAAATTCGTAAGACGGGATGCGTCCTCTTTTTTTAACGAGCAGCGTAAATGTATGCCTGTGTTTCGTTACTACATCTGCCGGCACTCCAAGAGTGCTGCAGTTGCACAGCACTCTTGGAGTTGATCTACATTTGACCTCCTGAAGCCTAAACCGCTGAACTCTTCGATCTTTCGTATAGAGACATTGAGTTTCGGGAGAGGACAAGGTTTTTTGTCCAGGAAAAATATTCTTGCGTGATAATATATTCGAATATCAGCGCAAGAAAAAGCAGTCAGTTATCATCAAAAAAATAGGATGGTAAAATGGCGACCTCTGTGGCTCAATTTCTTAAGTGTGTGGCAGCTCACGCCGGGGGTCGCCGATTAGAATCCCGCCGACGGAAGAATAAGTTTTCAATGTTCCCGGGTCTGGATGTGTATTAAAAATGTGTATGATATAATAAAAATCTTAAATATGTGTATAGTAAAAAAGTATTAAATATATTTCCGTTGTCTGGTACCTGTAACACAAGTCCTTCAGGTACTTAGCAGCCAGACTGACGTGGTGTGAAGCGTCCATAAATATTATTATATATTATTACCTACTAGATGTCCCGGCAAACGTTTCTTAGCCATATAAAGTATTTCGCCCATAAATAAAAAATAAATAAAAAAATAAAATTAACAATTTCGCCCATATTATTTTATTGAAGTGACTAAATAAGTATGTCACCATGGCAACGTCCATCGCTATCCCGTCGCACAAACAATGGTCGTCGTCAGTCTCGAGTTATAATAATTTACTATTACTTATTCAACATATTATGCACTTATCAATATAAAAAGTACCCAGTAGCCGATTCTCAGACCCACTGAATATGCATATAAAATTTGGTTAAAATCAGTAAAGCCGTTTCGGAGGAGTACGCGACCTAACGTTGTGACACGAGAATTTTATATATAAGATTATTATAAAATAATAGAAAAATATTTAATATAATTTAATTCTTCCTTACTTAGGCTAAATCATAAAGGCTAAATAGCCACTTAAAAGGATTCTGTTTTCCATATTTAAGCTGTGGCGAGACGTCAAAAGCAAAATCAGATATTTCCTGAGCGAACGATGAGCAAATAAAATAAAAGCCGCCGCCATCTTCGTTCTTTTTATTTCAAGATTGTTCATCTTACACTTCAAAGGATGGTTTATAAATTGGTGAGTGAGTGCGTGTAGCAATTTAAGATTTTTTTTAATACTGCTAGCAATAAAAAAAAAAATTGTATATATGTCGCAGCCAACTGGTTAAAATAGCCGTTCAATCAAACAGCTAGCCCTTTGACTGAACAACGCCATTCAATCACACGTCTAGCTTTCTAATTGAATATTTCAGTCGCTCAAAACGTTCATCACTGCAGCTGATTCAAAAGTAGCCGTTTGATATGTGAAATTATTTCATCCTTGTCTTATATATTAGGACTGTCGCTTGACTGATACACAAAACGCATACAATTTTTAATGTTTTTATAAGAAGAGAATGTTGTAGATAATTAATTTCTTTACAACTTTTCTATTTAACATTTTTTTTACATCTTAAACTGTTATCAAAATAAAGGGCGTAGAGCGCGGTTGGAGAATTATCTGAAGTCAACTGGTAGTGTCGATCAAAAACGGATTCCTGGAACCTGTCATAACTATTTTACCATCTGATCCAGATGATTTACGTAATACAATAGTCTATAACTGCAAAAGTGGAGGCTCAAGATTTGGATGCAGGAAAGCGAGGTTACAGTGCTCCTTAGCTTGCGGCCAATGTAATGGACAAGTTTGTCTCAATTATGTACCATATTAGACCGGTAGTGATGATGATAGAACTTTTGACCCAGAAATCATGAATGATTTTTTTGACTTATGACCCCTGATGTTAAAATTTGCGACCATTCAATTATATGTGAATTTCGGGAACTGTTTTAGGATGCCAAACAAATTTTTATTTGCTCCTAATTTCGCCTAAAGTGATTGGACTAACAATATACATCCTAAGAATACAAGCTACGAAGGATTCTCAAACATTTTCTCATCAGAACGAAACAATTTAGGAGTTCGGTAAACAACGTCGATATTGTATAAAGTTGCTTAATCGCTTATCTTTATCTTTCCTGTAATCTCACAGCTCATTTATCTTTTACGGAAAGATAGTAAAGAAAAGTTTTTATTTACTGCCGTCGTTTAAGTGATAAGATGAGTTAAGCTTTAATTATTATTATTGAGAAGCATCTACCCGTGACTGACTGCATATAGACTTAAAAATTTCGAATAAAACAATTTAATTATATAAACTACTAGCTGATCCGGCAAACGTTGTTTTGCTATATACGATGTAAAGGGAAACGCTTGAACCTATCTCAATGAGATCACAAGCAATTTTATGCAAACTGAACTGATTTCGACGATGATATGGAAATTTTGAGTCACGGGAAAGTACATAGGATACTTTTTGTCCCGGAATAATGTACGCTTCTCGCGCTTAACGAATTTTGGTACAAGGGAGTTGCGGGATTATAATAATCTATCTTATAATAATATAATATTTTGCGGGATTATAATAATCTATCTTATAATAATATAATATTATGCGGGATTATAATAATCTATCTTATAATAATATAATATTATGCGGGATTATAATAATCTATCTTATAATAATATAATATTATGCGGGATTATAATAATCTATCTTATAATAATATAATATTATGCGGGATTATAATAATCTATCTTATAATAATATAATATTATGCGGGATTATAATAATCTATCTTATAATAATATAATATTATGCGGGATTATAATAATCTATCTTATAATAATATAATATTATGTAGTCAAAGTTACAACAGTTAGCTTTATCTTAAATTATTACAATAGTGGAGAAGGATATTATACTTGCAAATCAGACATTAACGATATTATCCTTGCTCCTAATTTATGTTGCGAAAACTAAAATCAACATAATGAAGATTTGCCCGACCATTCGTTTAATATCGTATTATATCGTATTTTAGCTTACTACGTAAAAACGTAAATAATTCAGTTTTTTATTTAATAAGAGGTCAAATAAACTACATGTATTTATATATTTTATAAAGCCGAGCTAAGAATAGGGAATAGAATAGAGAATAGGCTATCTACCACTTAACTTGACAGAAGTATGGATAATCTGTCAAAAAAGTTGTAAATAGCCTATTCAGCACTTTATCAGAAAGTGGTGAAACAGGCCCTAAACTTTTTCATGTGAGATAATTGCTTACATTTTTAAACACCCAAGATATGTGCCATTAAACGTTGTAGTAATAAACATAATATTTTCAGATTACTATTCTAGTAACATTTTATAAAAAGTACATTTAATTAACGATGAAAGATCTAGGTCTTAAAAAGTTAATTTTCAGTAGGCTAGCTAAACTTGTCATGTAATTAACAACCTAATTAAATGAACTTTTACGAGGCCGTGTCTCATAAAAACCTTGGTATTAAATCAAGAGTTTAGGCGGACTTCATTTGTTATTTATTTCGTCGTAATACTGTAATGTAGTAAATTTAGTAAATGTGGATTTTATGTATCTAGCTAGATAAGTTAGCCAGGTAATGAAGTAGATAAGTAATAAAGTTTATTCAAAGTATTCAGAGAAAAAATGTTATAAAATGTTACATATCCATTTCATTCACTAACGTATTCAAATGTCTTTAATTACCTATTTTTAAAAACAATAAACTCCACTGCTTTTGAATCCAGTTTAGAGTTCCTAAATCCAGGATATAATATCATATTTTATTATAATTATATTTCGATTATCATTTATTTACTTTTATTATACGTAAAGGAAAAAAAAACAATGTATCCCAGAAACAAGCGCTCGACAAACGGCACTTTCCGTTTATTTTTGTTTTCGATATAAAGTAAACAACGCGACGTCCCGAGTAATTCTCAGTTGCGAACTCGTTAGCGAAGGCTCTTGTTACTTTATTAGACGACAGACAGACAACACCAACTTTTCTTATTGCACAAACAATGCTTCAGTGTGTACGTTACTTATTTTTTAGAAAATACAGTGTTTTAGGATAGCAAAACTTTAACATAATTAAAACTCCCTCACCGGTTTCGGACGGGTTAGTTTCATTGACAAACCAAGCCAGTTACACAGTAGTAATTTTAAAGTGCCCAAATATGTGTGCAGTACACAAAAGCACTTAATCTCATAACACAGTAGGACGGATGACCGACACGACCGGCGAGAAATCAGACACAGGACCGATTTTATAGGTACATGTCCATCCAATGTATGGATCGTCCTTATCAGACAATCAAGTGATAAGCCTCAATTGTCCTAACCAAACTTAACAAATTATCACGATGCCAAATTTCAGCAAAATCGGTTCAGTAGTTTGAGCGTGAAGAGGTAACAGACAGACAGACACACTTTCGCATTTATAATATAGTAAGTGATAAGTGATAACTGATAAGTAATAGTAAGTATATTATAGTATAGAAGTATGGATTAATTCACATTAAGGAGTTAGGCGGGTGTTAGTTAGCGGCACTCCCTAACGACCTTTTGAGTGTTTCACCATTAACCACAAACTTAAACTTTAACGTAATTAACTGATCATACCTTAATGGCCCTTAGGGAATACGGAACGTAAATTGCTATGGAAAACTACTAATCGTGTAATATTACACTAGTGCTGCTCGCCAGTTCCGTTATGCTGGAACTTGGCTTGACACGCTACCGCGTGTCTAGATCCATACTAATATTATAAATGCGAAAGTGTGACCGTCTGTCTGTCTGTTTCCTTCGCGACCAAAACGCTGAAGCGATTTTGCTAAAATTTGGTGTGGAAAAACTTTGAATCCCGGGAAAGGACATAGGATATTTTTTATTCCGGAAAATGTTCGGTTCCCGGGCGGTAAGCGAATTTTAGGCGCAACGGATTTGCGGGCGTCTTTTAGTTTGATATGAATTTACTTTAATAAGTTATAGAGCTTATTTGAATGATTGGGTTAGCTATAATATTATTTATTGTATTGTCAGAAAATTGGTTCAAAGGTAGATGACCTACTTTATTTGGTAGAGTTATGTAAAGTCAATGGTAGTCGTGACTGCGGTCTGGTATTGACATAATCTAACAATTTCTTCTTGAACAATGTTCAATAAACATTGCAGACCCATTAACTCTTACATACATAATCACACAATATGTTCTCATTCAAACTTCACACACACATATTATCTCATAGGCACACACATTGAAGCACATATAGAGATACATTTTACTCCACACATTTACACATAAAACACACACTTTCATTTTTACTTCATACACACATTCATATATTACACTCACACAGTAAGAGATTACTTAATCCCAAGATATAAGAATAATTTTGCTCATCTAATCGTGTTTAACCCGCATTAGTATAATATATACGTACAGGCGCGGCCGACTTACTGCCCAGAATAATGAATACGTAATACTTTTGACGAGTTACAATAGGTCGGCTACACGCTCCGATCAGATACCGCCGTTACTACTACTGTCATGCTCGAGATAAATCTTTTAAAAATTAGGCTGCTGTTTCTTATGTCTGTCTGTATGTAATGTTTTGTCTTGCCTTGCCCGCATTCATAAAATCGGTTACTACTAGGATTATAATCGAGATCATATTTCTTGGCATTCGGTTTTAATTGATAAATTGTACTTAAGTGCCATCTTTTAACTGAGTGCGAAGTAACGTATTAATAAACAAAACTCAGCTGGCTGTTCTTTCTAATCTGATATCTTTAAACGGGCAATTCTTGTATATTATTAAATATATTATACATATACATATAATTAGAATCTCGGAATCGGCTCCAACGATTTCCATAAAATTTAGTATATATGGGGTTTCGGGGGCGTTAAATCGATCTAGCTAGGAATCATTTTTAGAAAATGTCATTTTATTCGTGTTTTATCGAATACCGAGCAAAGCTTGGGCAAATAGCTACTTGAAAGGCTGTCTCTTGTTTTTTTTTTGCTGTTTATTTTTTACATTATTATCGTTAAGAGTACCTATGACCACTGATTAAGTAACGATAATAAGGTAAAACGATCGTATAATCCTGTTTCAATATGTGCTTTAAGAATAATAGATGAATCTTTATTAGCTACATTATGGTTCCTGATCTTTATCTAGAGACCAGATAAGTTAAGGTCACAACTTTTAACGCCTGGGAAGGTAATAGTGGTCTCTCCTACTAGCTGACCATGCTTGCAGGCTCGTGTAGTGGGGTGCTAAGGTACACAGCACTCCGCGATTTCCCGGACAAATCCCCGCAGATTGGAATACCAACGAGCGACGTGATGTTATTAAAATGTGCCGCCGACTTCGCGTTTACATTAGCTGCACTCCGGTCTACGTGGACTAGTTATAATTCATTTATAGACCCTGTGGTGAAAACTTCAACATGACAGAATTTTGTTCTGCCTTTTTGCGTCTTTTGCGTGATAGTATTTGGAATTAATGCCACTAAGTGTCACTTTATAGACAGCGGTGGCAGACAAAATTGAGACACTTACGACCCCAGAGCCCCTAGCCAAGATTTTTCTTTATCGCGTCTTTATAAAATCACCGATTAAAATGTATGGAATTGATATTAGACAAGTCGAACGTCAACTTCATATTATCGAACGTGTCAATTACATATATATTTTATCAGCGATTCTATGAAAAAGCTATAAACAAAACGTCCTGACTTAAGGGCCAAGACAATGGATATCCAAGTGGTAAAAGTTGTATAAAACGTATCAATGCCGGGACAATGAACTGCAGTAGCCCACGTCATGACACGTCTACGGCTTCTTTAATATTATATTAGACATGTAGAGCGACAACGAAACTACGAATTTTGATGCGTCGTAGAGCGTCTACGAAGCTACGGATCGCAGCGCGTCGTAGAGCGTCTACGAAGCTACGGATCGTAGCGCGTCGTAGAGCGTCTACGAAGCTACGGATCGCAGCGCGTCGTGAAGCGTCTACGAAGCTACGGATCGTAGCGCGTCGTAGAGCGTCTACGAAGCTACGGATCGTAGCGCGTCGTAGAGCGTCTACGAAGCTACGGATCGCAGCGCGTCGTGAAGCGTCTACGAAGCTACGGATCGTAGCGCGTCGTAGAGCGTCTACGAAGCTACGGATCGTAGCGCGTCGTAGAGCGTCTACGAAGCTACGGATCGTAGCGCGTCGTAGAGCGTCTACGAAGCTACGGATCGTAGCGTATCGTAGAGCGTCTACGAAGCTACCATTAATTATTCAAAGTAATATTACACACAACCTACAATAATTAAACCTATAAAATTATACGATTATCTTTATTAAGTTAGCACCAGTGGGCCGTCGGGTTTTATAGAAAACATTAGCAAATGGACGTACAGTATTGCCTGTTATAAAGTGATTATACGCCCGTCCCCGGGGAACACAGGGCAGGCGAGTTTTTAGTAATGGACTGCATAGTACGAGAAATATTATATTTAACTACATAACCTTGTTGCGCCAAAATTCGTTTATGACGCGGGAACCGTACATTTTTCCAGGATAAAAAGTATCCTATGTTCTTTTCCAGGACTAAATATAAAATTTCAGCAAAACCCGTTCAGCGGTTTGGACGTGAAGAGGTAACAGACAGACTGACAACTTTCCCATTCATAAAATTCAAAATTTATAATCCATACTAATACTCGTATTAATTAGTATGGATTATAAATTTTATAACTTGAAAACATATTATAATTGTTATTTTTTTTATGAAATAAGGGGGTAAACGTGCAAACGAGTCACCTGATGGAAAGCAACTTCCGTCGCCCATGGATACTCGCAGCATAAGAAGAGCTGCAGGTGCGTTGCCGGCCTTTTAAGAGGAAATAGGGTAATAGGGGAGGGTACGGAAGAGAATAGGGGAGGGTAGGGAAGGAATAGGAAAGGGTAGGGAAGGAAATATAGGGTAGGGGATTTGGCCTCCGGTAAACTCACTTACTCGGCGAAACACAGCGCAAGCGCTGTTTCACGCCGGTTTTCTGTGAGCCCGTAGTATTTCTCCAGTCGAGCCGGTCCATTCGTGCCGAAGCATGGCTCTCCCACGGAAGACGTTGTTGTTGCCACAATTTGATGTTTTGCGGAATTAAAATCTATACCTTGTCTTTTTACAGAGCTCAAAGTATATCCATACCAGAGTTTATAAAATCTTTTTTACGGTGCTAGCATGAAGATGTAAAAAACAGATAAACAAATTTTGAATAACTGTCTAAGCCAGGGGTTCCCAATCTTTTTCAGCCTGCGGCGCACTTAAAGTCAATCTTTTGTCACGGCGCCCTACTATACCTAGCTATTACAAAAAGATACATAAATAAACACATTTAATGATTATTATAGTTAGATTAAGCAGGTAAATATAATAATATAAACAAATATTTAATCATCTGCCTGCTTTGTATAATTCATATTATAATTTTATTTTATAATATTTGTGGTTTTGGATAATGATGGAGGATCGACTCACGGCGCCTCTCTTGCATTTCCACGGCGCACCAGGGCGCCGCGGCGCACACTTTGGGAACCCCTGGTCTAAAGAATTAAAACTTTATCGTATTAGCATCATAATCATATTTTATGGCGTTAAAACATCATTACATGAGTTGCTAGTGTGTTACCGTACAGCTTAGTTTGCTATGGCAAAAAATATTACAGAAAGGAGCCGTAACAACCGAACCCCGAAGTAATTTACTTGATTTTTGTATATTGATTATATATAAAAAAGGCAAAATACTTTTTCTCTTAAAATACTTATTCATGATACAAAATATGTCGAAAGGCGACACTTACTTTGTATATAAAATGACAGGCACATTATCTCTCGTCTCACAGGGCCCTGTAATTTGAATTCTATTAGTCCTTTGTTCCTTTTGTCTTTCTTTATAATAACGTTTTATTTTTAAGTGAAAATAGAAGTAAAATTCTGTGGCAAAAACGAGATAAGTTTACGATGATCGCTGGTAGAGATGCGGTAGGTTCTATCATACCGCTACTCTGCTTTAAGCGGGAAGTGGAGCACCATAGGTCCATCCCCGACCGATCACCCCAATCCGTCGGGAATGTGTAAAGCATTTCCTCATGTAAAAAAATTGCCTACGAATATGCCTATTGCCTACCACCGGTTCAGCAACTAAAGCTGACCGCACATTTGTCCGCACCGTACGCACCGCATAGTACACGAAATGCGGCGCGTACGGTGCGGACGAATGTGCGTGGTTTCACATCATTTCATACAATAAATTCTAAAATGCGGCGCGATCGACGCGTGTGTGCTGATAAAATATGTGCGAGCACCTTAACCCGGTGAGACAAACCGGCGTAAGAAAAGTTTAAGTCCATTGATATTTTTCCTTTCTAGCATTTCTATGCGCAAAATCATAAATTCGCCTGCATTATTTAGGAGGTAACCAAGAAGTTCTAGATTACAATCGCAATAATTTGTGCAAACGGGATTCTCACACGCTACAGACGCCATTTTCTAAATATGGCGTGGCATTTCTTTGCACGAAGGGGAAAGTGCATGGAATCAGAAATTGATGACGTTCGCTTAACCTAGATCTTATTTAAAGTTATTATGAGGAGAAAAGGTTTATTTTTTATTCATAATAAGGGTTTTGAAAGTACTGAAATGATTTTGAAAGGCTACACACATACATACATACTAATATTGTAAATTCGAAGGTGTGTCTATCTGTGAGTCCATGTGTCTGCTACCTCTTCAGGCCCAAACCACTGAACCGAGTTTGCTGTTTGGTATGGAGATACTTTGAGTCCATTTCTATTCCAAAAAAATGTACGGTTCCCGCGCGGTAAACGAATTTTAGCGCAACGTCGTTGCGGACGTCATCTAGATAAAAATAAATTCAATGCATCACTCCCTCATGTCGCAATTTTATCTAATCCTGAATTCTTTCAGAAATTCCGTAGAATTTCATACAGACGAACCCAAGAGGAGTTATCACTCAGTAAATTCTATTTCCACAAAGCGTACTTGTACCCAAGAGATTTCTTTACGCCGCTAAGCTTTAGATTAATTGCTTTTTAAATGAATTTTCCGATATTAAAGAAAGTTTTTCTGAGTCTCGTGGGAGGATAAATTAGCGTAATAAATATCGAGATACAGAAGTAATAAATGTGACGTGAATGGGGTATCGGCGCCACCTTGTCTTTCAAAATGGCGCGCTGTCAGTTGACATTACCGTATGTTGGCAAGGTTAACATAAGCAAATTAACTAACATATTTAATTATATATACACTATATAAGTAGGTGATTCATGAGGTTACCTTAAAACCTCAGAGAGGATAGTTTGTTACACCGTATTATAATGTATGTTGTACAATTTTTTTACATTGGTTCACATATTTTGGTGCACACAAAGTCTTACTGCCGCACTGAGAGACGAGTGTTAATTACTTAATTGATTTTAAATGAAGATTGAGACATAATGCTTATACATTATTATCTGTTAAATTTTTCATTAAATTGAAGTTTAATGATTATTAAACATCTTTAAGTGCGGCCGTTACTTAAGGAGTCCTCTGTGTATTAAAACAAAACAGCCTAAGAGTATTAAATTATGAAATAATTAAAAATGAGCTTAAAATCAGAGGGTCCAAGCCAGTGTCAGATATTTCCAGTATTAATAACCTCTGTGGAGTCAATACTCTGGACACGACTATTGGATTACAGACTAATGATGATTGAGAGATATTGTAGGACGTGTAACCTACTCTATAATGTACAAGCATTACAAATAGTTGGGATCAGTTCACGTTGCGATGTGAATTTCTTTCTTCCCAAAATGGAATTGTCGGCCCTATACAACGGCCTAAAAATAAATCTATCAGTTCAATGTGTATTATACTGCTCTTACCGCTAAGATTATGCTCAAGATAATTTATCAACTGAATTTACATAATATAATAATAAGTGAAACTCACCAGCCGTCAAACTTTTACTGGAGATGCTGTTTCTTAAGGGCCTGTTTCACTACTTTCTGATAAGTGCCGAATAGGCAATCCACCACATATCTTGACAGATGAAGTATGGAGAATCAGTCAAAAAGCTGTGAAACCTATTCGGCACTTTATCAGAAAGTGGCGAAACAGGTCCTAAGTGTGGTAAAACCTTGACTATATTGCTACGGCCTTTAGGTTCTTAATAAATAATGACCATTATAAGACGTTGAGAGCAAATCAGCCAAGATTCTGTATCTGAGTATCTGAGCGATTTCTTTTCACTAGTTGATGCCTGCAACTCCATTGCACGCTTAGTCTATCTCGTAGAAAGCATTCATTTTTGCAATAAAAACTATCTTTTCCCGTCTCGCAGAGTATATGCATACCAAATTTCATCAAAATCGGTTAACCCGTTACAGCGAGAAAAGGAGACAGACAGACACATACTCGCATTAATAATATTATTATTAAGGATAGTAAGAATTCATGCAGCATCCTGTATAAAATTACCATGACACGTATCTTACACATCCTGTATAAGGAACTTCAGTGAATCTAGTGCAACGTGGAAAGCCAGTCACGTTTCAGCAAACAAGTTCAGGAGTAAGTTACTTGTTAACTACACCGTAGTTTATATGATAATTCTGTTACATAACTATATTATTTACTTTTTTTTTATTCTTACTAAAAAGGTAAAATTATGATTCTTATAAAAGTGAGATATTACATACTATTTAAGAGAGTATTACATGATGGTTTTTAAAACTTGTATAATAATAAATTTTAATAATTAGAGGACACTCGCAAGTCGTTCCGAAATTCGTTTATTACTCGGGAACCGAATATTTTTCCGTAACGAAAACGTACGTTTTTCTGTAATGAAGTTTCTCGTCTCTCCATGTATCTCCATACCGAATTTACCGAAAAACAGACAGACAGACACTTGCAACTTTATTTAATTTCTTGACATAAATATACATTTATCTTATATCTTTAAACGAGCAATTCTTGTATATAAATATATAATTGGAATCTTGGAATCGGCTCCAACAATTTTCATGAAATTTAGTATATAGGGGGTTTCGGGGGCGATAAATCGATCTAGCTAGGAACCATTTTTAGAAAATGTCATTTTATTCGTGTTTTATCGAATACCGAGCAAAGCTCGGTCAAATAGCTAGTTACTCGTATTATTATTATGAATGACTTATGTATAAAATTTATTTGAATATAGTTATCGTAAAATATATTTTGTACGATTATAATTATATATATACAAGGTGTAACAAAACTAAGTGATAATACGATAATACTTTAGGGTGTGTATGTGTTCCTTGTAGAGAATTCACTGTGAAAGTTGCAGCGCTGAAAGACCAAAAAATTTTTTTCACTTTTGTATGGGAAAACTCGTGACCTTGGGCGCTTGCCCATACAAAAGTAAAAAAAAATTGGTCTTTCACCGCTGCTACTTTCACAGTGAACTCTTTACAAGGAACACATACACACCCTAAAATATTATCACTTAGTTTTGTTACACCCTGTATATTTGCATGCTATTTTATGTATAGCTAAAAGAGTTAGTTCTTAAGAAAATGATCACTACCACCTACTGTATTCACCACTTTTATAGCAAAAAAACGTATTGAATTTAATTGAAATGAATCGAATTAAACGTACATGAAATTCTGTTTTATTCTCAGAACTTTCATGTCGAAAAACCTAAAACTATTACTTTTTAACGTACCAAAGAAATATACATAGATTAAAAACATAACCCTAGTCTTTTCCAGTTAAAATATCAACCTTCCCAAATAACACTTTTAATTTCATGTAAAATAAAATTCCACCGACATAAAATGGTGCACAAACAAATTTAAATTACTTCAAACACAATAAACACGAAATAAAAGTGTGAGCGCGTCCTATTTTTAAGAGTCGTAAAGGCCGGGTCACATTATCGCGCGTAAACAGGAGTATTTACTGTTGTTTGAACATAAACACCCTGTATCCACCACTACTACAAATGCGAGGAATAAATTGTTTTGTCTGGAAGTTGTTTGCTATGGAGCCACGAATAGTCCATACTACTCGTAATACACTAATGTTATAAACATTATATTTTTAATTTTTAAATGCGCAATCGTGTCTGTCTGTTTGTCTGTCTGTTACACGCCATAACCGCGGAAACGATTATGCTGGGTTTGGAGAATGGAGATACTTTGAGTCCCAGGAAAGGACATAGGATACTTTTAGTCTCGAAAATGTTCCTGCACGATAAATTAATCTTGGCGTAAAGGAGTTGTAAAACTGACTCAATATTGGACTCATGAACTGCAAACCATGCATATCGTGGAACTTTCGCCCTTTCAGTTGGTTTTTTAAACTCGGATCGTCATATATTCGTTGGCCAATGCTTTGTCCACACTGTGCCTTTTCTGTCCGTCAAGAGCATGCGTTATAGCGCAGTGAACATCGAACGTGAGGCATGCCCGCGACGCATGCCCTCTTACCGTATCCAATTTTTTTTTTAGTTGCATTCCTTGACACATTCAATTATTGAATGCGCCAATATGAAAGTTGATGACGAAAATTGAAGATGTAAGTGCACAGTGTGGACATAGCTTATCTACGTTTTACATGACAGTAACCGGATCTACGAGTATATTGGAGCGGTCACATGAAATAAAGTTATTGTTCTATACTGTATTTTATTTCGATGGTGCGTTAGACTGTTTTCTTCCTAAAATGTTTCGGCATTCTTTTGTTGTCTGATACTCGTAACACAAGTTCTACGAGAGCTTACCACGGTACCAGACTGAAATCGTATAAAGCGAATGCATTTTATTGCGTCCCAAGCAATTAAATCGTACTCGTGTGGGCAGTAAACCGATTTCAGAGAACTTTTGACAAAGCTTCCTCTGTTGGTATTGCCAATGGAGCCTTTGAAAGATTTTACAAAAAAAATCCCACTAAAAACTTCATCAGCCAAACTTTTGCCTACGAATCCATACTTAATATTATAAATGCGAAAGTGTGTCTGTCTGTTATCACTTTACGCCGAAACCGCTGAACCGATTTTGCTGAATTTTGGTATGGAGATACTTCGACTCCCGGTAAAGGACATAGGATACTTTTTATCCCAAAAAAATGAACGGTTTCCGCGCGATAAAAGAATTTTGGCGCAACGGAGATGCGGGCGTCATCTAGTAATAAATAGTTTTTGAACGACCTGAAACTGCACGTTTTGTTTGCAATATTAATTCACACTTTTATACGTGAGAGAGCTATGCTTTGGCACGAATGGGCCGACTAGACCGGAGAAATACCACGTTCTCACAGAAAACCGGCGTGAAACAGCGCTTGCGCTGTGTTTTGCCGAGTGAGTGAGTTTACCGGAGGCCCAATTCCCTTCCCTATCCTCCCCTATTCCCTTCCCTTCCCATCCCTACCCTCCCCTATTACCCTATTTCCTCTTAAAAGGCCGGCAACGCACCTGCAGCTCTTCTGATGCTGCGAGTGTCCATGGGCGACGGAAGTTGCTTTTCATCAGGTGACCCGTTTGCTCGTTTGCCCCCTTCTTTCATAAAAAAAACACTTGTGTGTCTAAATCGAGCGATCTAATATTATTATAAAGTGTACGTATAATAATAATTATAATATATCAGTTACGAAACATTGAACATAAACGTTCATAAAGACTGAAAATATTTCGGTTATAACCTTTCATAACTATTTCTTTTGTGAGTATATGGAGTTACGAGGGAAAAACATATTTTTGTACTTTAGGGGCCCGTGATAGGGCCGTAAACCGGGCTTAGGGCCCGCCCTTTGTGAAGGACAGAGCCTATTACCTCGTAAAATATACTAAGTTAGCTATGTTTAGTATATCAGCAGAGCTTGCATAACAACAGTAGACATGGGAGAGAATCGACATACTGACAGATTTTATCGACATAATTCGGATTTCCATTGTCTAACTGTCACTTTGTCTATTCTTCCATAGAAAGAAACCATTTTTATGGTGACCATGCTACGCCTGCAGGTCTCTATCCGTACTATTATTAAGTAGATGACGCCGGGAACGTATCGCGCGGGAATCTTACATTTTTCTTCGTCCAAAACTATCCTATGTCCTTCCGACTCTCAAAGTATCTTCATACCCATCTTAATCGGTTAAACCATTAAGCGTCGGAGGTAACACACATACACACACTACCACGATTATCTTAGTAACGATAAGAAAGTGTAAGTGTGTGTGTTATTTAATTCAAAGTGCATATTATTCTATGTCTACTGTCTAGTCCAACCTAAACTCGTAATGCTAAGTACCTACTCACATACGGTTTTGCTCGATCGAACAATAACGTCGAGCAAAATCCGCGGCTCGGGCTTTCGTACACACATTCAGCATTGCTCGATAGTTTTATTTTAATTCGATAAATTTAATTCTATCGAGCCGGCTCGATGTGAGCATTCGAGTTGTGAGTTTTGCGGTCCACACAGTAATTATTACGACTAGGAGTTAAACTATCGAGCAAAACCGCATGTGAGTACTTAGCATAAGATTAGTGTTCTAAGGCCAAATATTTATAGGCGAATCAACAACCTCCAAGACTAAAACCAAGCGTACAGCCATCGCAAATGTCATGTTATATTTTCCCCAATCCAAACTCTGGTGAAAAGTTATCGAGCTTGCGAAATTAATGGTATCAAACTTTTAATGCGACAACAAATTATAAGTACGTCAACTTGTCAACACGATGAGTTGACTTTGCATTATGAAAATGACGCGCCTCAAGTTGACTTTAAGTCAACTTGTCACGCAAATGCTTCAGCAATTCTCAACGAAAAGCTTGTCAATAAAGGCCAATGATATTCTATGTTACTAACGTAACTAGATTGGAAGTTTACGGTAGCAACGCGTTGCCACTTCGAAGATGCCTGCAGGCATATCTCACATACATAATGACATAACGAATATATGACTTGACATTGTCTTTTGAACAAAAAAGTGGTTACGCATTTCTGAGAGTCTTTTGTAAGACATTGCTACTCTAGTATTTTAGAAACTCATTGATAAAGGCGGTATAAGTATAGGCATAATTCAACTTGGGAAATGCTGGCAAGTCTGTCAATTCAATGTTTATCAGCTTCTGTTATAGTAAGCTAGCTGTCCCGGCAAACGTTGTTTTGCCATATAAAGTATTTCGCCCATAATTATTTATTGAAGTGACTAAATAAGTATGACACCATGGCAATTGGCAACATCCATCGCTATCCGGTCGCACAAACAATGGTCGCCGTCAGTCTCGAGTTAATAATTTACTACTATTTATTTAACAAATGCTCTTCTCAATATAAAAAGTAGCCAGTAGCCGATTCTCAGACCTACTGAATATGCATATAAAATTTGGTTAAAATCAGTAAAGCCGTTTCGGAGGAGTACGCGGCCTAACATTGTGACACGAGAATTTTATATATTTAAGATAATGTTTAATTTTTAATAAATCATTTAAAATGTATAGCATCGCATCGACGCGTCACGTTACAATGTAAAGTGATAATTATATCTATGAAAGAAATAAATTTTACTGCAATGTTTTCACTCTAGACGGCAGTACCAGCATATATAGTTAAAAAATTGTTCGACGTTTGGCAACTTTTCAGTCCATATTCTGATGTGGCGTATGCAAAATGTCAGATTTTTATCGGATTATTTACTATAAGTGCTAGTTGCGCTCTCTGCTCCGACTTTTGCGCGATATTTCCTGTTTGTCTGCTTTGTCAGAACGGAAAGGGTTAGGGTCTTACCTCTACAAAACGAGACTTTACGATTCGTGATTCAAAGACTTATTATAGTAATGCAAAACGCAAATGAATATATTTGATATGTCAGTTTTGAGTTGATTTTTTTGCATCATCACGTCTTGATATGTTAAGTTTTAATAATAATAATAAACATTTATTCAACACATACACATTACACCACATTACAAGGGACATTTGATTCACATGACACAAGTAAGTAGGTATAAAAAAAAGAAGTAATAAAAAAAAGTACAAAAAAAAACAAAATTACAGCAACATAAAAGTAAAAACATAGAAAAATATGACCAGACCCTTAGTGTCTTTAGTACTAGTTTCTATCACCAAGTACAAAAAAAACATAAAATTACAGCAACATAAAAGTAAAAACATAGAAAAATATGACCAGACCCTTAGTGTCTTTAGTACTAGTTTCTATCACCAAACCAATCAATGTAAAACTATACTGCAATGGCTTCTTCTATTTCTGGTCAGGATTTTCGATAACTTTTTCCCAACACACAACAAACCACTTTCATCTGGCCGTGTCATGTGAATTGGGAATCAAATAGCATGGGACGTATCACACACAGTGCGTTATTACTGTGTGTGTGAATGTGTTTTTGTATGGCACTGTAAGACCTAAACGTTTTGTCACATATATGTATTATATAATAATCGTAACTATAATATATACTATTCGTAACATTACGAATAGTATAGAAGAGTAACTGAGTCAAAAAATGTTTCCATGACATTTATATTACTGTGTATGTATTGCTATAATAAGTAAAGCCACCTTTATTCCGAAAATAGCCAGAACGTGGGCGAAGTCTTACACAAATAGGAGCACATCCAATCAGGTATTTATAGCGAACCCAAATCTTAATGACGAATGTATATTTGTTACCCAACTCCGTAAATAACTGAAGCCAAATTGCGTATTATGACTAAGTTAAGCCTTAGGAGCTTGGCGAAGAGCGATGTAATAATTCAAAAGGCATTACTATTCTACATCTGTACTAACATCATAAATGCGAAAGTCTGTCTGTCTGTCTGTTACCTCTTCACGCCCAAACCGATGAACCGATTTTGCTGAAATTTGGCATGGAGATACTTTGAGTCCCGGAAAAAAATATAGGAAAAATTTTATCCCGAAAAAATGTACCTTTCCCGCGCGATAAACGTACCTAAGTCAAAAACCCGAAAAGCGAGGCTACGTCTAGTTTTTCCCGGTTAGGTAACATTGCACTTGGCTAGATCTAGCATAAGCCGATTGTTTACGGATAAGACTATTAACCGGCACGATAGTGGCTAAATCTATTAGCACTTACTAGGGTTTTTATTTGCCCTTGTACAAGATATAATTTAGCTAGAAGAAGTTAAGTCAATTTACGTAAATTTTAAAAGCCTAAGCCCTAAGCCGACTTCATTATAATTTGTTACCTTTTGTGTTTTTAAAAAGTACTATTATATCTGAAGGTAAGAGTGGAAGAAGTGGGTAACTGACATTTTACAACTTAAGAGTATTACTCATATTTTCTCATATAATTTGAACAAACCTTACCTACCTTATCATCTAGCTAACTAGGTATACATAGAATTCACCATTTTTTTTTAATTTCATATTATTTAATCGGTCCTAAAACCTCTATTTACGCAAACGTCAAATTTTAAATTGCCAATTTGACACTACATTTATTACAGATGTACGAATTTTTGTAAATATCCCCTTACCCTGCTCCAAAAAGGAAGATATTATTAACTGCCGATTGAGGGTTAACACAGGGCTCGTTTGTCCCATTAACACTAACGAGTAACGCGAGCTCGCGGTGTATCGTTGGCGCGATTTAAACTTCGCTAATTAATGTATACCTCGACGACTCTCGACGCCATTACGTCAAAGTTACGACGAGCTTATATCGCCGAAGACCCCGTGGTCTATTCGTTTAGATCAGTCTTTCCCAAAGTGGCCGATAACGCCCCCTTGTGGGCGCTGAAGGTCTGATACTCGCGTCTCGTGACTCGGTCGAAGCGCGAGTGTAAACACAAAGCTCGCGCCCCCCTCGAGCTCCTTTAGAAACCGCTCTAGACGCGAGCCCTGCGAGCCGCGAGACGCGCCGCGAGACGAGCCGCGAGCTCGAGTTTACACTCAGGCGCATCTCGCGGCTCGCCTCGTGGCTCGCGCGCGAGTGTAAATCGAGTATGAAGGGGGGCGGTGTGGGACCCAGAAAAAAATAGGGGCGATGTCTATTAATATATATTCTGTGGCGATATGTAGAGGCTTGGGGGTGATTTATTTTATCAGGATGCATTTTAAATTAAAACAATGGGGGCGCTAATATATAATTGGTTCTTAAAGTGGGCAGTAGACAAATTAAGTTTGAGAACCTCTGGAAAAAATGGGGACTCAAAGGCTGGGAGTTCGATTGCCGCGTTGGAGAAATGTTCTTTCTAAGTTCGGTTAGGACAATGCAGGCTGATCACCTGATTGTCTGACAAGAAAGGTGATGCGTCGGATGAGCTTGTAAGTTTTGTATGAAATTGGTATACGTTTAATATACAGCCAAACATTGTTAGGATTTTAGGGCCTGTTTCACCACTTCCTGATAAGTGACGCATAGGCTATCAACCAATTAACTTGAAACAGGGTGAAACAGGCACTTAATGTATTATGAGAAGACTATTCACTTTTTGTAAGGACTTGATTGAAGGTGTATAAGGGTAAGATTTCAATAGTAGAATTTCGAATACATGTGAATGTGTTTCAAAACCAAAAAATAGCAATTCTGTTGAAACCAAAATAATATATAAAAGTTTACACGGTTAATTTAATATTACCTCCTTTTTGAAAATTGGTACCCAACTCATAAACTTTAAAGTATATTCTCCATGTTGAGATTGGGTACTAATTTTGCGGGGAAATTGTGTAACTTTGCTAATTACATTAAAAGTATGCACCGAGTTCAATTAGCGAATGAAATGTGAAGGGGGTGAAATAGGGTGAAAGGGGGTGAAAATGGGTGAAGGTATCATACATTACATTAATAATAACGGTGCATTTCTTCATACGAGATTTATACTCGCGTCTCGTGGCTCGGCTCGCGGCGCGTCTCGCAGCTCGCGTCGAAGCGCGAGTGTAAACACAAAGCTCGCGTCCCCCTCGAGCTCCCTTGGAAATCGCTCCCTACGCGAGCCCTGCGAGCCGCGAGCCGCGCCGCGAGACGAGCCGCGAGCTCGAGCTTACACTCAGGGCTCGCGACGCGTCTCGCGGCTCGCCTCGTGGCTCGCGCGCGAGTGTAAATCGAGTATAAAGACTTTCGAACAAAGCGTGGTTGACATTTGACATTTTTAGGGACTACTGATCGTTAAGTAGTTTGATAGGAAACGGACAAGAATCTACATGGAATTAACATGATATTATAGACTCTCGAAGGACGTGTATTACGGGTACCAGACAACGGAAATATATTTAATACTTTTATACTACACTAGCTTTTGCCCTCGGCTTCGCTCGCGTTAAGAAGTATTATTAGATACAAACTTTCATCCCCTATTTTAACCCCTTGGAGGTGGAATTGATCAAAATCCTTTCTTAGCGGATGCCTACGTCATAATATCTACCTGCATGCCAAATTTCAGCCCGATCGGTCCAGTGGTTTGGGCTGTGCGTTGATAGATCACCATGTCAGTCAGTCTAACGCCTCCGTGATCTAGTGGTATAGAGCGCGGCTCTTGACTCGGAGGTCGTGGGTTCGATTCCCGCGTTGGAAACATGTTATTTCCAAGTTTGGTTAGGACAATGCAGGCTGATCACCTGATTGTCTGACAAGTAAGATGATCCATGCGTTGGATGGGCATGTAAAAAGTCGGTCCTGCGCCTGATCTCTCGCCAGTCGTGTCGGTCTTCCGTCCCACTGGGTTATGAGAGTAAAGGAATAGAGAGTGCTCTTGTGTACTGCGCACACACTTGGGCACTATAAATTACTCCTGCGTAGCTGGCCTGGTTTCAATGAAACCGGCCACCGTCACCGAAACCGGTGTGGGAGCTATTATGTCAGTCAGTCATCTTTGAGTTTTATATATATAGCTGTAATCTTTAACGTAATTATTAACATTTAAGAAAATACATTGAAAGCAGTTTATATAGAAACATTTTAGCTTTTGTCTTACGGTAATTGAAATAATTATTTAGTAAAGAAAGAAAGATAAGATCTTTTTCTTAAATAACAGTAATAGATATAATTATGGCTAATTATATTTTTGGAGAAAACAAATTAACTATTCCTGTCATCAAAAACATAAAACATAAATCTGGTTATTCTACGGTAAGCTTACAATTCAACGAAAAACTAAGTTAAAAAATATGTTTTTCCGTAAAATATATAATTTTTACTATGAATATAAAAGAAAAAACTGTCCTGTTGATAGAGTATATAGCAAATTCAAGATAAACACTATGTATGCATCGCCACACAAGTCACGCTTCGCTACTGTGTGAACTGACCTTAAGTTCACGTTCAAAGGAATAAAATACATGTAAGCAGCATAAACAAAAATATCTTAGACTAGAACTAGATGGTTGCTTGCGACTCCGTCCGCGTGGACTTCAGTTTATAGCGCGCCGTGGTTCCCGTTTCCCTGGGAATGCCGTAATATTGGTGTCAAATTTCAAAACTTTGTAAAACCTTTGACCCCCCATCACCCCCGCCCCTTTAAATCAAAATACCCAAAAATCGCTGCGTACATATTTCATTATTTTAAACAAACCATTAATCCAAAACCAACCAAAATATCTAAGCCGAATTGCAAAGCCCTAGCGGCTAGCCCATTCCAAAAAAAACATATAAACTTTGACCTCCACATTACCCCCCTTACAACGGTTTTTTCCAGTAGCCTATGTCTTTTCTCAGGCTCTAGACTATCTGTGCGCAAAATTTCATTACAGTCGGTTCAGTAGTTTTGGCGTGAAAGCGAGACAGACAGGCACACTTTCGCATTTATAATATTAGTATGGATTGTGATACAACTCCTAGGTTTTCAGGAGATAGTTATGCTCGTAAATTATATTAGACACAAACACTCGGCTTGTGGGGCAAACGGGGCGAAAGGAGGCGGGTGGGGCAAATCAAACATTCACACATCGTCGCCCCATTTTATACATTTTGTTCGAAGAAAGAGCTTCTACGAATACTTTAAAGTATAAAATATAGTTTCAAGCCGAAAGTTTATTTTCTGGTTGGGGGTTGGTTGGGGGTTAAAAAAACTAGTAAAAGTCTTCTTATATATAAAATTCTCGTGTCACAACGTTAGTTACCGTACTCCTCCGAAACGGCTTTACAGATTTTTACCAAATTTTATATGCAGATTCAGTAGGTCTGAGAATCGGCTAATGGCTACTTTTTATATTGATAAGTGCATTTTTTGAATAAATAATAGTAAATTATTACAAGTGAAAGACTGACGGCGAGAATTGTTTGTTTAATGGGGTAGCGATGGACGTTGCCATGGTGCCATACTTATTTAGTCACTTCAATAAAATAAAATGGGCGTTTGCCGGGACAGCTAGTAAATATAGTCACTGATAATTATGAAATTCCTCCGTAAAAGTATTAAACTTCCGTCTTCGTCCGAGATATATTCAAGATCTATCTTCTCGATGGCGCGTTTCTCATTCAGAAATGTTGATGTTAAAAAATCCGAAACGTTTACTCAGGTTTTAACAAGACGTACAAAATTTGCTTGCAATTACTCAAAGCGTTGAAAATTTGCTTGAAACCTAAATCAGGCGAATAAGTTGAAAGAAGGAATAATGAAATATGCTCAAGCAATATTCTGATAAACCTTCGTCAGATTAACCATAAACGCATTTTTACGAAATATACCAACATTTTATAAAGTAAAGATAAGAATATAGGTCCCGAATGTGTGCGGTGTCTAATAACGCGATAGCTCAGCTTTATGATACACATTTATTTTCAGTATTTTATAAAATGAATCAAAAAGATGGTATCGTAGACTTGGTTTCTTTTAAAATATTTTCATTAATATCAGATATATTCAATGTTTAATTTATTACTTTAGATAGCATATAATTAAAAATTAACGCCTCGGTGGGTTTAGAGCATCGCTTTTGACTCGGAGGTCGTGGATTCGATTCCCTATTATAATATATTATGTTATAATATGGAATATATATTATAATTATTATAATTATATATTCGATAGTATAAATACTAGGTCAGATTGTTATGTACTATACATTCAAAAAGTCACATGAAAGACAGAACGTAAAATATTAAAAATTTATTAACGCTGATTTTAATAACTTTAAAAATACATTTTAAATCTACGAATAATAAAAACTAAGAAAGAGTAACTCCGTCAAAAAAAGTGCACCAAAGGGCTACAAAATGTGACCCGAATACATGCATATTTATGCATGTGTTCGGTACACATTTTTCGTGTATATATACTCGAGTGACATTCAACCAGGTTGACATTATTATTGTCAAACTCATTTTACAATTTGTTTACATACCGTTTGTTTACTTACTTTTTACGTAGCTTTTTACAATATTTTTGTCGTTAAAATGCCTAAATGCCCTGTGAAATGGTGTAGGTAGAAGTCATACAGATACGACTTTTAATACAGGAATAACCTTTCATCTGTAAGTGAATTGTTTAAAATTATGCTTAAATTTCTTGTATTTTTGTCGACCCAAAAAGATGATTTATTTAAGTTGAATGCTAGGGTATTTGCGTAAAATTAAGCTGGTCTCTTTGTGTCTTATTACATTTACATATTACATTTATTCTAAAAGTGCAATAATCAATAAATAATATAATTACAAAAATTTTACAAAGTCGCCATAGACAGTGTTATGCAAGATGTAACAATTTAATCATAAACGAAATTTTAGGGTCTGGCTGACATTATACTAAATGCGTTATATGATGATATGGGTATTCTCATATTCCTGGCTACGGATTTTTTTACAACAAAACAATAAAACATAATTACGTTCAATCGACAAAAACAAATATTTTCTTTAATATTGTAAATGAACAAAAATAAAAAACTGCTAACTGTTATTAAAATAATATATTAATTGTGAGTTATAAGTACAAAATTTACGTAAGTTTTTTATTTCAATTCTGTAATAATTTAGCACATAGATTTTTGTAATCCGAAAACGTCTTCTCTAGGTACTCGGACAGTTTAAGATTCGCCCGAGTCGTAAAAGGTTTGTTAATAATTATTACATATTGTATATTATTAATATCGATGTCTTAAGGATCAGAGAATAATGTTTGATTTTAAAATAATAATTATGTGCTCGTTTCTTCGTGATAGTAGATGTGCTTGGTGTATACTGCATAATACTATCCGCTTTTGACAATTATTGTTTCATAAGTCATAACTATGACAATGACAATAATCGCGCAGGCTGTCGTCCGGGGCGCAATATTATTATACGTTACCTGGGATACGACCTTGGCGAAAATCTGAATTGTCATATTTTAGTGTTCGAAAAGGAGCCAAATTTAAAACGGTTGAAGTAGGGGAGTTACGTTTCCTTAGTTTTTATTATTCGTAGTTTTAAATACATTAAACATACACATGATAAGTACTAAAAGGGAGCCCAAGGGTCATGAAAAAATAAAATGCTTAAACAATAACAATATAATTTAAAGTATCTACGACTTCTTGTCTTTACACAGTTGTTAAGAATGTAACTTGTATATGACCTCTATTTGCAGTGAAAGTGGATATAACACACAGAGAGACTTAGTCGTTAGTGGCGCTGTATCAAGCCTTTGTGGGTAACAAGTCGCGTGAATACCTGAGTGGGGCTTCGGTAAGTAGGTATCATCATCAACTACCTTTTAGGTGGGAGCTACTTTTGTATGTCACCGATAAGTCCAACCCTTACGGCCTGATTACACCTACCATGTAGAGTGGTAAGACCATAGACATAATATATGGTAAGACAGTGCCCTCGATCACATCCATACTAATATTGTAAATGCGAAAGTCTGTCTGTCTGTTACCTCTTCACGCCCAAACCACTGAACCGATTTACCTTGAGTACCGGAAAAGGATACAGGATACTTTTTATTCCGGAAAAATGTACGGTTCCCGCGCGATAAAGGAATTTTAGCACAACAGAGTTGCGGGCGTTATCTAGTTCATAATAAACATACCGAGTGCTTGGCCGAGAGCGCTGTCTCGCCACTCTACTAGTAGATGTAATGGTGGCCATACACCATCCTTCCTATCATCCAATTGGCATGACACTATCGATTGGATCAGTTAGAACTGACCGTGTGTGGAAGTTTATTGGCATGAGTCATATGGTGGTATATGGCCACCATTATCAAGTCATTAGGCTCCATGCTGGCAATTAAATGCGTCCGTATAAAGTCTTGAAATATTTGTATTTTATGAAATACTAGAGGACGCCTGCAACTCCATTGCACCAAAATTTATTTGTTGCGCCGGAATTTTCACCGAAATATTTCCGGAATAAAAATTATCCTATGTCCATTCCCGAAACTCAAGGTATCTCCATACCAAATTTCAGCAAAATCTGTTCAGCGGTTTGGGCGTGAAGAGGTAACAGATAGACACACTTTCGCATTTATAATATTAGTTAGTATGATAATTGGATATGGAGGTAAAAATCTATTAGGAATTTTTAAAGATGATGAGAATGGAAGAATTTTATGGTCTTTATTAAAACGAAGTCAAAACCAACAGCTTGTAACCAACCTGCAAGTCACCTTTTAAACCTTTTAGAACTTTAATCTTGCAGAGCTTAGAAGTTACGAGGAATCAAGTGCAACTTAAGTGACTCTTCCCTAAGAGTCTTAAACTCTTGTGCATAATTTATTATGAAAAATATTGAAGACGACGGGCTTTTTGATTTAATTTTTTAAATAATATGTAAGTGTACTGAGTATACTAACGGATGTATAATTTTTATGGCGTGGTGTTTTGTATTCATATTAAAAACATGTTTGAAGATTTTTATAGATTTTTTTGTATGTCAATTGAATTCAATGCAGTGAACCTTTTTTTATTCATAGGCAATGAAAATAAATTAATTTAAAAAAGCAGTGATAGGTACAGCAACGCAAAACGTCTACGAAACGACGGATTTCGTGGCACCGTAGAACGGAGCTACAGAATACGTAGAACGTCTACGTCTACGAGGACGTCAAATACGTAGCTCCATAGAGCATCTACGAGGCTACGAAATACGTAGCTCCATAGAGCATCTACGAGGCTACGAAATACGTAGCTCCGTGGATCTACGAGGCTACGAAATACGTAGCTCCGTGGATCTACGAAGCTACGAAATACGTAGCTCCGTGGATCTACGAGGCTACGAAATACGTAGCTCCGTGGATCTACGAGGCTACGAAATACGTAGCTCCGTGGATCTACGAGGCTACGAAATACGTAGCTCCGTGGATCTACGAGGCTACGAAATACGTAGCTCCGTGGATCTACGAGGCTACGAAATACGTAGCATAATATTTACGCTAAATATACAATAGACCCTCGCTAATCCAGCCACTAGCATATTCGGCGCGCCATGTAATCCGACATGCACTATCACTTATAAACATTATTTTGGACAATCTTTATTTAGGTACGTAATAAAAAATTGAAGACTAAACGTCTAGAAATAAAAGCTTTGTACTTGAGGCTACTTAATGGTGGATACAATGAGTATAATACGAGTACCTAGCTTTAAGAAAATGATTTGTAGTCCAGATAAAACCTTATCATTTTTATTTGTAATGTATTGTAATGTATAAAATCTAGGTAGTACTCTATAATCCGACAAATTCGGTAATCGGACAAGGCCATGCAACCTTTTGTCGGATAAACGGGGGTCTAATGTATTCCGTACGAATGTTTAATATGCATGTTTCAATAAGCATTCACATAGCCAAAGTGGAATTTGGAAGAAGGCTGTTGAAATGCCGCAGCTAGCAGCTGTCCCTCCCAAAGGGACGGGCCGTTATACGAGCTTCAACTTTTATTGATTACTTCAAGTTGGAAAAAGTTTCCAATTCCAACTTTTACGTGGGCATAGAAAAGGATAGATTTACTATTGGGATGTTGAGACGGTGAAGGTATATATATTTTATTTCAAGATACCTGTAGTTCTACCATGAGTTTAAGACTATCGATACTCGATACCGACTACCGTAAGTTTTTAGTATGGCAAATTTTACAGCGCCTCTAGCGGTCGCTTGTGGAACTAAAATTGCCATACTAAATATTTACGTAGTCGGTATCGAGTATCGATAAATACTATAGCTTTAAACCCATTGTAGAACTACTGAATAGTTCATATATCCATACTGATATTACAAATGCGAAAGTCTGTCTGTTTATCTGTTACCTTTTCACGCCCATACCTGAACTGATTTTGCTAAAATTTGCTATGGAAATACTTGAAGTCCTGGAAAAGGACATAGGATACCTTTTACCCCGGAAAAATGTACAGTTCCCGCGCTTTAAATGAATTTTCGTGCAACGGAGATGCGGGCATCATCTAGATATGTAATAACGTACAAAAAAATTATGTACATCTTGAAATATAAGTATGAATCTCAACATCTCTTGGTGAACTGCTGGACCGTTTTGAGATTAGCGCGCAAGTGCACGGTCACCGCGGCTACCTTATCACGTAAAAATAGCTATCAACAATCCACTAGCAATAATCGCGCGAGCGATTGCTGGGTGTCATGAATGTCACAAACAATGGTGTCATGTATAGTGATCGATTGCAATCGTATTGTTTTGGCTGATACGTGATACGAAATTGCAATCTTGGAGCAACTATCGCGCAATAATTGTTATCGCATTGCTCTCGCAAGATACGTGATACGGGGGCCGGATTTAATTTTAGACAACGAAAGTCTCAGAGAACAGCAGCTGCAGTCATAAATAAAAGCGTGCCTGAATGCCTGTTTTATGCCTAAATGTCACTTTATGTTTTATTTATTTATTATTAAGGGTATGAATAAAGAACAAAGTGTTAAGTGTAGTTTTATTACCAAAAATTTACGGATTCGGTGCGATAAATTAATTAATGAAGTCGTTACCTCATTTGCAACCTCAATAATAAACGGAAGAAAACAAAAGCTAAGTAACTACACTACAAAAAGAAAATTGATAGTAAAACAAAATCACCCAACATTACAATAAGAAATTAAATACGTACCGTTAAACAAAATTATAAAATTAATTCCCTCAATTAGAGGCGAGGCACGCTCCTAACTTTTAAGGAATTCGCAAATAAAGGCAACTAAGAAATTATTTTTTTAAATTTCGTAACAAGAATTCGGAATTGTTTTGATCGAAGAGTTTATTTTTTCTTTTGGACCTGAGTTTAAATTCATACTAATATTATAAATGCGAAAGTGTGTCTTTCTGTCTGTCTGTCCCTCTTCACGCCTAAACCAATAAACCGATTTTGCTAGGTATAGAGATACTTTGAGCCTCGGGAAAGAACAAAGGATAGTTTTTATCCCGGGAAAATGTACGATTCCCGCGCGATAAACAAATTTTGGTGCAACGGAGTTGCTGGCATCTAGTTTAAAATAAAGATCAGTTCACACTGTAACACAATGTGGCGATGCGATGCATTTCATGTGACCTATTCAACGAGACTTTATTTACTAAGAAAGAAGAATATTGATTTGTTGGTCTGCCAATTTCAAATTTTAACGGCTCACTGGAAAATACATCGTATGTCGCCCCGTCATGTTACAATGTTATTTAGTCCCGGAATACGGCCGTACGTAAGACTCGATACATTTTTTAGCAACCTCTTCATTAAATTAAAGTTAGGTAATCATTAATTATTTGAGGGTGGCACTAAGTGCCAACCCACACGTACCACAACCACACGACATCACAACGACAAAATGTCGTCGAGCAGTGGTTACGTGTGAATGGTGTCGCTGCAGCATGTGGTTGCGTTGTGGTACAGACAAAATGACGTTGCGATGTGGTTGCGACGTGGTTGCGATGTGGTTGCGACGTGGTTGTGTCATGTGCAAGTCGAACTATTGTAGTTCGACTCCGGCTTTTATAGCGGAAACACGTCTTGCCCAAAGCCATGAATTTCGAAGAGGACACTTTATTGTTGCTATCCTTGCTATATGTATTATTGATAAGAAGAAGACGACGGCGATGTCAGCGTAATCGTCGAAATAGAATTTATTGGTAAACAAAATTCAAAGCCAATTTCGTACTGATTATAGCGGCATATATTATAGCGGCAACAGATATACCATACACAATCTGTGAAAATTTCAGAAGTCTAGCTATAGCGGTTCTTGAGATACAGCCTGGAGACAGACTGACAGACGGACAGACATCGAAGTCTTAGTAATAGGGTCCCGTTTTTACCCCTTGGGTACGGAACCCTAAAAAAACATAATAATAATAATATATTAAAAGAAAAACATTAAATAAAAAAAATATACGGCAACGAAAAATGCGAGTAACGAAACGCATTCGTGAGTAACGTTTCGTACTAGATGGCGTACCCGTTACTCAGTACCAACTTTTGCTTTGGAAGAGCGCGGGCGGCGTGTCGTTGCATCGACGCAACGTTGTGGTTGCGATGTGGTTGCGACGTGGTTGCGATGTGGTCGGTATTTTACAAGTGGTCGACAACGACTGCAAAATGTGGTACGTGTAAATGGTCCAGTTCATTTACAATACGAAATATACGCCCGACCACGTCGTGTGTTTGTCGTGTGGTTGCGGTTGTCGTGTGGTTGTGGTACGTGTGGGTTGGCCCTTAGATTTGAATTTACGTGTCTACACTTTGTTCAATAAAGAATATTCAATTTTTTCTGATATTGTCTAGTCTGCGTATTGCGTAATATAGCAATCGTTACATAGTCCGGTCGTGGAACTTAATAATATGATAGGCAAGCTTCTTTCACTAAAGCATGAAAATTTTACTATTTCTTTTATAAAAACCTGTGTTAGAGTAGGTTCACACAGCACAATCCTGCACGTTTTTATTTGCAGTATACGTCTTAGCGAATAAATAGTGGCGCATACATGTATATAGAACCATTCACACGTCGATTGTACTGAACAATTTGCTGCAGTACATTCGAAGTGTGAATGTTAAGACGTATAAGGTAAATGACTAGTAGATTGGACAGTACCAGTCATTGGAAAAAGCACAAAAACACAATATCTATTAATATTGCTTTAAAAATTTCCTGTTTTTAAAGTAAAAGAACGCCTGTTTTTAAAGAAAAACAGTCAGTTTTTAAAGCAATATTAATAAATATGGTGTTTTTGTGCTTTTTCCAATGACTGGTACTGTCCAATCTACTAGTCATTTACCCTACAGCAAAAAAAACGTGCAGGGTTGTGCCACAATAGACATAACGACCAGTAGTTCGACTGCAAAGAAACAGACAGGTTACAATATCTGTCAAATTCGTCGGGTTTCACTAGGATTATGAACGGAATGTGCCTCGCGCTGGCTGATATAATTTATTTTTAAATATTTAAAATAAAGATTTCAAAATTGGATTCTGACAATTTTAATCGCATGTGCCAAAACACAAACGACAATACGACCAAAGAGGAACACGTCCAGCGAATATGTCATAGTTTTAAATTCGTAGGTAGCAATTTAACAACCCTAGCGACGATTTTCGTCATAATACGTCAAATTTAAAAATTTCAACATCAGTTCTAAGTCGGCATACTCTATAATCAGAGTAGACAGAATGATAGAGTATGCCGACTTAGAACTGATGTTGAAAATTTTAAATTTGACGTATTATGACGAAAATCGTCGCTAGGGTTGTTAACTTGTTACCTACGAATTTAAAACTATGACATATTCGCTGGACGTGTTCCTCTTTGGTCGTATTGTTGTTTGTGTTTTGGCACATGCGATTAAAATTGTCAGAATCCAATTTTGAAATTTTTATTTTAAATATTTAAAAATAAATTATATCAGCCAGCGCGAGGCACATTCCGTTCATAATCCTAGTGAAACCCGACGAATTTGACAGATATTGAAACCTGTCCGTTTCTTTGCAGTCGAACTACTGGTAGTTATGTCTATTGTGCTATAATTCTGTCTACTCTGGTTGTGCCGTGTGAATCAAGCCTCATTGTACCAATTTTGACGTGTTTCTCAACTATAATACAGAACATGCCTAATATTTGTATCACGATTGGCATGATGGTTTCCGATAAAAAAATAGTTATCTTTACACTTGTACAAAATACTTGACACCAATAAAAGTATTAAGGAACTCACTGCATACATTTAATTAAAAAATAGCTCTTAATTTTCATTCTTCTTTATGATTTTTTTTATTATCAGCTTTTTTATATCTGATAAATGCCATTAAATTCTGTGTTATTACATTACATAATGAAAATAATGAATAGTTGCTGTTCAAAGAGAATTGATTGAATTTGGGTTTTAAAATATTCTCACCCTTAATTATCTAGATTTTTTTATTTTCTGAGAAAGCTCTTTTATAGTAAGGCTTTAAAAGACTGATAAAAAATGTTTAACGTTGAATATATTTTGCGAAATATTTTAATAATGATTTTTAATTCCCACCTTGAAACAATAATATAAAAATATAATATACTAGCTGACCCGGCGAACTTCGTATCGCCTAACAGTCGATTCTTTAACTTTTGTATGGGAGTATAGAAAAGTGTTGTTTTTAGACTTTTCCAGGAAATTTAAAATGTTTTATTGTTTTATTTTTCTCTCCGTAAGAACCATCCTCGTACTTCAAGGAATATTTAAAAAAAAGAATTAGCGAAATCGGTCCAACCGTTCTCGAGTTTTGCGCTTAGCAACACATTCAGCGACTCATTTTTATATTATAGAGATTATGTCAAATTGTTTTATAATTATTGCAACAATATAACACAGGGTGTGGTCGATAAAGCGTCAATATTTAGAAGAATTCCGGCCAACCTGTGGCGCGCCGGGGCGGCACCTGTTACACCCGGAACCGATATTGCGCCGATATTCGCCCGATATTCAACCGATATTCACTTAAAATTCGCCCAAAATTAGCCCGATAATTCATAGTTATATTACTAATGTCAATATGCACTCACCCTTCTCATAACACGCAGGGAAAACGACGAAGCCTTCATGTTTGCGGCACAAAAATACAGCTCACTAAATACACTATACTACACTATATATGGAACTATGGTATATATTATAAAATATAGTGTTCAATTAAAAAAAAAAACTGACGAGCGACGCTCCGGACGGCTTAAACGAGACTGATACGTAGACTCGCGAAAAGGACATCCTGTATTAGAGGCGAAAGGCTGTATTTCAAACCGGTGCGAATGAAACTCAACTCTAACTAGCGGCTTTAGAGTTCAGTTTCGCGTGTGGGAATATAGTAATTTTCAAAGGACACCTATTTCCGTCTCGTTCTCGCATTCGCGTGGTTGGATCCTATCGCCCACGTCGACAATTTGCCGAAGCACCCCGATATCTCCGGGGGGCAGCCATCCATACTAACAATATAAATTCGAAAATGTGTCTGTTACTTCTTCACGCCCTAACCGCTGAACCGACTTTGCTGAAATTTGGCATGGAGATACTTTGAGTCCCGGGAAAGGACATACTACTTTTTATCCTGGAAAAATGTGTATTTCCGCGCGATAAACGGAGTTGCGGTTGACATAATATAGTAGGAAATATTTTAATACCAACTTATAATTCTAGTTCCATTTCAGCTGAACATGAATAAATTTGTTCGCGCTAAATGTAAATAGTTTTGTTTGTTTTGGTACAGTAGTATAATAACTTAACCATGAAATGTACCACAAAACTTCATAGTCAGTGTGTTTGAAACAAGTCTCGTGTTTTGAATAAATTGTGGTTTTATCACTATATACAATAACCCTTTGGTTTTGTCTTGGTCGGTTAATGAAAACATAAGTAACAAAATGTTTTATTTATTGATCGTTTAGAAAATAACTCTTATAGAAGTGTCTCACGTGATGCCAACCACCATGCACTGACCCGGCAAAAACCGGCGTAAGAAATTCGCACGGGCCCATATTAAAAAAAAAGAATTTAAAAAATGTAACGTTCCTCTTTCAAAATTTGCCTAGTAGGTTAACAAATTATCCTCATTTGCTCTAACTTCACAATATAAATGAGTTTGAAAATGCATACGTAACTACTATGTTTAACCTAGTTCTACATTGGAGTTATACAGGATGTAACAAAACAAAGACGTGATAAAACTTAAAAGTGTGTATCTGTGTATCTCCTATAAACTGCGTGAAATTTTAATGGGGACTCCTACATAACCTAAGGTCACCTATATTTTGTTACACCCTGTATTGAGGTCACTGTGAAAGTAGCAACGCTGAAAGTGCTACTTTTTTGTGATTTGTATAGGCAAGCGCACCAGCGCGCTGCAGCGTCATGAATTTGTCCATACAAAATTGAAATAATCGGCCAAGTGCGAGGCGGACTCGCGCACGAAGGGTTCCGTACCAATATAGAGCAAAATTAGGCCAACATTGGTGGTTTTTGTATGGGGGCACTTAATTTTGTGTTTAATATTAATATTATTAATAAATATTAAAGTATACATAAAACTAAGGATTGTATGAAAAATTCAAGTACCTACCTGTTGCTATTATTAATATAGAGCCACACACACACAAAAAAAGCCACAATCACGATTGTTGTATGGGTAAATATTAATTTTATTTTGTTTTTAGTATTTGTTGTTATAGCGGCAACAGATATACACAATCTCTGAAAATTTCAACTCTCTAGCTATTACCGTTCTTGAGTTACAGCCTGGAGACCTACAGACGGACAGACGGACAGACATCAAAGTCTTAGTAATAGGGTCCCGTTTTTACCCTTTGGGTACGGAACCCTAAAAAGCTACTCCTTCAGCGTAGCTACTTTCATAGTGAACTCTTTACTTCGGACTCAGGGGACCTTAAAGTATTACCGCTTAGTTTTGTTACACTCATAAAGTTAATATACCTAGCGGAATAGAGAAACAAAGGCCTGAGCAAGAGAGATGTCACTAGCAGTAACACTGCGTGGTAAAAAGAGACGTGTGATACATGACAGCAGCACTCTTTTTTTGACGTTCAGTCGGCACGTGCCGCACGTTGACAATTTAATCTCATAGAATTCATGTTCAATCATGCTTGTGTAAGTGTATACGTACACATATTTTTCACACAGATGAAAACCAATTTCGGTTTCGTTTGACAGCTCGAGATTGTTGCTCTATTCCGCTAGGTATATTAACTTTATGGTTACACTCTGTATAGATTCAATTCACATCGATAGATGCAAGGCGACGTAGTTTTATCCCCTGGTACCGTAACACGATTTCGTCTTCACGATAAATGGAATAAGAAAACTATTCCTGGAGATGCAATACAAGATGGGTATATGCTTGGAAATAAATTACGGACATCAACATGTTTTGCAAATGTTATAAAACCGCTGAAGACGTGGGAGAGCCATGCTTCGGCACGAATGGGCCGGCTCGACCGGAGAAATACCACGTTCTCACAGAAAACCGGCGTGAAACAGCGCTTGCGCTGTGTTTCGCCGAGTGAGTGAGTTTACCGGAGGCCCAATCCCCTACCCTATTCCCTTCCCTACCTTCCCCTATTCCCTTCCCATCCCTACCCTCCCCTATTACCCTATTCCCTCTTAAAGGCCGGCAACGCACCTGCAGCTCTTCTGATGCTGCGAGTGTCCATGGGCGACGGAAGTTGCTTTCCATCAGGTGACCCGTTTGCTCGCTTGCCCCCTTATTTCATTACAAAAAAAAAAGAACAGATTTCCCGGATATTTGGTAAAAGACATATTTTGAGTCCCGGTTAGGACATAGGATATTTTTAACCCGGAAAAATGTACAGTTCCCGCACGATAAACGAATTTTGCTGACGTCGTCTAGTAGCTAAGATGTTAGTTAATAAGCGCGTTAGTCGCGAATACATCTTTAATTGGACTCCCCAAGCCTTCACACTGCAGGCATTGTCCTGATTCTTTGTTTGAAATCTATTGAAAATTTTCAGCTTATGAAATCCATAATATTACTTTTTTATAAATGCGAGTGTGTTTGTTTGTTACCTCTTCGCGTTTAAAATCGAATTAAATAAAACTTAGTGTTTAAATACTTTAAGACCCGAGACGCCAAGACAGATAGGATAGATTGTATCCCGGAGATACAGATAATATCACTAGGGAATAAGTGCAAAAAAAACTGTTTTGTAAAGATTAAAGTAAGAAATAAATTAAGAAGCTAAAAAATATAGTCTGAGACCAAATAAAACCAAATAAAGCCTAACGAATAGCCTATAGCACGTAAACAAACACATCTATTCCCAAAAACCGTTATTTGTGACGGAGCCGCATCATCATTTGCGTAATTTGATTGAAGCTTTCGGAGCTTCGGCCTGGAGCTTTTGAGCTTCCGAGCTTTGGGAATATATGGCGAGTTTATGGTTCATTTCGATGCTTTGTTGCTTTATTAGCGTCGGTGCTATGACAGCTGATAGAGTAATTCTATAGCGAATGTTACTGCTCGATCTTCATCGTCATATTTGGTTCGTAATCGGATGTCATGACATTTACCGAGTGTATAGTGTGTGCAATGCAAATAGACATGATATTATGTATTCGTTAAACTCACTCTTCAATATCAAACGAGTTTTAACTCGAGAACGACTGCATCGAAAATTGTCCATAATTTTAGTCTTGAAATATTTTTTAAAGTCCAGGTAAAGTTTGTACGAAATCGATTACCAATGGTATTCTAAAGATGCTGGCTGAAAAATACGACTCGCCGACACTAGAACACCATTTAAGGGTTCTAGTTGGAAAATAAATGTTACTCTTAAACTAACTAATAAAATACTACCCACTAACCTAGTTTTTTAACCAACTTCCAAAAAACGAGGAGGTTATATGTGGGAGAGCCATGCTTCGGCGCGAATGGGCCGGCTCGACCGGATAAATACCACTTTCTCACAGAAAACCGGCGTGAAATAGCGCTTGTTTCGCCGAGTGAGTGAGTTTACCGGAGGCCCAATCCCCTACCCTCCCCTATTCCCTTCCCTACCCTCCCCTATTACCCTATTCCCTCTTAAAAGGCCGGCAACGCACTTGCAGCTCTTCGGATGCTGCGAGTGTCCATGGGCGACGGAAGTTGCTTTCCATCAGGTGACCCGTTTGCTCGTTTGCCCCCTTATTTCATAAAAAAAAGGATATATATTCGGCTGTGGATATTTTTTTTATTTTTTTTTTATTTTTGTATGTTTAAGATCTTTGTTACTAACAATTGGGGCCTTAGTAGCTCTCAATAAAGAATTTATTTATTTATTTATTTGTACGGTGAGTAAATAAAAAGAATTGCGAGTAAAATCCTAAAACGTCAATTTTTGTTTTAATATGTGATACAAAGTTGACTAGTATACTCAACTACTCTCAACTAGTATGTTGATAGAGTCTGAGAGTATAGACGCGTGAAAAATTTTATAGTTTTCACACAATAAACAAAATTTGACGCAACTGGCAACATTTAGTAACAAATATAATTTTCAAATAGGCAATCTGCACTAACATGTAGTGGGAGGTACAACACTGTGACGGAGCGCGCTCTTGTTCATCAATGTCAACAATCATTGTTTTATTCAGAGGTAATTTAGCCAAATGCAACAAGGATCCAATTTAAAACACTTTGTTTAGTTAAAAAAATAGTACAGCCGTCTGAATTCGTTTATAGCGGAGGAACCGTACATATTTCCGACACAAAAAAGGACTCAAAGTATCTTCATACCAAAATATATCAGAAAAATCTGTTTAGCGGTTTGTGCGTTTAGAGATAGCAGACTAACAGGCAGACAGACACACTTTCGCATATTCATTAACTTGACAGATCAAGTATGGAGAATTTGTCAGAAAAGTTGTGAATAGCCTATTCGGCACTTATCAGGATTCAGGAAGTGGTGAAACAGGCCCTTAAAATTTCGCAAACGTGTTCCATTTGTGGTGTAGTATATTTTAGGACTAAATTATTAATTAATAGTGGAACAAATAATATTTTGACTATTTGAGCCTTAAGAAAAAGCCTGTACTTTAAAAAGACGTCAAGAAATGCAGCTTTTTTTCTCCGTAATTCTGTTAAAATGATATAAAATGAAGACGTCCTGAAACACGAAAGGTCCCTCAATAATAAACTCACGACTGAAGTCTCCAGCCTAATTCGTGAACGCGGTCATAGATAACAAAATTAGTATGTCAGAATTTTATTTGTGACGCTGTCCTTGGGAGTTTTACCGGACTGGGGCAGAAAACGAATACATTTTAGACGACCTCTGTGGCTCAGTTGGTGGCGTCCATGGGTTCGAATCCCGCCGACGGAACAAAAAAAGTTTTCAATGTTCCAGGGTCTTGGAGTGTGTATAAATATATTATGTATGATTTATTAAAAATCTTAAATATATGTATAGTAACTATACAAGTTTTAAATATATTTCCGTTGTCCCGTACCCGTAACACAAGTACTTCAGGTACTTAGCACGGGGCCAGACCGACGTGGTTTGAAGCGTCCATATATATATATATATATATATATATATATATATATATATATATATATATATATATATATATATATATATATATATATATATATATATATATATATATTTTTTTTTATTTTTTTTTTTGAGTAAGTATATTATTTTTAATTTCATTTAATTTATGTGTCCGTCTTTTTGTTTGTTTTGTTACTTACCTCTTGATACCCAAACCACTGAACCGATTTTGCTGACATTTGGCATGGAGATACTTTGAGTCCAGGACAAGGACATCAGATACTTCTTTTTATTATTTTAGTCAGAAAATGTACAGTTTCCGCGCGATAAACGAAAATTGGCGTTATCTAGTCTATACTAATATTATAAATGCGAAAGTATCTCTGTCTGTCTGTCTGTCTGTCTGTCTGTCTGTCTGTCTGTCTGTCTGTCTGTCTGTCTCGCTTTCACGCCAAAACTACTGAACCGATTGCAATGAAATTTTGTACACAGTTATTCTAGAGTCTGAGAAAGGACATAGGCTACATTTTGATGTGGGAAAATATCTTATTTCCATGAAAATATCGATGAAAATTACTTCGCATTGCGCGTGGCCAGCGCTCATCCCGGGGGTCCTGGGTTCGAGTCCCGCAGGCGGAACAAAAAGTTTTCAATGTTCCTGGGTCTTGGATGTGTATTAAAATAATATTTCAAAAATCTTAAATATATTTCATGTATAATATTATAAAAAATCCAGAAATATATCGACGCGATGCAATGAACATTTTAGTTCTAATACGATTCAACAGATGGCGCTTTTTTTTTACTTCGTTGTAACATAGAACTAATCATACTTATTAGTTATTATATTTTTGTTTATAGTTTTTAATACGTTAGAATATTATGTTTAATAATATTATCACTTGCTATAATAATAATCAATCTATCTTATCTTATAGAACTCCTACTGCATTTCTAAGGAGTTCGAGTGTGTTGTGTTGGCCTATATTCCATCCAGAAAATATTTTTACATTTTAATTCTAATATATGAAAACAGATGGCGCTTTATTTTTTACTTCATTATTATAACAGAACTAATCATACCTACTTTATTATATATTATTGTTTTTATTCATAACTAGCTGTTGCCCGCGACTTCGTCCGCGTGGACTTTAGTTTATAGCGCGCGGTGTCAACAAAATTTGTGTCAAATTTAAAAACTTTTTAAAACCCTGGTAAGTGGTACCCCTCTTAGGGCCGCGCAGCGCGCTACACCGGAATGGCAGCGCTGAAAGTGCTCGCCTCGCCGCTGCCATTCCGGTGTAGCGCGGCCCTTAATTAATCAAAATACCCAAAAACAGCTGTGCAGTGTGCACATAATCTGTACTAATATTATGAATGCGAAAGTATCTCTGTCTGTCTGTCTGTCTGTCAGTCTTGCTTTCACGCCAAACGCCAAAACTACCGAACCGATTGTAATGAAATTTTGTATACTGATAGTCTAAAGCCTGAGAAAGGACATAGGCTACTTTTTTACTGGAAAAAGGGTTGTAAGGGTCGTAAATTTGTTCAAAAAATTCATAATAGATGGCGCCGTGCGTCTTCTACATCGCGCTGACGCTTGCTCAAAAGTCTTTCTATAAGAGGTGGTATCATCTTACATTTAAGTCTCGATTTTTTTCGATTGTTATATCTATTCTACGGTATTAAATAACTCAGTACTTTATCTGTGCAGGCAGTGACGTAACCTTAAGACCAAATTTCACCAACGACTGTTAAAGTTAATGTTCGAATTAGTATCACGTTAGCTGTTTCATTTTTCATATGAATGAAAGAGAAGACAGGATATTTTAACAAGCTGTTAACACTAACAGACGTTGGTGAAATTGGGGCTAAACCTATCAATGATTAATAGTTTATGGGTAAAGTTGTGTAATTGGGGGGCTAAATAAGCTTTAAAATTTGGCATAATATATAAAGTTTAACATACAAAAATGAAGTACTTATCGTTTGCACACTGCACAGCTGTATTGATTTAAGGGGTACCATTTTTTTTTTATAAAAGCTTTTGACACCAATTTTGTTGACATCGCGCGCTATAAACTGAAGTCCACGCGGACGAAGTCGCGGGCAACAGCTAGTACTAATATAAATGCGAAAGTGTTTCTGTCTGTTTGTTACCTGTTCACGCCTGAACCGCTTTTTTTTTTAAATGAAATAAGGAGGCAAACGAGCAAACGGGTCACCTGATGGAAAGCAACTTCCGTCACCCATGGACACTCGCAGCATCAGAAGAGCTGCAAGTGCGTTGCCGGCCTTTTAAGAGAGAATAGGGTAATAGGGGAGGGAAGGGAAGGGAATAGGGGAGGGTAGGGGATTGGGCCTCCGGTAAACTCACTCACTCGGCGAAACACAGCGCAAGCGCAATTTCACGCCGGTTTTCTGTGAGAACGTGGTATTTCTCCGGTCCGGCCCATTCGTGCCGAATCATGGCTCTCCCGCGTGTAACCGCTGAACCGATTTTGATATTTGGTATGCAAATACTTTGAGTTTCGGAAAGGACCATGGATTATTTTTATCTCGGAATTATAACTAATGTTATAATTTTCGGCGCAACAAAGTTGCGGGCGTCATCTAGTCGTGTACAGTACTCCCAAATTAAATGCGCATGCAAATCTTCGCTAATTGTCATAATCACGAACACTCCCGAACATATGAAAGCCCCAAACAAGACACTTGCATTTTGCACCTTGTCCAAAGTAAATAGAAGTGAATATCATATAGCCGGTGGCTGTCCGCTATCGCCGGTACGTCAATAAGTGCTATAACTCACCGGGAAGCCATCGCGACGTGGTCAGTGACGTTACCATGGTAACGTCCAAGCAGCGTCTGGCGCCTCTACGTCGCGTCGGTACAAAGCGGTGTTTTTTGAAGTTACGTTTAAAAACAGCGCTTGCAGCGACGTTTTCCGACGCTCGGGAAATACGACCGTTGCCGAAAATCCGCCGTATTACATTACGACTAGCCGTTATCTAAAACAGGGCCGTTTTGTATCTAAGGCGGCGGTTAAAAATAAGCCGGATAGTCATCGCGGTTAAATTAGGATAAGAATTTAGTAATTTTACTATGATACCTACTGATCTTACTCTCCTACGTTCTCTCCGTCAAGGTTACTCACGCACAGAGTACTACACAAAATTTATTACTCACTAATACAGAAACAGGAGCACTCCCATATATCAGCTCTCGATATAACGGGAGACGAAACCTTAATGAATAAAAACGCTTCTGGTGAATAAATAATACTATTCGACTGTAGGTTAAAAATTGCAGTAAACAGACACGCAGAATAAGTCCATAAAGTTTCAACAAAATCAGTCGTGACTCGTGCCGTTTTGGAGGGGTTTGGTAACAAAAAGGCCGGTAACGCACTTGCAACTCTTCTGATGTTGCGAGTAGTTGTTTACCGTAGTTTTTATCAAATCATGCAATTATAATTCGCATACGTTTAGTCACACGCCCACTAACACCGTGCCGAAGTCTGCCGAACTGAAAACATTAAACGATGCACGGCTTTCAACACCGCACCGCTATGCCGGTCGGGGGTGTGTTAGGTTTTTTCGTTACGGAATTTCTTGATTCGGTTGCCGCGATAAAAGCTATATAATTAAATAGCTTAAAAAACAAACACCGCTACTCGAGAATTTATTTAGATCTTCATAGATCCCTTTATCATTGCTGGAATATGAAACAGTTTTTATATCCCTCTTGTTTGTTTCACTTCAGGATTCGAGTCGCCAAAATATCGTTCAGTTTTACGGTTGCGTTCGTCCCGGAGTCATAAAAATATTTTATGAAAGACATTTCGATATTCGGCGAAATACCTTTGGGGTTTTTAAGTTCATTAAGAAGTTGGACATTTGATAATTCTGTTACCCTTACAGCCTTTTCGCAGCTTTCGTTTAGCCTATTATACTGGACTAGAAGACGCCCGCGACTCTGTTGCGCCAAAATTAGTTAATTGCGCGGGAAGCGTACATTTTTCCGAGATAAAAGTAACATATGTCCTTTCCCGGGACTCAAAGTATCTCCATACTGAATTTCAGCAAAATCAGTTCAGTGGCTTGGACGTGAAGAGGTAACAGACAGACACACTCACCCATTTATAATATTAGTATGGAATATGGATGTGACAAAAACATTTACCGGGTCAGCTATGTAATAATAATCTCTGACATGATACAGCAAATTATAATAAACATTAAATCATGAATACATTAAATTGGAATAGTTGTGTCCCTACCCAGGGACGCATTCCGCGCCTAGGGAGCCCAGACGAGCCCAGGTCAGGGGCGTAGCTACCCCCCTTATAAATCCACATTCATTTATATCGGCAGGGCTGACACCATCATAGAAATTTAATTCATAGAATTTTAGAAATTTAAGCTCATGACGTATGGATGTCGACCAATCTTAAGCCTAGATAATTAGATTTCAGAAAGATTTATTATCAATTTCTTTCGGTAATATACGCCTACACGTCACACTTGTCTCACCGGGTCTGTAGACAAGTGGCAAAGCGCTAACGCTAACGCTAACGCTAGCGCTACAAAATGTATGCGATTTGACATAAGTCATCGCTTCGCTAGCGAATACTAATGTCAAATCCATACATTTTGTAGCGCTAGCGTTAGCGTTAGCGTTTTGCCACTTGTCTACGGGGGCAGTAACATAACAATACAGCGTCCTAACATGACGTTCTGACAGTGACGTTTACCAATAGGCTAAGTAGGCTGGAGCCTAGGGCAGCAGATTTAGAGGGGCGGCAAATTTAGCCCCATTTTTTATCGTACAGAAATAAAAAATCCCACCAAAAACATTTCTTGTAAAATGTTGCCGAGACGACCACATAATATTAAAGGTTTACGGTTTACCCTGTGATAAAGATATTCAGAGATCTCATGTAGAGCTAAGCTTCTGAATTTACACGGCCTAACTCTACTGACCCTAACTTTAACAAATTCTACATACCAGCAAATATGTATGGCTTCGCTGTTTCGCTACCGCACAGGGTAAAACCTTACTGTGGTCGTCTCAGCAAAAACTTTTCAAAAAATGTTTTTGGTGGGATATGATTGTGAACTAAACTAACGTATTGAATTTCAAAGCTTCCAAATGTATTTCATAGAAGTTCTAATTTTATAGTTTGGGACCAATAGCGGTGTTGTCTATCTGGCTCTATGTCACAAATACAAAGAATTTGTGGACTTTCTAGTCAATGGAACTCCATAGTTTAAATTTCAATCCGGTGTCTATAAGATCGATTGTCCTGAATGCGATAGTGTATACGTGGGTCAAACTAGACGCAGCTTCGAGACTCGGTATAAAGAACATATCGCGGCTTATAGAAATGGTCATCCTGATAAGTCACATTTTGCTAAACATCTTTTAGATAGTAATCATACCGTGCCCGATGGCCATTCCTATAAAGTTCTACATAAATGCGATAAAGGCTTTCGGCTGAGCGTGTTGGAACAATTAGAGATCATAAAAGAAAAGAAAAATAACAGATCTGCATTGTTGAATGACCAAAATTGCTTGACTACGTCACCGCTTATTAATATGTTCGGGGGTACTAGTGAGAGAACCCCGTAGTGGGGATAGTAGCGGGGCTCGATAGTGTATAAACGGCGGTGTTTTGGCCGGTGGCGGCACTTGACGGACGTTATTCGTAGAGTCCACATCCTGAGGATGCTCCGGTGTTGGGGCGAAACGCGCGTCGAGGTTTTCAACCTGCATGGTGGTGAGGGGCCTTGCACGGATTTGCCAACATTATTGCTTGTGTGGTGGTGGTGTTTGCAAGTTCTTGCATGCGAGTGTACGCATAGGCAGTGTGGGAGGAGGGAGGTGCTGTACCCATGCCTATGCGTACACTCACTCATTTACTTAAAGGTGGAAGTTGTTTTCGCGGAATATTGCTAAAAATAATAACAAACTAAATTTAGACTTTCTAGTCTCCCTACTAGAAAGTCCACAAATTACTTATTTGCAGCAAACGGTTACCGCTGGCTCCTTTTCGTGTTACATAACCTATTAACAATTTACTGAAGTTGGCAACCCTGATAGGGGCAGAACAATATGTCATTAGCCCAAGGCTCGTGATGAATTTAATTGACTATAAACGTGATAGCAATACGCCCCCGAAATTATGAAACATATTTCCTAGTTAACCGCAAAACCCGTTCACTTAGTTAAGTATTTCGTGAACTTCAGAATTACAAGCACGTGCTATGCTATTCGCTACATACTGTATACATACGTACATACTATCATACAAGATCGCAAGATGTAGCTCCTTCATTGCGCTAAATTCGTATAGTCACGTATGAAACTGTACATTTTTGGTATCTTATGACTTTCTCCGAATTAAAAATGTATTATATATGTATTTAAAACTTATTAAGCATCAGTGTTCAAAAGTAACAGACAGACAAATAGACAGAAAGACCGACCAATATACATACATAATATTTTTACTTTATAAACAAACTGCTAAACTCTTTTCCAGATATAAATATTAAAAATCATTGTATCAGTTTTATTTGTCTTCAATAAAAACTTTTTTTCAGGTATGATATTTCTCTTGATAGATTACAACATCTCGCGTTTTGTCCTAGGTTCTTTATCTTTTAAAAAGCATTATATCGTAACAAAGTGTTGGCCTATCTGGCTAATGAAAACTGACGGCACTTCCGCTCACACAGCTCCAGCCAATTTGTCATAACTTAGCGCCTTCTACACTTTAAAAGCCTATTTTTGAAACTATATTCATTTATCGTAATTTACGTGACAGCGTACCTAATGTTTTAGAAAATTGTGCTATCAGAGAAGTTTATTTATTTATTTATTTAATATTGGAAAACCAACATCTTACAATTTTACTTAAATAGTTAAATTAAAGTTGAAGACAGAATAAGAATTATTTCATTCGTTTTAGATCATATTTTTAAGAATATTGTTTTTACCTTGGAAGCCGGTTTAAATTTTTTGTTAAAAAATAATAATTCTACTATTTTAGTTATCTACAAGATAAGCTAGGCTTCATCCGTAAATAACCACTTCGAATGTTAACTACATATTCACATTTTGTTACTGTAAGCGGAATTGTGGCTAATGCTTGCAGTTATCTAAGCGATGCTGCAATTTGCAAACTTTTATCTTTAAAGGTTCAGGAGTTCTATTCAGTACCTTCGAATCAAGAGACACCTTTGTCTGAAATTTCACTTATTTGTAACATAATATGCTTAAGTTACTACTTTTTAATCGCCATATGATTTTTAATAAATTTCAAGGATTTACCTCGACTGCTCATAAATCCCATCATCAGATCACCATTTTCGTAATTGTTATACAAAATTAAGATTATATCCTATTCAACAACATAAGAATTTTAAAAATCGGTCCACAAACAGCGAAATAATCATCAAAAACATCAGCTTCGATGCAAAATTTCACGAAAAGTACCAATAATTGGGTGGAAACCTATGGTATAATTATGGTTGTGATTAATCAAATTGATATATTGGCTTATGCTTTCCGTAGTTTAAACAACGCCAAAATACCCGAACCCGTATCTAATAAAGGTTTCAAAAGTTCTGTTGTGTACCTTCGGATCCAGGGTTTAAACTGAAAATCTTACTTTTTGGTAGCATTTACTTCGAATGCTTCAGAAAAAATCGAAGTCTCTATACGTTTCCATACAAATTTCAAGGAGTCCCCTCGATTCCTCATGGGTCTCATCATCAGATCACTACTTTTGTGAACAAGGTACCAAATTCGAGCTAAGCCCTATACAACACAAAAATAATTTTGAAAATCGGACCATAAACGGCAGAGTAATCGTTGAACATACAAAAAAAAGAGACATACAGCCGAATGTATTACCTCCTCCTTTTTGGATGTCGGTCAAAAAGTCACATAAAAAGTTTGTCTGGTCAGTTGGGTAATTAAGTAAATTAAGTTTGACATGAATTGCATCTAAAATGAATTAATCTCCATAAACATTTAAAAGTAAGACGGCGCTGGTGCCAACATTATTTAACGGAACCTTCCGCAATGAATACAGATGGCGGAGACGGGAACAAAAGAATCGTGTCAAGGTGAAGGATACAGGAACACTACGTGTGGATTTCGCCACCGTAAAGGTCAAACACAACATTAAGATTGCTCTGGGAAACTGAATGTCTGATCGCGTTGTCTCAATAACTACCTATACCTACTCAGAAGCAGTATTTTGATCACATTACATCACTTTTTTTATGAAATAAGGAGGCAAACGAGCAAACGAGTCACCTGATGGAAAGCAACTTCCGTCGCCCATGGACACTCGCAGCATCAGAAGAGCTGCAGGTGCGTTGCCGGCCTTTTAAGAGGGAATAGGGTAATAGGGTAGGGAAGGGAAAAGGGTAGGGGATCGGGCCTCCGGTAAACTCACCCACTCGGCGAAACACAGCGCAAGCGCTCTTTCACTCCGGTTTTCTGTGAGCCCGTGGTATTTCTCCGATCGAGCCGGCCCATTCATGCCGAAGCATGGCTCTACCACGTCTCTTTTCAAGACAGATATAATTAGTAAAAAATATTGTAGCAAAATCAAGCTTACCTGTTTTGTCGATGCTTTGATTGAAGAGACGAAGTATTATTGGTTTCCTTTCCTCTTGTAGTAAGATCCTGGAGTTTCCCTAACAAGCCTCCAACAGCAATCTGCGAGCATAGCAAGAGCCCTTCCTTCCTTGGCATTTTTTTAAAATATCTATTGACGCTTCACACCACCTCAGTCTGGCCCCGTGGTAAGTACCTGATGGACTTGTGTTACAGGTACTAGACAACGGAAATATTATTATATTTAATACTTTTATACTATACATATATATTTAAGATTTTTATTATATCATACACATATTTAACACACATCCATGACCCAGGAACTTTGAAAACTTTTTGTTCCGTCGGCGGGATTCGAACCCGCGACCCCCGGCTTGAGCTACCAACGCGCTCACCACTGAGCCACAGAGGCCGTCAAATATTTTCTTTTGCAGCCACATCTCGATGAAAGCCCTTTCATCGCTTACTGCTCTCATATTTTTGGGAAAAAGCCCAAGTGCGAATTAAGGACATGCTAATTAAGGACACGCTAAAAGAGCATTCCATTTTATGAAAACAATCCAACATCAATTAAATTTTTTCGCGAAAGTAATTCGCGAGAATGTCGCACAGGTTGCATCAACGACGAAACATAGGAATACTTTCGTTAAAATTTAAATAAAAACCCTTTTGTTAAACAACACTCCAAGGCATGATTTGTTGGTTAAGTATAACCATCGATGATCCATAATTTTTCACTCAAACTCGTCTAATGCTAAGTACTCACATGCGGTTTTGCTTGATAGTTTTACTCCAAATCGAGTAATAGTAAAGCTAAGTACTCACATACGGTTTTTCTCGATAGTTTTACTCGAAATCGAACAAAAACCACCGTGTGGACCGCAAAACTCACAGCTCGATGGCTCGCATCGAGCCAGTTTGAAGGCTCGAATCGAGCTGGCTTGACAAATTTTTGACACAGTTACTCTTCCTTAGTTTTTATTAGTCGTAGCCTACGAATAATAAAAACTATTACCATTTTAAATTTGGTTCCTTTTGATCTGTCATGTAACGTCAGCCTAGTACCGCTCAAGGTCACCTAAGTATTGCAAATGTATTGAAATAATACAGGGTATAATAGAACAAAGTGAAAATACTGCAGGATCCCCTGTACAGAGTTCGCTGTAAAAGTAGCAGCGCTAAAAAGTAACTTTTTTCACCGCAGCATCTAAACGGATGAACCGATTTTAAACTAATCTTGTTTCAAAGCTGATATGATCGAAAGTGTTCTTAGCAATAGTTCTTCATCAGCCCGCTTGGTGCCATAAAGTTAATATACCTAGCGGAATAGAGAAACAAAGGCCTGTGCAAACGAGATGTCACTATCAGTAACACTGCGTGGTAAAAAGAGACGTGCGAGACATGACAGCAGCACTCTTTTTTTGACGTCCAGTCGGCACGTGCCTCACGTTGACAATTTAATCTCATAGAAATCATGTTCAATCATGCTTGTGTAAGTGTAGGTATACGTACACATATTTTTACACACAGATGAAACCAATTTCGGTTTCGTTTGACAGCCCGACATTGTTGCTCTATTCCGCTAGGTATATTAACTTTATGCTTGGTGCCGAAAAATTTGCGTTTTTCTATTTCATGAAATAACAACTTTCAATGATTGAATGGGTTTAATATTTAGCGTACACTTATTAAAGTCTTGCATGAGGGTTTCTTATCGAATATTATCACCACGACTATCGCATAGCGTATTTTACATTGCTACAATGTATATCTTTAAAATTGAAACTTTCTCGGCGCGCCTTTTGCTATAAACTTGATATCGGTCTGTCACGAACGTTCAGCAAGTATCGTGCAATTTCTGTAATGGACAATGTGATTGTTATTGCTTACGGCAAGGATGCTTATTATATTATGATGTGTGCCTCGCGAACGCTGGTGCGGAAAAAAGAAAGAATGGAAGAAAAGAAAGTCAATGAAGGGTACAATAAAAAAGAAAAGAATTGCATAAAATTCTCTATTGTTAGACGTTATCCGAAATAGTAGTAACTAGTAACTTAGATTACTTTTTAGTTATCATCAGAAGCAAAAGTGTTTAACACCTAACAAAGTTAGCACGGGTCAGCTTTATATCCCTTTTTAATCTATAATAATATTTTAAAATAACAGAACAATATTTTATCAAAACGAAACCTTATTTACTCTCAGCTCGCAGTCAGAATAATGAAAAGCCAAACATCTTAATATCGCTTTAATCTGCAGTCCATACAAAATTATTTTACCTTGGAGTTTGAGAAAATGACTTTTATGACATTCGAATAAAGATCCTGAAAGAGGCAAAGTAATTCTGAATGCGCTGTTTGAGCGTGGCTTGGCGAGCCAGACTGCTCTGGTGCGTTGCGTCGTCAGAGCACATATTGGTTGTGTCGACGCAGTGACGACGTGTTAATTTTCCAAGTTGTATCGTCGTGCGTTATATCGTTAAAGAATAATTAAGTATGTTGTGCCACATTGTACCAATAGCATCTCGATTACGACACTGGCATAGTATAAAAATGTATACTGTGGTCTATGGTATCTGCTAATCAGTGCATATTTTAACATTAATTTCGCCAGCTTACAAGATAAGATTTATATACACTACATATTACTTCGTTCAAACATTGCGTCCGTTGAAGCACCGCACCAAAGGTTCTTCTCGGCGGGTTAGAGCCAATCCACACGGCGCGTTGCGTCAGCACTGCATCGACGCAGCGCTGCCGTTGCGTTGTTTTACATACAAATAACCAAGGTGCTCACACGGCGCGCTGCGTCGTCGCAACGCACACTGTATGACGGACAGCAGCCCCCGAGACGAAGCGGGAGGGGGTGTTGACGTTAAGACTGCTTCGTAATAACGCTGGGATGACGCAGCGCCCGTGTGGACTGGCTCTTAGTTCCCGAACAAAGTGGTACCAAGTCCATCAAAATATACATTTAGAAAGAGTTAATTGCTAACTAATTCGCAAATACTTTTCACATCATTGCCATAACCGACCTCAAACAGTATTTCCTTATCATGGGAATGGCGAACAAACAGAAAAAAACATATATTTTAACCCATCAATCCCCAAGCGGCAGGCGGCTGCCGCATAACAATTGAAAATCTACTGTGTATGCGATACCCACGAATTAAGAACCTCCTTTTTTGAAGCAAGTAAATATGTAAAATCGCAGACGCTGCGACGACGCAACGCACCAGAGCAAAGTGGCTTCTCACCAAGATGTTTCGATCACAGAACAGCGTACAGCGTCGGAAAGTCATTTGAGAATGTCAACCGTTATCGTCGACCCCGCTTTTTCCTCCATTTTCCGTGAAAACATCCGACTTGTCACCGGATTTGTTGATCAGTTTAGCTATTTTTAGATTGTTGTTTCAATTATATAGTGATAACACCAAAAATATATTTGCACAGCAAATAACTGTCGGAATATTAAATATATACTAATATTATAATTGGAAAGAGTTTGTTTGTTTGTTTGAACGCGCTAATCTCAGGAACTACTGGTCCAATTTGAAAAATTCTTTCAGTGTTAGATAGCCCATTTATCGAGGAAGGCTATAGGCTATATTTTATCACGATAATACTAACAGGAGCGAAGAAATAGAGGAATATGTGAAAAAAAACGGGGTAAATTATTTGAAAAGGCTTATCTCACGAACTACTGGAGCAATTTTTCTGTTATTTGGCACAGAAAAGAAGTAGACCACGTGAAGGACCGTAGGCTATTTTTTGTGGACTAATTTGTCAGTGAAATATCTAATTTACGCGGGCGAAGCCGCGCTGAACGTTATATTTCGCGTGGTCACGACATCACGCGTAAACCGCTGGACCCATTTTGCTGAAATTTGGTATATTTAAAAGATACTTTGAGTCCCGAAAAAGAACATAGGATACATTTTGTCCCGGAAAAATGTATGGTTACTGCATAATATACTTTTATGATTTGCACGTAAACTATTCAATCTATTTTGATGGAATTTGGTATGGAGATACTTTGAGTCTCGGGAAAGGACAAGAATACTAATTTTGTCCTGGAAAATGTACGGTTCCCGCACAATAAACTTTTATGATAATCGCCTAAACTATTCAATCTATTTTGATGAAATTTGGTATGGCAATACTTTCAGTCTCGGGAAAGGACAAGGGATACTTTTTATCCCGGAAAATATACGGTTTGATACCTATTTTGATGGGCATGGAGATTGGAGATACTAATTTGAATCTGGGACAAGGAATGTTTTTGGTCCCGGAAAAATGTGCAGTTTCCACACAATGTACTTTTCTGATTTGCGCGTAAACGACTCAATCGATATACGGGAACAACTATAAACTAAAGTCCACGCGGACGAAGTCGCGGGCAACAGCTAGTAACTATCATAAAAAATTAAGTGCATTAATGCCGAATTACGGCTTTGTACGCCCTATACTCTATAGTAAATACCTAGTCTCATAGACAGACAGACAGACGGACGGACAGACCGAAACTATAAGGGTTTCTTGTTGACTACGGAACCCTAAACACGACATTTAACGTTGGACGCCGACGTCCACGTTTTACCGTAGAAATCGAAGTCCGCGATACCATTCAGAATAATTATAAATGCGCACGATGTTATGTGTGGTTCAGAAGAGTGTAGACATCGTCATGGCCTCTAATGGCCGATTTACACGGGTGACTAAAGCCGCACGATTTACGCCGCATGGCGAAAATCGACCGTGTAAATGGCAATTCGACTACGCCGCATGCGGCTAAAGTCGCATGCCCCAAAGTCGTGCGGCCAATGGCCGCATGCGGCTGGTGACTAAAATCGACCGTGCAAACGCTCAGTCGCAAGTGATCGCTTGCTGCGAAATGCGAATACTACTGTTGACTGGTGACTTGCCGGGTGACTAAAATCGACCCGTTAGTCACCCGTGTAAATGGGGTGGCGATTCGACTTGGACAGGCGATTCGACTGGTGACTTGAATAAACATAGTAAATATATTTTTATGAGTAAAAGTGTTATGATCCAAAATAAAAAAGTAAGATTTTATACAACATATTTTATTAACCATAAAATAATAATTAATCTTAAATTTAAAAAAATATACACCACAGCCGTTCATACACTTTGTAGAGGTAGTCTATTATTTTACATATTTGGAAACTAATACATTATATAATATTTTAAACAACAATAAAGCCCATTAAAAACTGAAACAGTGATTCGTGCGTCAAACCTTATACCTATTCAAATTAAAATAATATAAAATTAAAATATTATGTACAATGCAATGTACACATACACGTACTTACTTACATAATATCTACTAATATTGTACATACAATGTTAATCTCTATTAATCGCACTTTAATTTTTATGTATGAAAATATATTCATAAAGCTATATTTTGTGCCTAGAAAAGTATAAAACATTTTTTAAACCATCAGAGATTGCAAATGGCACAGTCTATGTTATTTGTTCAGGTTATGTAGTCAATGTTAGTCGTGATCAGTGACAAGATATTATATCCGACAAAACATGAGTGCTACTTTACATTTAATATGTACCCATCTAATTGTAACTATACAACGTGTAACAAAACTAAGTGATAACTGGAGATCGCCCAATAGTCGAAACTCGATCTTAGTTTCGACGTCATTAGGACTACTACTTTTAATTTGTAAAAAAATATTTACTTTATCATATTTTTTTTCAACTCTCGTCTCTGGGACTCAGCTGATCTCAGACTGGCCGTGTAAGCCTTGTCTAATAGTATCTAAGATTCAATAAAAAAAACTATAATCCCTATTCAATTTGTCAATTTGTTGTCAACAGAACCATAAAAAAAAAGAGTATAATTCGTATGTATACGTTTGTCACTCAAAAATCTGTCATCTTCTTGAGTGTGCGATTTGTAGTGTGTGTAATGTTTTATTTGTAAAAACAATGTGTGATAAATGCATAATTTCAAAATAATATTAGCTCTCCTTCACCATATAAAGTATAACTATGCAAAATTTCATGTACCTACGTTTCCGCATTTTCACTTGCGAAAGGATACAAAGTTTTTCACTTGCGTATATAGATACTTATATATAAAGAGCAATTTTTTGTTTGTGATTTGTATGGGTAAGCGCCCCAGCGCCATGAATTTTTACATACAAGTAAAAAAGTTGCTTTTTCAGCGCTGCTACTTTCACAGTGAACTCTAATATAAGCGACAAATAAACACCCTAAAGTATTAATTTTGTTACACCCTGTAATTTTTATTTTTGCAAATGAACGTTCCTTATTATTCTTGTTTTGTTTTTTAAATAATTTTGTCTTTGCGTTTTTTTTTTTTATAAACTTTCTTCTAATCTGTCTGCAACAGCGACGCAGCGAAGATCTGCTGCAAGATGTGCGGTAGCTGCGACACGTCGGAGCACACGTGACCGTGGCCAGCCGGCAGACGACGCAGCAACCTAAACAGTACATGACTGTGAGTGCACGTATTCCACATTACATACCAATAGGCCATACGCCGAACGCGCCATGAGGAACTTCGTTCCAAAAGTGATAGTTCAAAAGGCAAAAAAACTAGGCTTTTTATAGCTAGTACTTACATATTGGCTTCGTCTCCCAAACTCCCTATGAACAGAGCATGCGCCTGTACTCGCGGCTCAGACACGAGGATGGTTCCTAGCCGCTCTGGCGGGATGCCGTATCTGAAATATTGATTTCAATTTGTTTACACGATATTATCATTATTATTATGTACTAGATGTCCCGCGCGGCTTCGCCCGCGTAAATTAGGAATTTTACAGAAACCGTACATTTTCCCATAAAAAATATTTCCCCCGTTTTTCCCACATTTTCCTGAGTTTCTTCGGTCGTGATAAAATAATATAGCCTATAGTCTTACTCGATAAATGATCTATCTAACACTGAGATAAGTTTTTAAATCGGACCTGTAGTTCCTGAGATTGACGCGTTTAAGCAAACATACTCTTCAGGTTTATAATATTAGGTAGGTATAGATTTTTTTAAATTATCGCTTGACAAACTCGAGTCTCGATCTAAAAGACTATGAAATGGTATAATATGGTAGTGATGATGATGATGAATGTAATATATGCTTTCTGTTCTTAAAACAACGCCGAAACTCCCAAACTTGTATCTATAAAGAATCAGGAGTTCTCTCAGCGCCTTCCGAACCACGGTATACCAGGTATATCTCGGTGCAAAATCTTACTTGTTGGTAGCATATGCTTAGAATACTTCTCACGAAACCAAAGTCACCACATGTTTCCCTATAAGTTTTGAGGAGTTCCCTCGATTACTTATGGATCCTTCATCAGATCACCACTTTTATGAATATAATACCAAATTGGGACGATACCCCATATACCAAAAGAAAAATTTTGAAAATCGGTTAATAAACGGCGGAGTAATCGTTGAATATAAGAAAACGAACATAACACCTCCCCCATTTTCAAAGTCGGTTAAAATTGTACCCTCAGTGTTATTCTGATGTATAAGCTATATTATTGTAAAGTTTCATTAAAATCCGTTCAGTAGTTTTTGCGTGAAAGAGTAACAAACATCCATACATCCACACATCCATACATCCAAACAAACTTTCGCCTTTATAATATTAGTAGGATAGTTCGGTTTGAAGTTTAATAACTTAATTTTGACATTAAAAAGGTGATATTTTAAATGCTCACCTTTTTAATTCGCTTACGCATATTTTCGGCTTTCCAAGATGCTGTTACACAGCAATATTTTAATGGTAGATAAATAATATGAAATAGTAACATTAATGTTCGTTTTGATTTTAGCACCCTATTATAAATAATACTAAGACCTAAAAGATCTTTGACAGGTAGGTGTATCACGTAAAAGTGCTCCACATAGCAGTTATATTTAACGTTATAAAACATTGTGTAACACGATAACATTTTATAAAAAGTCAAGAAATAAACGTGTGTTTTGTTATAATTTGTTTAAAAAAAGTTAGACAAAAATTTTACAAGATGGTATACGCCGTGATACGCCATATTAATATGCTTATAGCTACCTCCTGAGATTGGCGTCAGATAGCAGCAGCACAATCGCGTCGTCGGCATCTTCGGCCGCGAGCTGCGTGACGGCGTGCTGCGCCGCCGCCAGCGTGTTGTCGCCCGACCAGCAGAACTGAGCGTGCGCGTGCATCGTGCGGATTATCTGGAAATAAATTGCAATATATGTAAACATTTACGTAATTAAATCTTATTAAACGCCGCTGCAACTATATTATATTACCAGTAATCGAAAACGCCAAGTATCTGAATAGTTACTGAACCGTATTAAAATATGCATAATATATACACGCATACGAGCGAGAATTTTACGTCCGTGTTGCGTATTTAGTGCACTTGCGTACATATTGAGTGTAGCGTACGTATTGCGTGCACGCTGCGTACGTATTGACTATTGAGTGTATCTTGCTTACATACTGTGTGCATGTTACGTCCGGTTTTCGTACTGAGTGAATGTTGCATACATTGCGTGCATGTTCTGTGCATTTTGCGTACACCTTACGTACATGTTACGTACATTGCGTGCATCTTGCGTACATCTTACGTACATGTTTAGCGTCCATCTTACATACATATTGCGTACATTGCGCACATATTTCTTGCATCTTACGTACAAATTACGTACACGTTATGTAGTACATTGCGATTTGCCTACGTATTACGCATATCTTGGTACATTTCACGTTCATATTACGAGCTGGCACGTACCTGTAGCCTCTGTTTCTCGTTCTCCGGTGGTCTGTCCACCCTCACAAGTTCTAAAGCGTGCTCCTCACCCGAGTGACCGATTATATCGTAGCGGATCCTCGCTTCGTACCCGCGAAGCGCTTCCATTAGAAGAACTACGGCCTCCATAGAACGTTCGAGACGACCGTCGTACGAGTTGAACCTGAAGTATAGAAATAGTGTCAATAATATTACGTCGTTGGTTTTTTCTGACGGCTTTAATTAATATAGTCTAAGACCTAACTTGTAATATTATATTGTTTAAAAAGAACGTTTGTTTAATTACCTGTACATACTCCCCGACACGTCTACGACCACTCTCAGTCGTTTGGGCTTGTCTGGTGGTGAGCCCGGCGGGGGTTCCTCCTCCACGCGCCGCCTGTAGATGGCGCGCTCGCCCGTTATACCTGAAATATAATTGTATAGTTGTATATAATGTAATTGTGTAATATATTATTTTTTCAATCTCTTATACACCGTCAATCAAAGACAATCCGATCAAAAGGTTGACTGGAATAGATTGCTTGCAGTGTTGCCAACTATGGGGATTTCCCACTAAATTTAGTGGGAAAAATAAATTTAGTGGGTTTTTTAGGGGGTAAAATATTTTGGGGATATTTTTGGGGATAAATTTTTTTAAGAATGGAATATTTTTTTAATAACAACCTTAAAGTGTCTCGGAACTTTGCCGCGAACGACCGTGACGGACGAAAATTCAAACGAAATGCTGCTTTATGACATAGGCTATACATAGGTTTCATTTTACTCAATCACTAGCTATTACGTCGCCACGCCGCCGGCGGGTCGCCACGCAAAATATGTCAGTAGAAAATGATACCTATATTCTATGTCATAAAGTAGCATTTTATTTGAATTTTTACCGGTCGCGGTCGCTCGCGGCATAGATCCGAAAGCCACCTTTAAAGCTGCGCGTGCACTGGATCGGAATCGGAGCGTACGGAGCGTACGGATTTGTTGCTTCGTATTGATTTGTATGGTACTGCGTACACTGGATCGGCATTTCTGCGCCTGAGACCGGAATTTATGCCGATGACGTCATCCGCAGCCGCGTCTATGGGTCAATTTATATATTTAGTGCAGAGTCAAAGCGCATCGAAACAAGGTATCGAAACTGAACATAGCAAATCCAACCTTAACTCCAAAGCGTTAATTAAACATTTCATATTATATACATTAATAACTAAATTGCCGATGCGGAATCCGAATGCAGTGGACGCACACCATCGGCTTTTCGTAAATAATCGGAGCGTACGGAGCGTACGCTCCGATTCCGATGCAGTGGCCGCGCAGCTTTAGATGGAACTGCCACACAAAGCACATGTGTCGCTATAGTTTTTTGAGTCGTACCAGCTGACAGCTGTAGGCTGACAGAAGATGTATTTGTTGTCGTTGTATACATGTAATGAAAAAAAAGATTGAAGTATGTATTTAAAATATGCAGGGTAGATGGAGGAGAACTATCTTATATTCAGAGGGATATTTCAAAAAGTGTCCAGCTGTACGCAGTAAATAACAGTTGAAAAATCCTCCAAGAGTGGCGCTAGCTGCAGCAAAGGGTATGGAATGAATGTAGCCGTTGGTGACAAAATATAAATATATATTATTTAAATAGTATTTAAATTTATTTAAATAATATATTTTGAATAATATAACCTAACATGGCTGAAATAAAAGCTGCTAAATGATTTAAAATTTACCCTGTTGCTACTGTAGCGCCACCCTAATTTAACGCATTTCAGCGGACACTTTTTACATACAGAGATAGTTCTCCTCCATCTACACTCCATAATTTAAAAACTACTGGCCTGTTTGTTTGTTTGGCCTGTTGAAGGTGTATTTCAGCGTTTTGAGCGCTTAGTAGAACATACCCCAAGAAAATTTAAATATTTTGATTTTTTGGGGAGTTTTGGTTGAAATTTAGTGGGTTTTGAAGTTGCTTTAGGGGGAAAACGTTTTGAATAGTTGGCAACACTGCATTGCTTGTTAGCAATAAGTTCGTCTTTTTTTGCATCATTTAGAATATGTTTTCTTATGTAAAATTGTTTCATTTTGTATTTTTTTAAATTGAAGACGAAAGCGCATAGTGTGGACACACGACAGCTTGCAACTTCAAGTTAACCTGCACAGTCTATTGTTTGTTAGATAAGTATTCCATATATATAATTATTTACGTGTTTAATGCGTAAGGGAATAATACATAAGACACTGAGGCAAATTAACGAATACCTTCAACGATCTTAGCGTCATCCAGTTCCCCGCTGGTCTGGTGTCGGCCCCACTGCCGCTCCTTCTTCTTAGCCTGCAACTCCGCCAGCACGCCGCGTAGCGCTCCGATCTGATAAAATAAAATACCCACAGATCTTATCTACACTCTTCTACACTAATATAACTAAGAGGTAAGGTTTGTTTTGTTTTTGTCTGAAAGTTCTGGTCCGATTGCAAAAATTTTAACACCGATAAAAGCTGGTATGTTCCTGAGTGACATGACATAGACTATTTTCCTGAAATTATGTCGTTTTCAGGATTTTAGCGTAAATAATAATTTAGATTTAATCAGAAGCATTACTGTAAGCATTATTGTATTAATATGTATTGTGTCAGAAGAAAATAGGAGTAGGTAGTATTCCAATTTCCCTCACCATATAAAGCGATTGTATTCTATTCCGAGATCCATATAAAATTAATATGTTTGTTTGTATACCTGCGGCTGCACCGCCTTCAGGAACTGCCCGTACAGCTTGGCGTCGTACTCGCTCATGTTGATCTCACGCAGTCGCTCCTCAAACGCCTTCCTGTTCATCTCCCGCGCCGCCTTCTTCACGTGCTCCGGTATGTCGTCCTTCTCCGCGTCTGATAGCTGGAAATTGTGTATAAGTTGTTTAAATAAAAAAGATGGTGAAAAAAAATACTTATTCACACCTACTCTGTTAACAGTAATTGTTGGTTCAATGATCATACATAAGAATATAACCCAACCTAATCGGTCATTTAACAAGTTCTTTGATGACACTCTGTCCCTGTGTCACTCTCATTAACGAATAAAGATACTAAGGGCCTGTTTCACCACTTCCTGATAAGTTCCGGATAGGCTATCCACAACTTGACTTGACAGATAGAGTATGGAGTATCTGTCAGATAAGTTGTGGATAGCCTATCCGGCCCTTTATCAAGAGGTGGTGAACAGGCCCTAAATATTTTTTTTGTATAAGGATACTAAATATTTTAATTGATATACTAATTACCTACCTAATTACTATATAAAAATTCGTTCACAAAAAATTGTTATAGCGTTTCTACGAAAACGAGATGACAATACATTGGTGGGCAAGTGCAAGATAATAGTAGCCGCAAGTCAATCAGGTAAAAAAGAAAAATAGCAATAGAACTTCTCGGCGACCAAGCTACATAAAAAGTTAGGGACCACATACCTGGTGCACATCGTGTCCCTTATCCAGCCTGTAGGGCCCGCCCTTGCCGCCCAAGCCCGCGGTGTCCCGCCCGCCCGTGCCGCCCGCCCACGTGTTGCCGCCCACGTGGGGCTCGTTCTTTGGGTCCTCTTTGCCGTGCTTGGGGGATGATACGTCTTTACTGTGATAGAAAATATAGGGCAATTAATAATAAATTGGTTGGTTATTATTATTACTATTTTTTATGTGCAAGTATGGACCAGCTCAAATGAGATGCAGACTAAATAACCAAAAAGAGAAAGGGACTTTGTAGCGCTCCGGTAGGACTACCCTGGGTTATTTAGGCCCGATTCGACCAAACTTGAAGTCACACGAGTATAACTATCATGAGAATAATTTTACTCCTTTAATTTACTCTAGGGTATTATCGTTTGCATTTTACCAAGTTACTCAAAGAGTATGAAATAAAATGTCAACTATAGTTCACAATGACACCGACCGTGACAGTTGAACCCTGTTGTGCAACTATTCTCAGTTTAATATTTACTCCACCAAAATAGCCCGTGTAAGTATTTACTCCCGTGTAATTACCTCATTCTTGGATTAGAAGTTAGAAAAACGCAAAACCAGCTTACTCTTAGATTAGGAGACAGTTATACTCGAGTAAAATTTTACTCCAGTTTGGTCGAATCCGCCCTTAAAATACGTGGAATTACACCTTACATACGTTTATTAATTAGTATTACAATATTTGTAAAGAAAACTTGTGAGTTAACAAGGTTTGCAAAAGAGAGGCGAATGGCGCCCGCCGGCCGGCGGAAGAGAGCTGGACACCTGTCAAACCCTGTCATGTGTCACCGTTCGCTCCTGTCAGCTGTCAGCTGTCAATGGATCCGGACGCAGGTTGTCGCAGCCAGCGTATAGATGGCGCTGGCTGTCCGTTTTATTGAAATCCTAACAGACTTAAAAGAAAGCAAAAAATACAGTTGTAAAACAGATTATCCAGTAACAGTATAGATGGATAATACTAACCCGCTACTTCTCTCAGGCTTCAGTCTCGAAATCAGCGGACAGCGGGGCGGGAGCGGTGGTGGCGCGGGAGCGGCACGTTTCAATGTATAGATTTATATGGAACTGGCGTCGAAAGCAGCGGCGCGACGCGCACCAAGTTATACTCCCTCCCGCGTCACCGCTCCCGCCCCGCTGCCCGCAGATTTCGAGACTGAGGCCTCAAGGCCTCTGTCTGTCAAATCTGTATTTGGTCGTGACGTGTCGCGTCGCTACACTGCAGCGTAGTGTCGCCTAATGCGGTCTAATCTTAAATATTCGTCCATGACTAAAGCAGTAAAGTTGACAATACTAACCCGCTAGTCCTTTCAATGGTCATCTGTATCCGTTTTAACGCCTCCTTAGACCGTCCCTCTAGCACGCCCTCTGTGGGCAGACCCGTGGTGTGTAACACTTCGAGTAATGTGTCCGCCGTGTCCTTACTGTAGCGGTCGAAATCGAACACGTTACCGATGGCCGTGGCTAGATCTTCTTCTGGATATCTCTAGAGTGGAAGAAAACGAATGTTCTTTAGACCACACAACTGAAGTAAAATTTCTTGAGCTCCATCTATATAAATACACCGCGCGCGTACCTCTCCGTTCGCCTCATCCGATCACACTTTGCGTAACGCTCACGTCACGCATTTGCCAGCTTACTCCCAAGTCAAGTGTGCGTAAACAAGTTTTACTTAAAAAAATGATTTCGTTTTTTTGTCATCACTGTGTCGTACTCGTAATTAAAGCTGTCAATACTTCTCATTTTACTTGCACATGAGTTATGTTTTCGTACGCGAGTGAAAGCAAAAGGCGATGTAAGATTTTGCAAATGTCCTTTATTCAAAAACTAGCAATTGCTAAATGCTCAGTGTTGTTGTCTAAACTTTTAATAGAACTGTAGACTTAATTTATGTTTATTTAATAAGTACTTTCACCCACGTAACATAGAATAATAGTGTAAATTAACTAACCTGTAAATGCTTAACAATATTCACCAACTCCCTCGTAGAGTAGGGATACGTAAGCTGTCCCTGGTCTGCCATATCTCTTAACATCGCGAATGCCTGGACAAGCTTCCTCATGACGTCATATGGTACGTCGGGCCCGTATGACCGTAGCAGGGTTAGCTCCGAGTCGATCGACGGGTTGTCTACCGCGTGGCAGGAGAATAGATCACCTGAGAGATTAAGGGGTTAATATATTACGACACAGGTAAGAGGAAGGGTGATTTTTACTGTGTTTTTGATGAATGAGGTGTCAATAGATTTCAAAACTACTTTATCTGAATATTTTGCAAAAGCTGTCCAGATTATTCATATAAAAATAACCTCCTATAAGTTTATAAATCAAAAACTGTATCTGAATACTAGCTGTCCCGGTGAACTTCGTGTCACTTTAAAGTCCAGGGAAGACTTCTACGAATATTTTAAGACTAAAATTAGCCCAATCCGTTCAGCCACTTTTGAGTTTTAGCGTTACTAACACAATTGAAAATCCATTTATATATATATATATATATATATATATATATATATATATATATATATATATATATATATATATATATATAGATAATATAAAATTGTAAACTATCTGGTGCCCGCGACTTTTCACCTAAAAATACAGTCCTACTTAAAATCACGCGATCTTTCTAACGAACGTGGTTGCATAACGATATGACGTCAAACTGGCGGGGGTGCGGGGTAGTATCTTCGTCTCTTTCGCGCTTTTGCACGTGTTGGTTTGAACAACACTGTCGTATTCAGTCTTACTCGCGGAGTTGTGATGAAAGGACGTCGTTCGTTTGTGATATACAGTTTTAACCTTGAAAAACGCAGTGTTCATTAAAAGGTAAGTTCTGTTTGAATATTACTGTTTTGTGAAATAGAGTAGTAATTTCAAGTTAATACCTTATTTACAATAAATTGTTGCATCTGGTTTGTAACAGGTGTTTCTAGTTTAAAGAACTAATTTGAGATACTTCCATGTTCACAAAAGTTTTTTTTTGTTTAGTGCAATTTTGTCTCGATGAAAAAGTATTTATCGTAAATAATATTATGTAAATTTAAAATAACGTGGATTTGTAGGGTTTGTTTTGGTTATGACTCTTTATTGTTTAGAAAAACTTAAAAAATAATAGTATTAAAACAAAAAAGTTTTATATTCAACATAATTTGTCGTGTATTTGTTTGAATTAATTATGAAAAGAACTCTTTTCCTCTTTTCTATAACTACCTAATTTTTTTATTTTACAGAATGATTTCGCAAAGAGTTACCTTAATCAGAAACGCTGTTAAAGATAATCCAAGAGAGGGAGAATCCGCATTAGTTTCTTATGATGAGACCGTGAATATTATGTCTACTCAAGGTATTACTTGTAAAGTGTAAATATATCTATATTATAAGTATCTATAAGTATTTCGTTTATAGATTATCAACACTATATTTGCTTGTTATAAATAGTGGTTTAATTTGCATCTATTTTCATTATTATTTGTAGCGACTAATCAAGAATGGTGCCCGATGATAGTCCTGAAGAACCAATAGCTTCATCTTCTACTTTCAATGACACATCTAACAACACAACAGGTAAAATTGTAGGCAATGTCTCCAAAAAGTTTTAATTATGTAGGTTAATTGTGTAGGCTTATGAAATTCATAATTTATGTTTTTTGTTAATTACTGATTATTCTTCCAGAAGCCAATAAATTAGAGGAGATTGACTCTGATTCGTCATTATTGTCCTCGGTCCATCAAGTCGAAAATTATGGTAAAGTTCTTGAAAGTACACAAAATCTGATAATTCTAGAAACAATGAACACTAAACAGTTAAATGCTTAAATATATATTTCTTCCAGAACCATGTTTTCCCGGAGTTAACTCGGATGATAGTCCGAGTAGATAGATTATAGATAGATAGAAAAAAAGAGAAAGACTTCCTCTAATCCTAGTCGAATTAAACTAAGACTAAATTTAACAAAGGTTAAAACTAAGAATTAAGAATAAAGTTATATAGTAATAAGTAAACCATAAAAATACTGATACTACTAAGAGCCAAAGACCCCAACGGTCTTTAGTGTGCTCAAAAGTGTAGCTAGTGATTTAAATTTGTTTATTTAAATACTAAGAATGATGTACACTAATAAAACACACTTTTCTTGCACTTTTTCCACTATATTAAGATATTATTATAACTTTTAACAAATAACACGACCGGTTTCGAAATTATTCATCATCAGGTGATGAATAATTTCGAAACTGGTCGTGTTATTTGTTAAAAGTTATAATAATATCTTAATATAGTGGAAAAAGTGCAAGAAAAGTGTGTTTTATTAGTGTACAACATGAATTTCCACCAAGAACCGACAGTACAATCAATTACATACTAAGAATGATGTTTAAACTATTTTTATGTGATTTTTTTTTAAATAAATAAACGTTTAATAGTGAAATGTTTGTTTTCATTTTGTATTATTTTGAAAATTTATTCCTAATATTTGTGGAACATGGTAGTATTATGAATGCTCCTTAAACATAACTGAATGAATTAACAAATCATGAAAAAATAGGATGGCATAGCAAACTAAGCATGATGTTTAAATAATGTCTCAAAAAATAATCGAAAAGCCGATCGTAGACCCTCAAAATTACATTTTTATGAAAATAAAATTTTGTACTTACTACTTTGGTTTAGAAGTATTTTTTGTGAAAAAAGGTATTATTATGGTCCTGCCTGCAGATTTTAATTTTTTTCTCAGAAATAGCAAAATTAACAAACTTGTGCAGTGAACAAAAACATTATCAATAAAGTAAGTTTACAAAATATAAAAGAGAGGTTAACCAATTATCAACGGAAATGGAAATATATTGATTTGAAAACTTCAAATCGCTCTCCTGAAAAATAGGCTTTTTTGAGTTAATACCCTGTTCATCCGGACCAGCGACATAATAAAGATGAATTATTTTTCCTATTTTTACATTTTCCACTGATACTTCGCTCCCAATGAACGCAGCGATGTTGTATAGCCTAAACTCTAAAGCAGATCAAAAGGAATATCCAACACAAAAAGATTTTTTAAATTCGAAGCAGTAGTTCTTGAATCCTATATAAATATTAGCAGAGTAAGAAATAAATATTACTTAAATTTAGTTTGTTATTATTTTTAGCAATATTCCGCGAAATATTATTAGTTTTCGCGGAATATTGCTAAAAATAATAACAAACTAAATTTAAACTATGGATTTCCGCAAAGTAACGCCTGATTCCATTAACTATTTAGATATTACTTACCCAAAGATGCGAAAAAGTCGTTGCCCAGAAACGGGAACCCTGGTCTGTTTGCCAACACAATCATTCTAAAGTCATCGTGCACAGGAATGAAACTGGAGATGTCTCCAGCAGAACTATCCAGCATGTGTTTGGGCACAATTCTTCTGCCATCACTCAGTATCATCTCCCCATCTTCTACCAGCGTCTTGAGGATACAAGTCACATGAGTTGGCGCCTTATCCGCTTCATCTACCACCAAAACATGACCGTTTTTGACAGCCTTAACCAGAGGGGAATCTTCGTATATAACTACACCATCTTGTACCGTCGGTTGTACCGTCAAAGACTGGACAGTTGTGTCCCTATGCAGTTGGATATACTCTCTGGGACGGTTCAGAAGTTGAAGCAACCTGTCTGCTATCTTATTCTTGCCCACTCCTTGGTTACCGACTAGCAGGAGATGGTTTCCGAGCAAAAAGTCTTGGAGTAACCACTCTAGAAGTTCTATATGCTGTGGTACGTCATAGAAGAGTATATCTGGGACCTTAGTTAGGGCATCCGTTTTGAACACTTCTATAGAAGTTTTGCCGATAGTGAGCGTTCCGTTTTGAACTGAACAAGGCAGTATCTTCTCGGGTCGGTTGTGACCAAATCTGAATGGTGGTTCTATGTCCATTTTTTGGCAGGCCCCATCTAAAGCTCTTCTGGCGAGATTCGGAAGGAATTTAGCTAGGAAAGTCCTCTGTATGGTCACATACGCGGTATCCGTGGGATATTTGGCCATTCTACTGGCTATTCTTAGCAGCTGTCGTGTGGATAGTGAAGAAGAGAGGTTCTTCAGTGTGCTGTCGTCAGATTTCCGCAGCTGATCCGCCAAATTGATAATGGAATGCATCGGTTTGGAAATGTTGCCGTACTGAAAAAAAAAACCGTTTATTTTTACTCGGCTACGCCAAAGTTAATAAGGATTTAGCAGTCAATGTATGTATGTAAGCATGTATATCTGTATGTTCGTATGTGCCCCCACAGCTAAACTACTGATCCGATTTTAATAAATAAGGTGTCAATAGTTTAGTAATGATGCCGAAGGTGATATTGGCTAACATTGGAATTTTTTTTTCAACATTAAGTATTGCTCTATAGTTTTTTTTTACCCTACGTACTATGTACCGGTTTTCGTTTTTTTAAATTATTATTTGTTTTCTTCAACAAATACTCACAAGGCTCTCAATAATGAATATCTCCTCGTCCTTACTCAGGTTCCTCATCTCGTGGAAGACGAAGAGGCTCAGTATTTCCGGGGACAGCCACTGTTGGCCACGCCCTGTGGTGGGAGGCTCCGCTAGAGCCACTATTCTGCAATATTAAAACACATTGTTTACATTACAACTTTTCCACAGTGCGTTTTTCGCGTAACATTTTGCCGCGCACTGTAAAACTCTGGAACGAACTGTCACCAGCAGTATTTCCGGACCAATACGACCTGCAAACCTTCAAGAAGAGAGCGTATTGCCTCTTACATGGCCCGCAACGCACCTGCAGCTCTTATAATATTGCGAGTGTACACGGGCGACGGTAGTTGCTTTCCATCAGGTGACACGTTTGCTCGTTTGCCCCCTTATTTTCTAAAAAACCAACCAACAGCGTCGCTGCTTACCCCGCGGGTAAAGACGAGGAGTATAAATAAGGGCCGGAAGACTATACATTTTCAACTTGACAAAGACGTATTTGAACCCGAACCACATTTTATCCCTATCAGTATTTTTCTCTACATTTGCATCCGTATTCACTTCCGTATCCGCATTCACATCCGCATCCGAAACTTTTAACAGAAAGCAACGTTGCGAACAATTTGTTTAGGACCTGAAAGCTGGATGTATCCTCTTCACCCCGCTCTCGTCTAACTCCTGTGGTGAGAGGCCAGAGGCGACGAGGTCGTCGTATCTGTCGTGACGGAGCATACGAGTGCCGTCGTGAAGCTGCAGCTCGCGGTCGTGGACTAGCCTAGAACAAGAGGTGATTATATTAGCAAGATTGGTACATAAGTTAAAGCCATTCGTATTCAAATAAAAGAACATTAAGAGTGCCTTCACATTAAGTCACCAGTAGTGCGGCAGCAGCGCGACTTCTATACTATCTATAGAATAGATAGATCGTATAGAAGTCGCGCTGCTGCCGCACTACTGGCGACTTAATATTGTGAAGGCACTTAAATTTGAAATTTGTATTCCCATCAAAAGCCTTACAACTGTCGATATGTGACTGCATAAATACGGCTCCAGTTACTGATATAAATACATATGGCAACGAAAATCGTAAAACACGTAAACAAAAAAACGTATGACCGACCCGAGCTTGGCAAATGGCAACCAACTGAAAGTACGAAAGTTCTACGAACTGCAAACCTAGGTGTGCATCTCATGGCAATATTTTTTAATTAATTCTTGAGTCAGTCACCCCGTAGTATTATTTATTATTCGTAACTTATAGTTCAATCAATATAATTTTTTACACATTCACATTAACTTAATAAATACAAAATTTTATTTTCCGATCCTAATAACGTGCCAACTTACACTGCAAGAGTGAAATGCTGCCTTGTATCGCCTCTAGAACTTAACAAAAATTAATACACAATTTTACCGTTTATGAGACCTACCTATGCAACACGGCCAATGTACTAGCGTGTATTCTATGTAGCCCATCTAATACCGCCATATGCCCGTGCAGCGCCGCTTCCACCAGCGCCGAGTTCCTCCACACCGTGTCTCCATTCTCCAGGGTGGTTCTCTGCTGCACAAGGTCCCGAGCCGTCATGTCCTGGTACAGGACTATCGGCTCTACGGCGTAACCTAATAGGGACGATAGTTGCGAGACGAGAAGGCTCTTGCCGCAGCCTTTTGGGCCTAGAAGAAAAATGTAAAGGGGTTAGCCATGCTTTGGCAGGTGTCGGTTTGATAGACATAAATAGTTTGATTGACGTGGGAGAGCCATGCTTCGGCACGAATGGGCCGGCTCGACCGGAGAAATACCGCGTTCTCACAGACAACCGGCGTGAACAGCGCTTGCGCTGTGTTTCGCCGAGTGAGTGAGTTTACCGGAGGCCCAATCCCCTACCCTATTCCCTTCCCTACCCTCCCCTATTTCCCTCTTAAAAAGCCGGCAACGCACTTGCAGCTCTTCTAATGCTACGAGTGTCCATGGGCGACGGAAGTTACTTTCCATCAGGTGACCCGTTTGCTCGTTTGCCCCCTTATTTCATAAAAAAAAGACAGGACGATTATGTTATGCAACAGGTTCTTGACAGCACAATATCTGCTTTGGCAGCACAGTATCTTGCGACAGCTATGGCAAATATTGTGCTGTCTAATGCCTGTTGCTGTTAAAAGATACGTAATCGCCCTGCGAATATATACTGTCTATCAGAAAACCGGAGTGAAATAGTACAAGGCTGAGACTATAGTCTGTTAGCGTCAAGAAGTTATCAGAAAAAAAGTTTTTTAGTGCGAATAACTTATAGTTTTTATCTCTGCTTACAGGTACCGCGTTTTTGTGCTTGCGTGATAAAGACAAACGCGATGCGATAATGAAAGATTTTTTGCTTGGCGCGACAGGCGATTGGACTATCAGATAAATTGATAGCGGACCTACATCGGGGTAAAGTCAAAGTACGTTTAATCATAATCTGTATACAGTGTGTAACAAAAATAAGTGATAATGCTCTAGGGTGTGTACATGTTCCTTGTAGAGAGTTCACTGTGAAAGTAGCAGCGCTGAAAGACGAATTTTTTTTTTACTTTTGTATGGGCAAGAGCCCGAGCGTCACGAGTTTCCCCATACAAAAGTGAAAAAAAAATTGGTCTTTCAGCGCTGCTACTTTCACAGTGAACTCTCTTCAAGGAACACGTACACACCCTAAAGTATTATCACTTATTTTTGTTACACCCTATATGAATTAATTTCTCTACTAGTATTCATCAACTTACCAACAATACAAAAGTCTCCTACACTGTGACTCAAAAGCAGCTCATTCAGAAGTTGAGTTTGGAAGTCGGTTCTTACGAACTTTTTCGCTGCCTTCTGTTCTCTTCTTCTTCCACAAGGAACAGTCAGTTCTGACTTCACCCCATTCACTTCTAGAACAACGTCTGCTTTATTCTCCTTTCGTTTTATATCTTTGAGCACTATATTGCATTTTTCTTCCGTATCTACGTTGAGATTAGCAAAGATATCTTTTACGTTCTTCACGTGGTCTTTGGATAGAAATGAGTTGTACGGGTAGAGGTAGTAAAGAAGCTTGTGGACAGGTATATTCGGTACTTTTTCCTGGAAAAAAGAAACAACTTACAATGAAAAAAGAATTTTGAAAATCGGATCACAAACGGCTGAGTTATCGTTGAACATACTTACTTCAAAAAAAAAGATACATACAGCCGAACGTATAACCTCCTCCTTTTTGGAAGTCGGTAAAAAACTGTTTAATAATATACACAGTAATAAATAGGCGCATCTTGGCGGGGGCACTCCCGTGCCCCCAGATACGCTTTTCATGCACTTATTCCACTTTATTAATTAATTTTATTACAATTTCAATGTTTTACACGACCGGTTTCGCCAAAATCATCAACAGGTGTGTGAAAACACTTTATTAAAATTCAAATTCAAATCATTTATTTTTGCAATTGTAGGTTACTTAAGGTATTACAAAGATGTCCTGGTACTTATCTACAATTAGCCGTTAAGGCGTGCAATAATAATAATAACTCATTTAATATTTTATCACAATTAGTCTAACAATTATTTATTTTTTTATAAATATATGCACTGGTGTTAGTAACAATAATAATAATCAATACATTAATGGCCCATTTCACTAATATCAGCTGACCCGATGAACTTTGTATCGCTTCCATCCTAATATGAAACCTTCCGTGAACTTCCACGAATATTTCAATACCAAAATTATCCGAATTTTTTAGCCAATTCATACACTTTCTCCACTTCATCAAAATCAATTGATAAAGTGGAGAAAGCGTATGAAAAGTCTATATTTATTGCTGTGAAACATGAATTTCCACAAAGTAGTTACAGTATATTTAGGGCCTGTTTTACTACTTCCTGATAAGGCTATCGACCAATTAACTTGACAGATCAAGTATGGAGAATATGTCAAAAAAGTTGTGAATAGCCTATCCGGCACTTTATCAGAAAGTGGTGAAACAGTCCCTTATTATCATATTATGTTAAATAATAGTCAAAATAACTTAAAAAATATATTTTCAATAAAAAAATTATGAGTTGGCTTTTATACCTTAAAAAAAATTTACGCATGTCACGCAGAAGGAAATAACATATGAACCGTACATTTTACAAGGTTTTTATAGGCTTCGGAGCCCCTACGCGCTTTCTAAACTGTATAATTTTAAGTCCATTAAGCCACGAGCAACATCAAGTGGGGGTCTTTAAAAATTATGTACTATCAGAGAAGTTGATATTATGTCAATCCAAGCCGACAGATCACGACTTACATTGAATTGACATAAGCCGACCAAATGACGTAGGTGCGTCAACTGCATATGAATCAATTTCTTCAATTGTACAAATTCAAATATACTGCTATTTTTGTCGTATTGAGAAATAGGGGTCTTTCGCCATAAAGCATAAGTGGTTAAACTATATTATGTCAATTTCTATACTCGTGAATCTATATTGACCGTGCCGTGTCTATAAATTATATTATATATCCAATAAATGCCACGAAATATGGCTCCTTCGTCCTTGAGGTATTAAGTACTGACGTAGATTTACGACGATTGTAGATATGGGCCATATTTTTGTGTTATTTATATGATATTAGTAACGCTTATTCGCGACAGGCTAGTATTTTAGTTTTATTTAGTTAACATCCTGTTTTATTGCTATTATTTATACAGGTTACAAAAACAGTTTATCATCTTATTAATATTAAGGCGCTTTGCAGACGATGGGGCGGGGCGGGCCGGTCAATTTCGCCGCGAACGATCGCACACAGGGAATCCTATATTACCAACGCACACGGCGGGCTAAAAGCGGTGCTCTGCGAGCACTGGCGGCGCATGTCCGCGGCTGCCCGCCGTGGATCACACAAACCAGCTTACATGCAGTAACGCAGACGGCGTGTGCTTTGTGCACGCGACGCGGGCAGCCGCAGACATCGACGGGCGTACGCGGCGAAATTAACCGGCCCGCCCCGTCCCGCCGTCTGCAAAGCGCCTAAAAATAATAACTTAGCTTCTCTGACAAATATATTATAGTAAGTTATATAGCACAATGAGTTTTGCAATCTCAAGTCCTGCTTTTAATACTTCGATCACAGTTTCCAGGAATTGCTATTGTATTCTATTGTTGTCGCGATCACCGGTGCTCTTATGGGGCTTGAAGAATTAATATTGATACACAATAACTTGACACACAAAATTTCTATGCCACATTCACGCTTTTCTCCAGATAAGGCAGAATTTTTTTTAAAACACACTTTGAACTGCGTCAAGTCTCATGGTTGAAACCATAGTTCAATAGTTGTGCAACTATATTCTATAACTAAGTTAATACGGCCTTCCCCACGCAATATCACCATCAGATAGTCAAAGGTCGGCAAAGTTTTGCGCGAAATTGCAAGTTTATCAATTATCATTTGAACTAATTTCTAATTTCGACTTGGCCATTAAGTTTGCGAATATTTGGGTTAAGAATAGGAGCTTATTTTAAAGAACAACATTATGTATCTATTTGTTTTAACTGTTAATATAGAAGCGCTGAAAGAGTTACTTTTAACTTCTATTTTTCTATGAGAAATGCGCTAATATCATGAATTTTTCCATATTTTTTTTAAACTGCTACTTTTACAGTGAATTAACTCTAAACTATAAAGGGCACACACACATTCCATACTTCGTTTTATTACCCAATGTATAGCCGTGAGTTTGTAAATAAATTACGAACTTCTAATTGAACAGTCGACTCCTGAGATGAGGAGGGAAATAACGCTCGATCTACGATCAGGCCCCCAAGTAAATAAGCATTACTAGTTTCGATAGCGAAGTCAAATATCAAAAATTTATGAAGTTAGACATAACGCATCGCTGGCATGGGGAATGCATGTTGACCTACGAATAATAAAAACTAAGGAAATGCAACTTTTGAATTTGGTTCCTTATCGCACACTAAAATATGACAATAGCTAAAACTAAGGTTCACTCGGCGTGACTGGGCGGTAGCGGTAATTGACTCCCTGTCAAAAACTTGTCACTTTGTATATAAGCCGCGATTGACAATAAGTTGTCAGATGTTGTCAATCGCGGCTTTATATAGAAAATGACAAGTTTTTGAAAGGGAGTCATATGACCGCTACCGCCCAGTTATGCCGAGTGAACCTTAGTGTTTCGAAATCACTCATGAAATAAAGACGTTGACAATAATTGTCACTTCCATAATTACACAAAATTCTTGCATGTATTCAGGTCTCTTTGTGCATAAAGTATGCATGTATTCGGGTCTCCGGTCTTCCTTAGTTTTTATTATTCGTAGATGTTGACTAGGGACCCTGATCGTATTATTTCACTCCTACTACAACATTATCTTTCTCTAAACACTCACCAAGATAGCAGCTGCGGCGTGCAAGTTGTCAATAGGGAAGTCTGGCAAGCTGATCTGCTGCAGCTCGGTGCTGGTGAGGGCATATGCAGCAGAGAGGACCCGCTCCAGTTTGTTGCTGTCCACACGGGGCAGTTCTGAGGTGAGGGTCGCAAGGTGCTCCTGGTGGAAGATCAATCACTCATTCAGTTATTTGCTTTAAAAGTGGTACATTAGATGTTAAACATAAGTTCATTACTCAGGACTTACACTCTTAATAATTATAAAGATAGCATGCAAATAATTAAAAAAAAAAGATAAATGTTAGTACACTGACGCTACGAACAGCCAAAATATGGCAAAAAAGGTAGTCTTATGCAGCGGTAATTGTAAAATTACGATACTTGACGCTACTTTGAGAGCTCTGTACCTTTCCGACCGTTCGATGCGACGTAAACTCTCTACGACGCGGCGTATACTCTCTACGACGCGGCGTATACCCTCTACGACGCGACGTAATTCGTATACCCTCTACGACGCGACGTAGACTCACTACGAAGCAACGTAGACCCACTACGACGTGGCGTAGACCCTCTACGACGAAATGTAGACCCTCTACAACGCGACGTAGAGCCGCTACGACGCGACGTAGACCCTCTACAACGCGACGTAGACCCTCTACGACGCAACGTAGATCCTCTACGGAGCTTCTTAGACTATTTACGACGCGACGTAGACCCTCTACAAGGCAACGTAGACTCTCGGCGACGCAACGTAGGCCTCAACAACGCGACGTAGAGCCTCTACGACGCAACGTAGACTCTCTGCGACGCAATGTAGACAATCTATTACGCGACATAGACCCTCTACAACGCGACGTAGAACCTCTACGACGCAACGTGACCCTCTACGACGCAACGTAGAAGCTCTACGACGCAACGTAGAACCTCTACGACGCAACGTTAACCCTCTACGGAGCTACTTAGACTATCTACAACGCGACGTAGACCCTCTACAACGCGACGTAGACCCTGTACGACGCAACGTAGACCCTCTACGACGCGACGTAGACCCTCTACGGAGCTATTTAGAATATCTACGACGCGACGTAGACCCTCTACAACGCAACGTAGACTCTCGGCGACGCTACGTAGGCATCTACAACGCAACGTAGCACCTCTACGAAGCAACGTAGACCCTCTACAACGCGACGTAAAACCTTTAAGACGCGGCGTAGAGCCTCTACGACACGATGTAGAACCTCTACGACGCGACGTAGACCCTCTACGACACAACGTAGAAGCTCTACGACGTGACGTAGACCCTCTACGACGCAAAGTAGAAGCTCTACGACGCTGCGTAGACCCTCTAAGGCGCAACATACGACTGTACGAAGCTACTAGATTACATGGCAGTCGTAGAGACCGAGAGCAGCTGAGGATTCATTGGAGGAGTTAGTTAGGAGAATAGCTTAGTTTATCCTCATAAACTAAGCTATTTTGTTCAGTCTGTATATTTGTCATTAGGATCTCCTTAACCGACCGGCTTGATAGTTGGGTATTTTTGTTTAATAAAACGATTTTTGTTGCGTAAAATAGAATACTAAACACAAAATTCAAAATTATTATTATTATTAACGAGATCTGAATGCTATCAACACATGGTCCACCAAGTTTGGGTTGTTTTTTTTTTTATGAAATAAGGGGGCAAACGAGCAAACGGGTCACCTGATGGAAAGCAACTTCCGTCGCCCATGGACACTCTCAACATCAGAAGAGCTGCAGGTGCGTTGCCGGCCTTTTACAAGGGAATAGGGGAGGGTAGGGAAGGAAATAGGGGAGGGTAGGGAAGGGAAAAGGGTAGGGTAGGGGATTGGGCCTCCGGTAAACTCACTCACTCGGCGAAACACAGCGCAAGCGCTGTTTCACGCCGGTTTTCTGTGAGAACGTGGTATTTCTCCGGTCGAGCCGGCCCATTCGTGCCGAAGCATGGCTCTCCCACGTATGTTGTCTGTGAATGCCGCTAAGTGTCAAGCGATTTTGATAGGAAGCCCGAGACTACTGAGAAAAGTCGACACTAGAACTCTCCCATCTGTAATTTTCGACGGAAACGTTATTCCTTTCAGCCCTAGTGTTAAGAATTTAACACTAGGGCTGAAAGGTTCGTATATTGATGCTAATCTCGATTGGCGTACTCAGGTGTCTCACGTTGGTAAAAGTGTCACTAATTGCCTGCGGTCTCTCTATCGCATGAAATATTTCTTGCCATCCAGTATAAAAATTTTACTAGTACAAACTCTTATACTCCCAGTACTGGATTATTGTGATACTTGCTACTTCGACCTTAATTCGGAGCACCTCAACAAACTCGACCGGCTTCTCAATAATTCCATTAGATTTATTTTTGGCCTCCGTAAGTACGACCACATCTCCCCTTTCCGTGCCAAGTTGCAGTGGCTGCCGATACGTGAACGACGATCGCTACGGGCATTGTGTACCCTCTTTTCCCTGCTCCACTCTCCCTCTGCACCTGACTATCTGGCTGCTCATTTTAAATTTAGATGTAGCAATCACGACAAAAATCTCCGGTCCACAAATAACATGCTCCTTCTTTGTCCACCCCATAAAACATCACTCGTCCATTCCTCCTTTCATATCCAAGTTATCCTCCTCTGGAACGCACTGCCAGTGGAAGTGAGATTGGCTAAGTCAAAAAAGGTATTCAAGCGCAGAGTTCGTGAATTATTTTTGATTAAGTCTCAGGCAGATTATGAACAGAATAAATTAAGTTGCTTTTAATTAATATATTATTAGTATATATATATATTATATAAAATATGATATTTATTGTGTATATAAAATATATATATATACAGGTTGTAACAAAAACAAGTGATAATACTTTAGGGTGTGTACATGTTCCTTGTAGAGAGTTCACTGTGAAAGTAGCAGCTCTGAAAGACGAACATTTTTTTTCACTTTTGTATGGGGAAACTCGTGACGCTCGGGCCCTTGCCCATACAAAAGTGAAAAAAAATGATCGTCTTTTAGAGCTGCTACTTTCACAGTGAACTCTCTACAAGGAACATGTACACACCCTTAAGTATTATCACTAGTTTTTGTTACACACTGTATATATATATATATATATATATATATATATATATATATATATATATATATATATATATATATATATATATATATATATATATATATATATATATATATATATATATATATAATTTATTTATTACTTTATTTGAACTATAGTATCCGTATAGTATGTAATAGTAATTATTATAGTATGTATTTATTAATGTTGATAAAATTATAGATGTACTTTGCTCTCGCTCTCGTCTCTACATCACCCAAAGGTTGGCTGGAAGAAAATGCCTAAAGGCATTAAGCCCGCCTCTGTACCTTGATGTGTGCAAAAAGTATAATAAAAAAATAAAAAAAATTAAACACTTTTTTACCCCAATACACGGATATTTTTAAAAGCTTTTATTTAACTTGCTCTGTATGTATGTATTAGTATGTATGTTACGGTGGAATTTTGGAACTCAATTTTAAGGTAGATATATTAATTTTATTATTGTTTGACAAAACTCTGTCGCTCCTTTATTATTCAGTCAGTTATAATTTAGAAACACAAATTCTATTAACCGAACCGTTAATTTTGTTACAGTTAACTACGGGGTAAACTTAACTATGGCTTAAACTATAGTTTGTCATGTCATCAAAGTCGGTAATGAATAGCGAATTCTAATTACGTAGAATTAATAGCAGGTGGAATTGTTTTGTCCTAATGGTTGTTACACATGAAACAAATAGGGTTGTACACTTTATAAAGTTTAACAGTGAGCTTACACTTACACCTTTCCTATAAGGTTAATCAGGGTAAGTTTGGACCATAAAGTTAATATACCTGAGCCTGAGCAAGCGTAATGTCACTATCAGTAACACTGCGTGGTAAAAAGAGACGTATGATACATGATAGCAACACTCTTTTTTGACGTCCAGTCGGCACATGCCGCACGTTGACAATTTAATCTCATAGAATTCACGTTCAACCATCCTTGTGTAATATATATACTAGCTATTTGACCGAGCTTTGCTCGGTATTCGATAAAACACGAATAAAATGACATTTTCTAAAAATGATTCCCAGCTAGATCGATTTATCGCCCCCGAAACCCCCAATATACTAAATTTCATGAAAATCGTTGGAGCCGATTCCGAGATTCCAATTATATATATATATATATATATATATATATATATATATATATATATATATATATATATATATATATATATATATATATATATATATATATATATATATATATATATATATATATATATGTGTGTGTGTATACGCACACAGATGAAAACCAATTTCGGTTTCGTTTGACAGCTAGAGATTGTTGCTCTATTCCGATAGGTATATAAACTTTATGGTTCGGACACAGGATAAGTACGGATAATTCAACTTATTACTAAATGAGTCAGTGTTATTTTGCCTGGCGCTACGGACATATATTTTTCAAACGAGCAAACGGGTCACCTGATGGAAAGCAACTTTTGTCGCCCATGGACACTCGCAGCATCAGAAGAGCTGCAGGTGCGTTGCCGGCCTTTTAAGAGGTAATAGGGTAGGAAAGGGAATAGCGTAGGGGATCAGGCCTCCGGTAAACTCACTCACTAACGAAACACACCGCAAGCGCTGTTTCTTTTTTTTTTTTTTTTTTTATGATAGAAGGGGGCAAACGAGCAAACGGGTCACCTGATGGAAAGCAACTTCCGTCGCCCATGGACACTCGCAGCATCAGAAGAGCTGCAGGTGCGTTGCCGGCCTTTTAAGAGGGAATAGGGTAATAGGGGAGGGTAGGGATGGGAAGGGAAGGGAATAGGGGTGGATAGGGAAGGGAATTGGGCCTCCGGTAAACTCACTCACTAGGCGAAACACAGCGCAAGCGCTGTTTCACGCCGGTTTTCTGTGAGAACGTGGTATTTCTCCGGTCGAGCCGGCCCATTCGTGCCGAAGCATGGCTCTCCCACGTATTATTTTGTTTTGGGACTGCAGAAGGAATAAAACTTAGCAGCTTATAAAATAGTTATTTATTTTCAGAAGACAAATTGCTGCCATAGATGGTTGATTGTTTATACTGGAAAGGTTCGAACTTCGAAACTGAATAAATATTTACTCTAGTACACACTACACGGACGCTGTGAACTGTAATAGAGCGAGATGCAATATAACGCATTGTGGATGACACAGTAAATCAATTCGCCGCTGTTTCGCAGTTCGCTGCGTCGGTGGACTAGAGGTGAGCACTCAACTCGCCTAAATGAAAAATTTAACCAAGCTTCGTCGGAAGACTCAAGACATTGTCTGATACGTTAAAAAAAGTCTCTTAGCAGACAAGAATATGCATAGGATACGGACTAAAACAAATGTGTTTTTTTATCGCGCTTTGGCCCACGGCCCACCACACATTCCCACCACTGTATCTCCTGTGTCGCCAGGATCGACAGCAGGAACCCGAGGGACATGCTAAAGCCGTCTTGGGACCTGCAACGAAATAAATCAGAAGAAAATAGGAGAAGTAGAAAGATTCCAATTTCCCTCCCCATACAAAGCGGGAGACAGTACAAAGTTGCAATGACCGAAAGACAGAGAACTTAAGAGGGAGCACTACGGAAATAAGGCTAATAAAAATTGTGACTCCTAAGCTGAAGCTAAGTTAATATTGGAGTTTATTGTGTAAACAAATGGTATGTAAACTCAATACTGTACTGCAATAAAATTGTTGTTGCTCAGCACACATATAAAGACAATTTTTCTTATTTTCTATATTAAATCAATCCGCGTCAAGAAATCAGTGAAAATTAATATTTTTGTCTATCCTTACACTATTTAAATTAATAGTTAAATCTAAACTCAATCGTATAGATAACATCAACTATTAGCATCCGTGCGGGCCAGAGTTTCGGGCCAGGGCAAAACTATTATCACAAGAATCTAACAGTAGAGTAACTTACCAGTTTCTTAAAAATCGAATTCTCTCAACACAGACAAAGGTTGTAAACGCGCGATATAGCTGCATTATTTTGCTACTTGGAATAATTATTTAAATCGGGCTAGTGTGTGCGTTTGTTCCGTGCGGCCTAGCATGAAAATGGTTTACTGTATATCACTATATTGTTCTATTATCGTAGTCTGCAATCACACCGCAATCTACCGATAGCTAAACTTGGCTTTGGACATTATTTAGCTAATTTAACTTTGCTCACGCCATATCTGCATACTACTAGTTGTTGCACCTTCCTTCCTTCTTCCTTCGTCCTTGCTTATAGACACGAAATATATTAAAGATAAATTTTACTTGTTTGTTTGTTTATGTTTAACTCTGAAACCAATGTTGCGAATTTTGACGAAAGGAACTTTTTTTAGATAAACAATAATTATTATTATAGACTACGGAGCATAAGTGATTAAAAAAAATTACGCTTTACATAAATAGACCAAATATTTTAAAATTAACAAAAAAAGCAAAACGTGTTCTAATAACAGCTTTTTATCTGTTTTTTTTTTCGTTTACGTTTCCTAAATTTCGTGGTAGCTACAAATTAATCTTTTACCGTATTGGGGCCACGTAAACACTATATTTTACCAGACTATCATAGGGCAGACTGGTGATAAATCATTTGTTTTGGTGACGTTTTGTATAACAAAACACCGCCTACCAGTATTGCGAAGTCTGATCGCATGATTATATAGACAGTTTTAAATTGTTAATAATGGACCCTTCGTAACGGAGATTTTAAAAGTTATCGAAAAAAAAAATAGTTAAATTGCAAGACTTTATAGGCCGCACTTAGTGACTAACGGTTACTTAAATAATTTAATATAAAGTTAAAAGGACATAGTATGGATTTTACGTCAAAATTCATTTAATTGTCAGTTCATTCAATTAAAGTTAATAATAAGTGCACGTAAGACCTAAGGCCTAATAGGTGTGCTATTTTATACCTCTTTTTTCGACTCAACTCTATCTATCTCTTTGTTTATAAGGTAGATAATAGATATATTATCAGATGTCAAAATACTAGGTTATAGGTAAAGTAGTTTAACTACCTCTACTAATGCACATTTGCCAACATAACGTAAAACGTAGAGTACGTAAAAAAATGTGCCTCTATATTAATTATTATATAGTCTGTAAAAAAATTGAAGAAATTAAAAAGTCGCAACATCTTAGTGTCATCCCTTTCAAATCAATCTAAGAAAAAAGGGATGACACTACGATGTTGCCACTTTTTAATTTCTTCACTTTTTTGACAGACTTTACTTTGATCCCGTCCATTGGAAAGTACCAAAAGATGTAAAGGTTTCATTTACACCTTTTGATACTTTCTACTCTTTCTAGCTAGTGTAAAAGCATCTTAAGATCGAAGCTTAACAAAACTCGACAGGGAAACCGATAAGCAGCCAGTCACACACGCCACGGGAAGTTGCGATGTCGCGACTCGGCATCGCACAACAAATCCGTAGACACTTGCGGTTTTAAGAAAACAACTGTCACATTTTAAAATTGGAACTGCGTTTAAAAAAAAAGGTCTTTGAAAAAGTTACGTTCATTACAAAGTTTACGTTCGAAACTACGAATAATAAAAACTAAGGAATCGTAACTCCCATACTATTACCGTTTTAAATTTGGTTCCTTTTGATCTGTCATGTAACGTCAGCCTAGTGCCGCTCAAGGTCACCTAAATATTGCAAATGTATTGAAATGTGTACCTAAGGTACACTTTTTTGACAAGTATTATGGAGCATGTTTTTTGACGGAGTTACTTTTCCTTAGTTTTTATTATTCGTAGGTTCGAAATTCAAAATGAATAAACGTAGTGTTTTTCAGAAGGTAATAAATTAATATGATTAAATTATTTTTATTGTTCCATCACTTTCATGAATAATGCTTAAATCTATTCTAAAATAGGTAAAAATATCTATTAGTATCTTCGATTAGATTTGTTATGTATGTTGCAATTTTAGTAGTAAACGTATGAGGATAGAGTCAACAAGTAGGTAAATGTTATATTTTTACAATCTATTAATTCTTTCGCGATTCTTAGACTGATATGACGTACAATTAAATAAGTACAACTGATAACAAAATGTAGCGACTACTGAAGGTGTAGAAACTCACTAAAAGCTGCTAATAAAAGTTACATTTCCGATTTAGATCTCTAATTAAATTAGTTTTTTCGTGCTGACGCTTTATGAATTGGCAGAATTTCTATTCAATGTTGTGTGTCGAACGTAATACTTTTGTACCTCATGGGGTCAATTCTGGAACATTATAAATTAAAAAAAATACGTCTCAGTTATCCTTAGGCTGTATTTATATGCGCTCGCCCGAACGCGCGGTGTGTCGGCTACACCGCCATATAACAAGCAAATGTATGTAACGATTTATTTAAATAGCGGCTATGGAGTGTAGATGGAGGAGAACTATCTCTGTATGTAAAAAGTGTCCCCTAAAATGCGTTAAATTAGGGTGGCGCTACAGTAGCAACAGGGCAAATTTTAAATCATTTATCAGCTTTTATTTCAGCTATCTTAGGTTATATTTTTCAAAATATATTGGTATTAACCCAGTAATTCTGTGACTCGGCTATTCGGTTAACTTCAATTTATATTTTGTCACCAACGGCTACATTCATTCCATACCCTTTGCTGCACCTAGCGCCACTCTTGGAGGATTTTTCAACTGTTATTTACTGCGTACAGCTGGACACTTTTTCAAATATCCCCCTTATAAGATAGTTCTCCTCCATCTACCCTCCATAATAGCGGCGCGATCGCGCTGTCATAAATGACAAGTAACATATTTTGCTTGTCATCTCGCGGTGCAGCTGCCAAACCACGCGTTTGCACCACCTCATATGAATAGAGCCTAAGTCCTTACCTATATGGAATTTTAAGAGCTGTTTTACCGAGCTTTGCTCGGTATTCGATAAAACAGGAATAAAATGACATTTTCTAAAAATGATTCCAAGCTAGATCGATTTATCGCCCCAGAAACTCCCTATAAACTAAATTTCATGAAAATCGTTGGAGCCGATTCCGAGATTCCAAATATATATTTATATACCTACTAGCTATCCCGGTGAACTTCGTGTCACTTTAAAACCTTCCCTGGACTTCTACGAATATTTTAAGACTAAAATCAGCCCAACCCGTTCAGCCGTTTTCGAGTTTTAGCGCGACTAACACATTTGAAAATCCATTTTTATATATAAGATATACAAGCATTGCTCGTTTAAATATATAAGATTAAAGAAATTAAAGAAATATAATCGAAAGTGTGATTTAGATAAAAGAAAGTGATATTATATTTAAATTTCCATTAATTAAGGGATTTATGGAAAGTTATATATTATAATAACATTTTAAGGTTTCCTGTGAATAAAAAAGAATTATTGAGAATCACTTAAATCAGGCGTAAACATAAATTAGAAAAACCTAATATAGCACAAAAGATAATTAAATAAGTGTGAATCGCTTGGCGAAACCAAGAAGAATACGCACAAAGCCTCTTGCAGGCTTAGCATGACTACTATAGAAAGGTTCATTCTTACGGTAAAGTAGACAAAGTGATGGATTAACAAAGAAAATCTGTCAGTTTGCCGCAAAAACTGTCGGCGTTTCTATTCTTTCGCATTTCTACTGTGACCATGCTAAGCCTGCTGGAATCCTGACTCTAGATAAGATTATAATTAACCAACTATTATTTTATCAAACGCAAATAGGCCATAATAAAAAATAACCAAAGCCGTAGCAGAGCATGCAAACAATTTTTATTAATTCACGAAATCGTCGTCGCTCACTTTTTTATATCACAAAACTTTTATTCGTTTCCAGAGTGGCGAGTGAACAGGATAATAAATTTAATGATGGCGCTCGCGTGACGGGACGAGTTAAAGTTACGATTGGTGTAATGCCCGCACTCTGGCAGTCGTCTCAGCGCCCCATGTACATTAGGACCGTGTGGGTCGACGGGTTCCGGCACGCGATACTCACACACGACGACCCCCACTTCGTCAGGCTCGCCACGCGTCGACCCTCATCCTCCGCCAGCGCCAAAACCCGCCGCTCAGACAGGGACGATATAAGATTCGACTTCGTGATCAAAAGCCATAAACCATACGATACCGATCGCGAGCATACGGTTATAGAGGAATTGAATCTCGTAGAGAGCTCCGACGACGGAAACGAGGAAGACGTGTCCACAGACAAAATCAAAATCGACTGGAACATGAGAGCGAATAAGACTACGCGAACGGCTAGAAATGAAGCCAAAGAGAACACTGACCTTTCGGACAGAGTGCTGCAATGGCTGGACCTAGCGGGCAAAGTCGACCTGCTAGCCACCACAGAAGCACCGCGTTGGCAAGAAAACAGAAGGGATCTAGTGAAGTCCAAAACGGCGACGGAATTGAGACCGAAGGAGATAAAGCCGGAAGCGAGGACGAGTGCCAATATCGATCGTCTCGAAGTTTATTTACCGTCCGCCAACACGATCGAGAACTACGCAAAGTCACGAACGAGGATCACGCAACGCGACAAAAGGGACAGCAAAAAGGTCAACTTGAAAATGAACATCGTGGAGGCGAGACAGAAGATTGCGACGGAAAAGAACGCGATCGAAAAACAGTACACGGAGTTAATTAGCAAGAAGCAGATCCCGGATCTGAAGACACGGAAGCAGGTTCATATATTTATGCCAGAAGCGATCTCCAAGAAGGCAGGATCGAATTTGACGAGCAGAACTGAGAGTTTGATATCGCAGGTTCAATAACAGAAGTGTTGCATGTAATTTAAGCTTATCTTTAATATAATTGCAATAATACAAATCATCAAATAAATTCCCTGGTATTTAGTAAAATGTTGACTTTTCCATAAACCTGAGTAGTAGCAAACTTCAGTACAGTTCGACAAGGCTTTATATTTTGAAAGTGGGTGACATTGACGGGAGCGCTGCTGGTAAGGAGAACTGTCAAACACATGTCAAAAATGACGTTTTTCTATGATAGTTCAAGCGTTTATACTCCACTCGGGCTAACTTGTCGCTATCGGTCATTGATTCCCTGTCAAAAATTTGTCATTTTCCATATAAAACCACGATAAACAATGTCTGACACCTTATTGTCAATCGCGGTTTATATGGAAAATGACAAGTTTTTGACAGGGTGTCAATGACCGCTAGCGACAAGTTAGCCCGAGTGGAGTATAGTTCCTTTCCTCGCCACGTTCAAATAAAGCCTTGTCGAACTGTAGCTTAGAATATATACAAAGCTTTCTGTTATACTTTTTAATTTTTTTGCACAAGTGTTGCACTCTTGACTGAATTCGATTCAGCGCGAATCGGTATTTCTTATGTTGAAAATAATATTATCAGGCACTTTAATGTGTAAGAATCCAATAAATTGACATTACCGACTGAGATATAGCCGCATTAAATTACCAATCGCAGTCAGTGGCCGCCATTTTATCATGCAACGTGGCGGCCATCTCGTCATGTAGCGTGGCGGCCATCTTGTCATGTAGCGTGGCGGCCATCTTGTCATTTAACGTGGTGGCCATCTTGTCATGTAGCACGGCGGCCATCTTGTCATGCATCTTACTTTATCTTGTATCTCACTCACCCCATAGCCGACAGTGGCGACGTCTCTCGCCTGGAACCGCGAGCGCAGCGGCGGGTCGAGCGGCTGGCCCGTGTAGCGCGGCACGGGCAGACCTAGCGCGATCACACGGAAAGCCTCGTCTACGCGCACAAGACGCCATTTTGAAATTTCTTCTTTGCCGTGTTCCTGTTATAATAAAAAAACAATTGTAGGCTTCGATAAATACTGCTTAATTTATTTTTTACTAGATGTCCCGCGCGGCTTCGCCCGCGTAAATTAGGAATTTTACAGAAACCGTACATTTTCCCATAAAAAATATTTCCCCCGTTTTTCCCACATTTTCCTGAGTTTCTTCGGTCGTATTAGTCTTAGCGTGATAATATAATATAGCCTATAGTCTTATTAGAGATAAGTTTTTAAATCCGACCTGTAGTTCCTGAGATTGACGCAAACATACTCTTCAGGTTTATAATATTAGGTAGATATAGATTTTTTTTAATTATCGCTTGACAAACTCGAGTCTCGATCTAAAAGACTATGAAATGGTATAATATGGTAGTGATGATGATGATGATGATGAATGTAATTTGCATAGTAGCATATGCTTTCTGTTCTTAAAACAACGCCGAAACTCCCAAACTTGTATCTATAAAGAATCAGGAGTTCTCTCAGCACCTTCCGAATCACGGTATATCAGGTATATCTCGGTGCAAAATCTTACTTGTTGGTAGCATATGCTTAGAATACTTCTCACGAAACCAAAATCACCACATGTTTCCCTATAAGTTTTGAGGAGTTCCCTCGACTACTTATGGATCCTTCATCAGATCACCACTTTTGCGAATATAATACCCTATATACCAAAAGAAAAATTTTGATAATCGGTTAACAAACGGCGGAGTAATCGTTGAATATAAGAAAACGAACATAACACCTCCCTCATTTTGAAAGTCGGTTAAAATTGTAGCCTATGTGTTATTCTGATGTATAAGCTATATTATTGTAAAGTTTCATTAAAATCCGTTCAGTAGTTTTTGCGTGAAAGAGTAACAAACATCCATACATCTACACATCCATACATCCAAACAAACTTTCGCCTTTATAATATTAGTAGGATGAACATGAGAGAGTACATCTAAATTCTAAACTAAGTAAATCTTAACCTGACCACAGAGATACAGCTCTTACATTGTCGAATTGCCACTTGTCGTTTTGTTACTGGCACTTATTGCATACCTTATTAGTTATTATAAAAGTAATGTGATAGAGCATTATAATTATAGCTAACAGACTTTACTAACTGTCCCACCAGACATTCCTTAAAATTATTAAATAAAAGTAACAGTTTACCTCTAGCAACTTGTCATATCTGGCTGCAGGTACAAGAAATCTCCCATCTTCTAAATGCATCTCCCTGTTCTCTAGTAGATTATTTAATACTGGCAACACATTTCTTTCTGCTTTCTCGATACCCTCTATAACCAACACTCGGCCTTCTATTGCAGCTCTTACAGCACTCTGAAATATTATTACAGCAATAATATTGCAAAAACACCTACTAATCTAATAATCTAATATCACAAAATGTGTATTTCTAGTGAAAGAAATGAATGGAATTAAGAAATTAAAATAGCTATAAATACGGAAAATAACTATTTAGTATTTACACATTTTTATACATTCATATTTACACATTCATAGTTGTTTACCCATCATGGTTTTTTACATAGTAGCAGACATTGACTCTATTCTATCTGTGTCTACTAATAATTACCTGGTCGAAATATTTGGCCGTAGATTTCTCAATCTCTCTCCTCTGTTTGAGGTCAGCTTCAGTGGTATCTCTGGATAAAGCAACATACTCCAGCTCTCTTTGGGTAAGCTCCAAATATTGCAATGCAACTTTTCTCCTGAAAACACATGGGTAAAATATTACAATGTAATGACATTGTATTATCAAAGTAGTAAGACTGGGCACATAATTCAATAAAAAAAAACATCTTAACTATGATTATATTTGAAAACTAAGATTATACCAAACCAAATTATAATATATACTTAATGATGCAATTTTATCACGGCTTTACCTGCTTGGTCCAGGTCTGCCAAGAAGAAACATATCCTGGCCGAGAATATCCTTCTGCATCATCCATCTTAAGTTACGAAGTGTGCTTTGGGATAAAAACTTTAAATCTTCTCCATCAAATGATACTAAAATAGGTTATAAATCAGTAGGTATTTTAAAAATAATGTCCATAATCTCCACATAAATATCGGTAATCCTTGATTTAAGTAAAGGGAATACTTCTCTTTAAGTTTAATTTTATAGGAAAAATTTAATAAGGTTATAAAGTGTAACTTCTTGAAACTTTACACCGATACTTACAGTATTTTTTTGGAACATATTGCAGTTTTTTTGCTGGTTTTACTTTTTTGCTTATATTCCCGATAGTTACTTTTCCCTCACTGGTGTATCCACGAACACAATTAGGTGTAATAATTGTTTTACGACCATTTAAAATACGAATTAAAACGTCTATACGTTTTACCGTAACGGCGGGATTATACATGTTTCAGAAATAAAAAAAATACAGTGAATAAAAAATGTTAAATGTAAATTATATTTCTAGCACATTTTTAGCTTTTAAAATATATTTTTTTAAATAAAACAGCACATATTTACAAATTATTTACAAGTCCAAAGTCTAACTCATGTTGTGTTGACAACTTTGACATTAGGAGTCACTGTCCTCGTCACTGTCAATTGTCATAACGTAAAACAGCTGTTTCTTTTTTTTTAAGATATTGAAAAGAGCTAAGAGCCTAAGCAAAGTGAGAATGTATAATTTTTAGAAAGGTACCCAAATTGGGTGTTGGGTAACCCAATACCTTCATGGACTCAATTTTAATTTTAGCTCAAAGTTCAAACCAGGTTCAAACCATAAAGTTAATATACCTAGCGGAATAGAGCAACAATCTCGAGCTGTCACGAAACCGAAATTGGTTTCATCTGTGTGTTAAAAATATGTGTACGTATACACTTACACAAGCATGATTGAACATGATTTCTATGAGATTAAATTGTCAACGTGCGGCACGTGCCGTCTGGACGTCAAAAAAACAGTGCTGCTGTCATGTATCACACGTCTCTTTTTACCACGCAGTGTTACTAATAGTGACATCTCTCTTGCTCAGGCCATTGTTTCTCTATTCCGCTAGATATATTAACTTTATGGTTCAAACCAAAATTGTCAAAAAAATTGCAATGCTGTTGGAAATAAAGGATTTATTTGAACTACTTTATTAATTTGGTTTGGCCAAACAGCACACATTTGAAATGGAAGCAGACGGCTTGCAATTTGCAAATAACCAGTTTTAACTGCCTTAGCGCACTTAGCGGCCATGCCGCTGCGGCCATCGAGTATGGTGTGCCGTGTAGCCACTGCACTAACCGCGTGGCTGCCAGGTATGCGTGGTCTATGGCGGTTTCATGGTTAATTTATGGTATCTATCTCGATGGCCGCCGCGGCCAGGCCAGTGGGTGGCCGCTGCGGCCTTGCCACTAGTGCGCACCCGGCCTTACTGGGAGGACTTTTTACAACAGAATGGTACCCTACAAATTACAATATGGTATGGTATTGTACAATACAATTATTTTAATAAAGCTCAAATCGGTGAATGTTTTAACACTTTAAAATAAAATAAATTTAATGAAACATACATTTTTATTCTATTTAAGTACAAATAAAGAACAATTTAATTACTTACTACAACTAGAAAAGTAGAGATTCATATTTCTTTCAAAAATAAAGCAAATACAGCATAAAGCCTTCAGCAAATTAAGCTTTTAACGGAAACACTGTTGAAACATCTCAATATTATAATTGTGAATCACAATAATATGTAGGAAACTCATTTCTTAAAAATAAATAATGATTTAAAAGTGTTGTGTATTTTAAATTATATAAACCTTAATCACTGCATTGCTTACTATTTAGTGCAGTTTTAAAGGAAATACACTTTTGTGTAATGGCCGGTATACATGTATTAAGTTGACAATTACAAAGGACATTTTTGTTTCTAGCATAGAGGAATAAATATACTGGTTTCTAGAAATATATTAAATCAAAATCAAATCAAAATTGTTTTATTTCTGAATAAATTTAAAATACTTAAATATTTTCAGAATGTCCTACATGATGCCTACCACCGGTACGGAAACTAACACAAAAATTTCCTTTGTAATTGGCAACATTCGAAAAAATCTAATAAAGTAGGTTATGAACTTTCATGGGCACTAAGATCGCAGTCAGAAAAATGTTGGTAGAAAATTATTCATACTGTATAAGAAATATTGACGGCACCACCAGAAACTCTAAGAAAATATATAAATTTTAATAATAAATGACTTTTGATTGTGCATATTTTGGCAAATTTTCGTGCGTATTTGCATGCATATTTCGGCACTTTGATCGTGCATATAATCAAATGTCTACTCATTAGTAACAATAGTTAAAATAATCTCAGTGTTGCGCTTTCCAAAAATCTTCTGTGTATTTCGTCAAGTTTTCAGTGGTAAACAACTATTTTATTCAATGATTGGTGGACTTATCAATAAATTAAAAATACAGTATGGTGGCAAATCTTCTTTAATGTATGAAATGAGACGTTTTTATTTATTAACTAGCTGTCCCGGCAAACGCTGTTTTGCCATATAAAGTATTTCGCTCATTTTTTTTTTTTTAAGTAAATAAATAAGTATGGCATCGTGGCAACGTCAGTCGCTATTCCGCCGCACAAAAATGGTCACCGTTAGTCTCGAGTTGTAATAATTTTATATTATTTATTCAACAAATGCACTTATCAATATAAAAAGTGGCCAGTAGCCGATTCTCAGACCTACTGAATATGCATATAAAATTTGGAAAAAATCAGTAAAGCTGTTTCGGAGGAGAAGGTTGTCCTAGCTTTACAGGATGGAGCCACATATTTGAAGTATTCTGATCTATCATAGCCTACGAATAATAAAAACTAAGGAAAAGTAACTCCGTTAAAAAAAATGCTCCACAACACTTGTCAAAAAAGTGTACCTTAGGTACACATTTCAATACATTTGCAATATTTAGGTGACCTTGAGCGGTACTAGGCTGACGTTACATGACAGATCAAAAGGAACCAAATTTAAAACGGTAATAGTATGGGAGTTATGATACCTTAGTTTTTATTATTCGTAGATCGTAGCTCTATTTCATGACATCGGTGTGTATTATGATAGCTAGTGTGGAGAATACAAGGGCATAATGCGACTGAAATATGCACTATCAATGAAAAATTGCCTAAATATGCACTAACGTCTAAAAAGTGCCATTATATGCATTTGCATATGCAAATATGCAAATGTATATAGTCTGATATTTACTAATGAGTAATGAAACAATAATATTATTGTGTTATAGACCTATGTGGTTTCTTCATTGTAACTATCATCTACATTTTCAATTTTGACACTCACAAAATCTGTTGGTTCTAATGAATTCTCCTCACTATGCACTTCTTGTTTAATATTAACAGTGTCAAACTCCATGCCGCTATCACTTTTGTCACTCTCTTTAGCTTGTTCAACGCTGCTTTCTCTCTTGTCTTCTTTATTCACATTAACATTTTTAGCTAAAGTCACATAATCACTAATCATAACATCACTAACAAACTTTTTGGGTCCGAATATCATGTTCATTGTCTCCTCGTCTAGGCCCAATTTGCAGTCCCTTGGGTCCAAGCGGAAGAAATATTCTTTGGTGTTAATTAATGAAACATCCAAGTTGTGTCGCTTTTTGAGATGCTTTATCATCGACTTCTTAGCTGCATATGATTTGGTGCACACCTTGCACTGAAAAAAGAGAAAAACATAATTAAATTATGAAAAAAAAAAAATGTTAAACACGAAAGTAGGATTAAAACTTTGAAGCAACACTAAAAGTTAGACTGTTCTCAGCTACTTGTTTTAACTTTTACAAAGTAAAATCAAAGCCACATAGGAGTGAAAGAGACTGATATCTTTGTCAATGTATTTGCCACCTTAGTTTTTTAAGGTTGTCCCAGCTTTGCAGTCCAATATTACTACCAATTTGAAAAGTAACATCTGAATTTATTATGTAATAAAGCTTTAACTCCAAGGTCGTGAAATTGGACTACAAGTCGTTAGACATGAGTACATGACCGCCTTTTATCACTCTCTGATCTCTCTATGATATAATTCCTTTCTGTCTCTTTGCAAAAATGTGGAGTACACTTTGCGGCTGCGTCACGTGTGCGAGCGAGATAGTATAATCGTTCTATCTCTTTCTACTTACTCGGAAAGTGTTGAGGCGGCTATGAGTGAGGACGTGGTGACGTAGGCCAGTGGAACTGGTGAGGCACTTCCGACAGACGGGACATGTGTATGTGGAACCGGTGTGTGACGTACGCAGATGTCGAAGCATGTAACGCTCGTCTTGGTACTTTTTGTCTGTAAAACATGATTTATTAAATAAAAAAATACTCTTAAATAAATGTCGATGTTGATTTAGTATTTTTAATCAAATGTTACGCATTGTAAATAAAGTTAATGAAATTGCATGCAATTAATTGTAGTTTGTATTGTTGACTGTCAAAAAAATGAAGAAATTAAAAAGTGACAACATCGTAGTGATCCCTTTCAAATCAATCTAAGAAAAAAGGGATGACACTATGATGTTGCCACTTTTTAATTTCTTCACTTTTTTGACAGACTATACGAGTAGATGTCGCCCGCACTTCGTTGCGCTGAAATTCGTTTATGGAGCAGGAACGCACATTTTTCCGTGGTAAAAAGTATCCTATGTCGGTTTAGCGGTTTGGCTGTGAAGAGGTGATAGACACATTCGCATATTTAAGTATAGATATTATGGATTTAAAAATAAGACCAACTTTTTGTAACAGTTTCTTTAGTTTGGTATTAGTCTGCACAGGGAAAATAAAATGTTTGCATTAATTTATCTCAACAATTTCATAAGTATACTCACCACAAAGTGGACATTTGACAATCTGTTTATTCTCAACATGTATCTTCATGTGCTCGCGTAGAGAACATGCGCTGGTAAATAGTTTGGAACACACTGTACATGATTCCAAATCTGAAAACATTTTTAAAGCAATATTAAAATATATTTAATCTATATAAAATTCACTTTCACCACACCGCGTTGTGAGCTATTTTTCCGCTCATTGAGCGTTTTCGGTCTTTGAGCAAAATATAAAATATAAACTTACTCTCTCCAGTATGTTTTCGAATATGGTAAGTAAGCTTGGACTTTTGAACGAACGTCTGCCCGCAGTAAATACATGCGAACGATGTAGCTTTCGAATGGGTTCTGAAAAAATAAGAAGGTCTGTTATATTATATTCTAAACTTCTAAAGTCAAAAAGTTAAATAAAAATGTACTAACACTGTAGGGAGCTCCGCGCAATTTCTTTAAATATATTTGCCCTACTCATACATTGATTTTCATATTATAAAAATGTTTTGATGAAACACTAGAGGCAAGATACCTGCTAAGACAGAAAACGCCTCCGTACTGACGGTACTGCATGCAAAAACGAACGCGCTTATTTCTATCACCTCACGTGAGTGACTCTAACTTCTGCCTTACCTTCGCAGCTTAATATGCTACGGTTTTACAGCCTCATTTACAGCTTACACGCTACGTGTACGCCTCAAAATATTACGCTGCGTAGATAATGGCTGGTAATGTATGGTGGCTCGATACCTCGATACCTACAGGCGCCCTTACCGGCGAATGTGCGCGGGCAGTGCGGGCACGCGTACGGCCGCTCGCCCGTATGGCGACGCTTGTGGCGCAGCATGTTGGAGCGCTGCACGAACCGCATGGGGCAGTAGGAGCACGCGTGCCGCGGACATGAGTGGATATGGGGTTGAGTTGTTGACACTGTTATATGAGGGCGTTACCTGGAGTGCGCGGTACAGGCGCCCTTATCGGCGAATGTGCGCGGGCAGTGCGGGCACGCGTACGGCCGCTCGCCCGTATGACGACGCTCGTGACGCAGCATGTTGGAGCGCTGGACGAACCGCATGGGGCAGTAGGAGCACGCGTGCCGCGGACCCGAGTGGATCTGGAGATGCTCGCGGAAGGAATCCTTCTTCTGTAATGCAAAAAAAACAAATAAGTAATTTACTTGATACGTAACAACTTTATTAAAGTACTAGATGATGCAACTCCACTGCGACGAAATTCATTTATAGCGCGGGAATAAAAAACTCTATATCCTTTTCCGTCTTTCAAAGTATCTGCATACCAAATTACAACTAAAATTGTTCAGTTATTCAAGTGTGAAGAGGTAGAGGACAGACGCACTTTCGCATTTATAATATTATTAGGGATATTTGTTATAGTCCTCGAAGCATGTAGTATTTCTTCTCGTGTTTCGCGTCAATCGTACGAGATTGATGGACTGAACTGATGAGAAACTAAGAGTGTAGCCTACCTCTTAGATTACCTCTAATTGTGGGTTGCATCAGAGGCATAGTTATAGTTACAGTTATGGTCAAAGTTATGGTTATAGTTAAAGCTAACTTAACTATAACCTTAACTTTAACCACAAAATTTGACAGATGTCTGTTTCTGGACTTTCTGGTCCGTCAAGGCCATAAAGTTAATATACCTAGCGGAATTATAGAGCAACAATCTCGAGCTGTCAAACGAAACCGAAATGGTTTTCATCTGTGTGAAAAATATGATTGAACATGAATTCTATGAGATTAAATTGTCAACGTGCCGACTGGACGTCAAAAAAAGAGTGCTGCTGTCATGTATCACACGTTACTTTTTACCATGCAGTGTTACTGATAGTGACATCTCTCTTGCTCAGGCCTTTGTTTCTCTATTCCGCTAGGTATATTAACTTTATAGTCAAGGCTATAAATGAACGTGGGCGGGGGCGCTGCTGGTAAAGGAGAACTGTCAAAAATGGCGTTTTTGTATGATGACAGCGTCAGTTCCTTTTTTCGCCACGATCATTTAATGCCTTGTCGAGCTCTATAGTTATGGTTAAATATGGCGTCCATTTTTTACTTTAACCTAAGATTTGACATTTTGCATTGTAGGCAAAGTTATAGTCAAAGTTACAGTTATGCTTCGTTCAAACTATTGACTTGCGCTTCGCAGACGCGTGGTCGCGTAGGTTTGGCCTAAGCCTTATAGTTAAAGTAAGTTGGTGCAACCCACCCTTAGTCTTCAACTCACCGCAAAAATCTTCCCGCAGTATTCACACTTGTAGTCCTGTTTGTTGGGCGCGTGTTCCTGTTTGTGCATGTACAGCGACGACTTGTATTGGAACGACTTGCCACAGTCACCGCACTCGAACGGATGGCGGCCGGGATGACGAAGGAGGTAGTGGAGTTTTCTGAAAAAAAAAGATAATTTTCACATTACGCAGTACAAAAAGCCTCAAAAATGTGTGTAGCACCGATAAAATATATATAGGTGTGAAAAGGACGTGGATATGTTTTGGCATATACTTGTCTTTGTCAGTGCCGGTCAAAATTTTGATATTAAAAAAGCACTCTTATAACCATCTTATAAAGGTGTTTCCGGTTGATCGCGCCGCGAAATGAGAAAACGTTAGAACTCTACTAATGTTTCAGAAATCAGCTTATTATACCAAAGTATGTAATAGGAATACTATTAGCTCATAAAAAATCATGTAATTTTAAGTTTAATTTAAGTTAGGAAATACCGACTTTATCTTGCTAAGGCCTCATACGGTCAAGACTCGACGAAGTCTAACTAGCACTTAGCCAGTTTTTTGTTTATTTAAAAAAATAAATCTACAGTCAGTTCACACCACGGTCCGGCCCCATTCTAAGTGCCTGTAGGACAACCAGTTTCATAACATATTCCTCACCTCTCATCCAAGGTATGCAGTACATCTCTACACAGTTTACACTTGAATTTCCCCTGACCATGAACCTGCGTCGCGTGGGCGCTGCACGCACGCGCCGTGGCGAATCCGCGCCCGCATTCAGCACACGATACGCACTCACGCTTCGGACTTTTAGGGGAGCCGTGGATACTCTGTGGTGTAATTTTTTAAAACCATAAATAAGATGACAATAATTAAACTTTTTGTCAACAATGTAATGGATAATACCAATGAGTTTCTAAAATACTAGAGTAGCAATGTCTTACAAAAGATTCTCAGAAATGCGTAACCACTTTTTTGTTCAAAAGACAATGTCAAGTCATATATTCGTTATGTCATTATGTATGTGAGATATGCCTGCAGGCATCTTCGAAGTGGCAACGCGTTGCTACCGTAAATAGAGTAGCAATGTCTTACAAAAGATTCTCGGAAATGCGTAACCACTTTTTTGTTCAAAAGACAAAGTCAAGTCATATATTCGTTATGTCATTATGTATGTGAGATATGCCTGCAGGCATCTTCGAAGTGGCAACGCGTTGCTACCGTAAACTTCCAATCTAGTTACGTTAGTAACATAGAATATCATTGGATAATACTATATTAATGTAGCTTTAGAGACCATTAAAAATATATTTTAATGACGCTAGAAGATTTATGATCCTGCAACAATATTGTTTAACAAAACAACTAATGTTCTAAATTACTTGTATCTACTATCAAACTTTCTTAGGATTACAAAATATGAAATCTTGTTTACCTTCACATGTACTTTTAATGATTTCCTGTGTGTCAGAGGTTTGAATTTACATGGATCTAGAGAGCAATAAGTTTTCTTAGCTTCCGGATGATGTTCCTTAAAGTGTGATCTTGTATCCTGTAGACTAGGCAGAACTATGCAGCAGACACAACATTTGAACAGATAGGAATATTTCGTTTCATCACTTTTATGTTTCTCTAAATAATGAAACATAAACCATACCTATAAAAGAAGAAATATGAACTATAAAATAACATTCTGAAATACACGAACATAAAAAAAATACGGACATAACCTAGTCTAATCACGAGTGAAGCATAGTTATGGCCGCGCGTGTAGGGTGTGTGCGTGTCATTGGTGCCGTCACTCTGTGTACAATGACAGCGGGTTGTAGTACCTAGTTGCGTGTGTGAGTGTCGGTCACATGTACAATAAATGAAATTGTTGTACCTTGCATGCTTCACCTCTTTAGTTTAATGCTACGTCCATATTTTTTTTACGTCCGTGCTGAAATACATATGCCACAGATGTGAACAGATAGAAAATGAATTACCTTATCACTAAACATTAAAGAACATTTTTGGCATTTATAAAAGTCATCCTTATGTTTGTTGATATGTGCCCTTATTTGATGTGCTTCTCGTTCCGGTTCATTCCAAAATAATGTGGGACAGTATTTACATTTAAATCCCAGTTGTGGACTGAAACAGTTGTCAAACTCCAAACTGTGCCAGTGTTCTGTCAAATGTCTTCTACAAGACTCTCTATTATCAAATTCTTTGTCACAGAACTGACATATCCATAGATCCTCAAAGTCACCCATTTCCTCTGTAATATGTGATTTAAGTTCCGTCTGTGTATCAAATGTGGTTGCACAAACTCGACATGAATACAAAGGCACTACTCTTACGTTATGCATTTTGGAAATGTGTACCAAAAATGCCGGTTCAGTTTGAAATTTTGAGTCACATAGAGCGCAGAATAATTCTGGTTTCATATGTTCGTACATGATATCTGAGTTTTCCGGCACTGTGTTTAAATTGAGAGCCCTCTGTGTACTGTCTAAATAGTCAAAGTAACTGTTTTCTAAAACTATCACTTCTGTTAGAGTCACATCAAAATCTTGTACGCCTTCATAGTCAACGTTCAGATCTGAATCTCCTGTGGTATCAGCATTTTCAGTTTTTATTTCCTCCTCATCACAAAAAGCTTCTAGTTTTACCTCAAGCTGAAGATTTTCAGGAACTTGAGAATCCTGAAACTCAGTATTTGCTCTCGAAATAGGCATTTTCTGCTGCTCCAAATCAACATAGCCAAGACGTGTCATACCTTTCAATTGATCCTCAATAAACTGTTCACTGACATCCGCACCATCAACTAAAAACGGTGGGTCCTTGCCGGCCACTATACCAGTCAAACATTTCAAGGTAAAATGATGGTAGCCCATGAAATGGGAAAAGAATGTAGAGAATAGGTTATCTCCTTTTGAACATAAAAGACAAACATATTTCTGTATGTCATAGTCTATTTCCCATAAGCTCTCCACTTCTTTGACAGCTGGATTAGTAACATTGTGCTTTTGGTAAAGATGTGATTCATATTCTTCGTCTGCTGGAACTCGGAAGTGGCATAGCCGGCAGTGGACTAAATTGTGGGCTGTACGGAGGTGGACCCTCAAAAGGGGCTCAGTAGCAAAGGAGTCAATGCACTGTGAGCATGGCCAGGGAGTGTGAAACTTTTCATGTGCAAACCAAGCCTCCCTGTCTAGTACAAAGTATCTGAAAATAGTGTTTGAAATAATGTTCTGCGATTAAACGAAAAAAATCTTTGGATACAATATAAAATCAAGACTAATTCAAGAAAAACTTACCTGCATATGCCACAGAAGTCCTTCTTGTGATTCAAAGCATAGTGCATGATAATTTTTGATTTGTTTATAAACCACGCTGAGCATAACAAGCATGTGTACGGTCCTGTTGCATTCAGATCTTTCAAGTACAACCACACATCAGCTGGTCGTTGGGTGACGGGAGGTGACAGTATTTCTTGTAGTTTTTTATTGATTTTTAGCGAAATGTTCGACTTTTTTACAACTACTGTCTTTTTTCTTCTCTTTGAATGTGTGGAATGTGTATCCTCATCTATATTTTCTTCCATTGGCTGAGGGTTTGCTTTTTTAGCTGCGGCCAAAACCGAGAGCGGTTCATCGTCCGATTCTGCGGATGACATTATTTTATAAACAGACTGGAAATTTTAGACCACCTTATCCTCAACTTGATAGGAGCTATAATGCGACTAGAAAAATAGATCAGCTTTTATCACAATTAAAGAAAATAGTAGAAAAACATTGAAGAAACTAGAAAAATAACAATAAAACTAGAATTCGCGAACTTGTCACTGTCATGCAGAGATAATTTAATGTCATGTGTCAAAGAACGAAATCGATGGAAATTTCAAAATGACATTACCACAGACATTGCAATATTTGCAATTTGCAATTATTAAATATTTTTAAAGATAAAATGTATACTTATTGCACTCTGCTTCATAAAAAACAATTTACCACAAAAATATTTTTGTGTGTAAATAAATCGACAGTATATATTATGTCTATGAAATAAATGGTAATTATTAACTTTTGGATTTTTTCATGATTTTTTAAATCTTTGATTCATACTGTCAATGACAGTATGAACTATGAATCAATTATCAAAGATAAATATTAAAAGTTTGTATTATCAAAGTCTGTCATACGTACAAACACTTTTGTTTTAAATTACGTATCTAATTTTTTATGAATTCATTCATTTAAATTATTAAGATGTAACACAATATTATTTAATATTTTACTTATTGCCGAAAACCATAATGCAGCCAAATATTTTGTTGGAAGTTCTATCGTGGCCAGCGTTGCCATTTGGCAACTTTGGTTGCCATTTTGGCAACATTTGACCCCTTGTGGCAACCAAATGGCAACCGAGCTCAAATGGCAACTTTTTGGCAACTTTTCGACTTGTCGAGTTGCCGCGCGATCATCGGTAAAAAAATATCGGATATATTTCGCAGATGAACCGCGGTCCGCGGGGCTAAAATGGTCGCTTAGTTGAATCATACAATGAATCATTTACGATTCATTTTTAAACTTCTCTTAACGTGCAATTCATTTAATGATTCGTACTAAGCAATTCATTTGTTTGACATTTTTCTATGATAAGTCGTAAAAATGGTCCAATAAATCCGAATCGCTCTTCTGTCAAATAGCAGAATGATCAAATGTTACTATAAACGTCATCTTTGATCTTAGAACTATTCTTATGTCGTAATATTTACATTATAGAAATTGTTTATCTAAAGAAATTTAAAATTACAAAGTTGGTTTCAAAACTTTGAAGTTTGTATACAAACATGACTAAAGTAAAAAATGTTGCCAGCATATAACATGGCTTCATAACGTTATCGATTACTAGAAAAATTACCGTTACGTACCGTTATTTTTATAAGGGTAGCTTAACGATATTTTTAACGATATCTAGTAGGTAACATGACATTTAAATATAGTTTAAAAAAAATGCCGTTATTATTATCGGTAAAAATTTCGTTATTTTCTGGTATGCGACGTTGCCAGTTCGACAACACATTTCGTTAATATTCATACAAGTCTGTGGGTAACATTTTTAGATACCTATAGGTATGAAAATAACTTTATTAATACTGATATTTTTAACGGTAATTTTTGGTATGCAACGATGCCAGTTCGACGCGACACCTTCCGTTCATGTTAGTAGACGCACGAAATCTCACTCAAAGCCCAACTTCGAGCACCAAAGTTTTTTCGCAAGATTTGTGCTTACCTACTTTTTAGGGTTCCGTAGTCAACAAGAAACCCTTATAGTTTCGGTCTGTCAGGCCGTCTGTCTGTCTGTATTAAATTTTACTGTGTCAGATGCGGACATCTATACTTACCGTCTTGTACCGCGTTTGAAATTACGCGCCATTCCACGCGAACACGGACATGACATACTTGTTCTTATTTACAGCGAACACTGCACAATGCACGCGGGTGTGCTCGTACTATTTATTTACGCGCAAGATTGTTGATTAATTTAATTATTCAGTGAAACGTGAGCCGTGACCCGTTTGCTCGTTTGCCCCCTTATTTCATTAAAAAAAATCGGCATGACGCATATTTTAGGGTTCCGTAGTCAACAAGGAACCCTTAGGGTGAGGCCAAACGAGCGTGATTTTGTGAGTCGTGAGTCACCTGATGGAAAGCAACTACCGTCGCCCATGGACACTCGCAACATCAGAAGAGCTGCAGGTGCGTTGCCGGCCTTTTAAGAGGGAATACGCTCTCTTCTTGAAAGTTTGCAGGTCGTACAGGTCCGGAAATACTGCTGGTGACAGTTTGTTCCCGAGTTTTACAGTGCGCGGCAGAAAGTTACGCGAAAAATGCACGGTGGAAGACTGCCACTCATCAAGGTGATGAGGATGAGGATATTTGCGCGTGGGGCGATGGCGAAAAGTTGCAGGAGGTATGATTCCGAACGTTTCCGTCCGAGATTTTAGTATTTAGTATTATAGCGGCAATAGAAATACATAATGTCAGAAAAACAGATGGATGAGCGCATTGGTAGCTCAAGCCGGGAGTCGTGGGTTCGAATCCCGCCGACGGAATAAAAAAAATCAATTTTTTTTAGCATCTATATTTATAAAAAAATATAGATATTTTAAAAGAGCCAAAAACTAAAAGAGTTAAGAAAGCTTTAATAAATGTCATTTCCGATTAAAACTAATCAGCGACATCTTTGGGAGAATTTTGCAGTTTGTAAACGTGTTTTAAAAATAGTCTACTAGATGGTGCATTTATTTATTGTATTTTTTATTTGTTAGGCTAATTTGATACACTTAACGCCATCTATCGTTCAGATGAGAACTAAAAACTGCAGACACGCTGTTTTTTATGGGATTCAAGAGTCTTATGTATAATTGGTCTGTGGTGTGACGGTAGTGATGATGATGATGATGAATGTAATTTACATAGTAGCATAATAATATGCTTTCTTCGTAAAACAACGCCGGAACCCCCAAACTTTTATCTATAAGAAATCCGGAGTTCTCTTAGTATCTTCGGAACCATAGCATACCTTGGTGCAAAATCTTACTTTTTGGTAGCATATGCTTAGGATACTTCTCTTTAAATCAAAATCACCCTATTAAGTTTCCATATAATTAATAATTTCAAGTACGGTTAAATTTTCATATTGTTATATGGGCATAGATGCCCTTTCGGCAGTAACGTTACGAAAATATAACGATATTTGAAGATGATGGTGAAATTATTAAACAACATTTTGTTTTTAGTTATAAAATGATTTTAATGAACAAATATACAATAAATGTACAGTTTAATACATTAAATATAACAATTATATCAAATATTTCGTGCATCATTCATAAAATCATAAATAAATGTAAAAAAAAAACCGGTCATGTTCGTTTTTATGTTTTTCAGAATGGCAATACAGTTTCAATTATGAATCTGCTAATGAATTGAATTGCCATTGACGTAGGACGTTATTTTACAAAATTAGATGAATCATCGACGATATTGCTCGTAATATCGTCGCTGAATTGATTGAGAGGAATTGCTAAAAGTTACCATTACGCATTTTTATTCCCAAATGAAAACAAAACTTATATAATAGACAAACAAATTGTACCCATATTTCTACCTGCAAAAGGTCTATTTTGGTAAAGCTAGAGATAAAATTAATTTTATGTAAATAAAAATGGAAGAAATTTTGTGACCACAGAGCAAATAATTAATACGTAGTGTTTTAACTTTTAAATAAATTCTTTGTGTGTGAAAAAAATTGTGGAATCAATTATTTATCAACCAAAAGGATTAACATTTCGATACCAGAAGTATCAATTAATGTAAGGGACAAAACACTGTTTTTCAGGAGAGCCAAAAAACGATTATATTTTTTTAAATCTCTCTATAACTTTTTACTGTTGCTTCCAATTTCAATTGTGTTTAGAACAAAGTTTCTTAGAATTTTCTCTTCTTTCATGCTATAAAGTAAATATTTTGGAATACCAAACGGCTTAAAATATAGCATGTCCCTTACATTAAAAAAATATGTTTAGTTGTCCCTTAAGTTACTAATATTTTATGTGTAAAGGGTGAAGCATACGGTAAGCAGCAAAATAAATAGAAAATTATACGAAATTCTATTGTAAAGAACTCTTATAGTATTGCAGTTTAATGTAACTATAGATTTTCTACTAAAATTATAGTATTTTGATACCATCAAAATAGGTTCATTGCATGATTAATGTTAGTTTCAGCTATCACAGATTTAAATGAAATTTAGGGATACAAAAATAAAACGATTTATTGTTAATATTTTTTATTTATTTTCAACGACGGATAAAGAAAAAATGTTTCTGAGACCTAATCAACAGTCTCATTTATTAAATAATGGAATGAATGTACTGGAAACAAAAGAAAAATGAAAAATATGAATTGACTGATTAAAATTTAAAAAATAATAAGTACAAATGATATGAACATTAATGTAATGTAAGAAGTTATTTCAACCCTTTAAATTTTACCATTAAAATAGTTTAATTTACTTACTAATCGTTATATCATCATAATCTGTCCATTCCTAATTTGACAGATTATCTTTAATTTCAGCTCCTTACTACAATATGCCGATTATGTAATAACTTGAAATCAAATTCGTATTTGCTTTACTTTATTTATTTGTGAGATTGTTGCTAAAATACCGAGTACTTACATTAATTAATTGATTCTCCTAATGGTTATCCCTCCGGCGCGGCGGCGCGCGCGACTAGCGTAAAGACGTTGCGTTTGTATCGGGGGAGGGGTAAGACAGCGACGCGACGACGAAACGTGTTCGCGGCTCGCGCGCAGTTCAAGATTGTTATTGTTACGTCTACAACTATTGTGGTTTAAGGCAGAGTAGACAGAATGATAGAGTATGCCGACTTAGAACTGATGTTGAAATTTTTAAATTTGACGTATTATGACGAAAATCGTTGCTAGGGTTGTTAAATTGTTACCTACGAATTTAAAACTATGACATATTCGATGGACGTGTTCCTCTTTGGTCGTATTGTTGTTTGTGTTTTGGCACATTCGATTAAAATTGTCAGAATCCAATTTTGAAATCATTATTTTAAATATTTAAAAATAAATTATATCAGCCAGCGCGAGGCACTGTCCACATTCCGTTTATAATCCTAGTGAAACCCGACGAATTTGACAGATATTGAAACCTGTCCGTCTCTTTGCAGTCGAACTACTGGTCGTTATGTCTATTGTATTTAAGGTAAGGGTGTAAATTATTAAATACTATTACTTACTTTATTTTTCAGAGAAAAAAAAAATTAATTGTCTGTTACATCAATTTTTCTGTCACAAATCGTTTTACTCAGGCCAAAAATTTTTACTGTAAGGGATTTTTTTTAAACGATAGAATTTTTTAAATAATATCATTCGATAGAGCAGAAAATTCTGAATCCAATGATATATATAACTCATTTTCGCCAAAATGTCCCTTACGTTAATTGATACTTCTGGTATCGATTTATTGAAAACATGATTTTTTTCGATTTAAATTTTTATCAACCAAAATGCAGAGCAATAAAACAGCGGAGCTAAAATGGTCACATTTAGCAATTCCTCTCAATTAATTCAGCAAATGAATTGTCAAACTGACAAATGTCAATTAAGGAACGAATTACTAGACATGAATTGCAAACAGAATTACATTTTGCGATTTAAAAAAAAAATCGTATCATGATTCATATTATGATTCTCTAAAGCGACCATTTTAGCCCCGCAGTACTCAATAGGTAGGTATAAATATTTTTAAATTACTAAAAGGCACAGAACGTTTTTTTACAGGTTTTTTTCTAATGGCAACATTTGGTTTTAGATGGCAACATTTGAACCTACAAAAGGCAACCTGGACTGAGTATACTCTGGCAACACTGATCGTGGCAGCCATTTTATAGAAATGAACTTGTCTATGCGTTCTAAAGAAAGGTGAAGCTAAACAAAAGGGTAGCATGTAGATAGCATTACCTAAGTTATTGTGAAAATATGAAGAAAATATTAGTATTTAGTTTAATTATGAAACTTTCATCATGCCGTGAAGTGAGAATGTGTAAATAGTTACTTCTGTGCTTACAAAGTCGATAAAATGAAACACAATGCATCGTGTAATGGTGGCCATTAGTGGCAATAATTATGTATATTGGCATACTTACGGTTTTACAGACCAACAATAATACGGCTTTTACGGAACTATAACGTGGATACTAGTGTTTATTGGTGAAAAGTATGTAAACAATCGTTAAAAAAGTATGTGAAGTGTGGGTTCGAGCATAGTGTATTTATCAAATTATCATGGCACAGAATCAAGGGGAGGTGCAAGTGACACCAAACCAAGCAGTGAAAGACAAAGATATTTACGCTTGTTTGCCCGATATTCGCACCAACGGTCCTCTGGGACCAGACGAGCCGTGCCCTGGTGGTGAGGAACTACGATGGTTGCCGGACCAAGCCCCCAGCCGAGACTTGGTTATGTACCTACGTGCAGCGCGGTCCATGGCAGCATTCGCAGACATGTGTGACGGTGGATCCCCTGATGACGGATGCATAGCTGCCAGTCGGGATGACACAACTATCAATGCCCTCGATGTACTTCATGACTCTGGATATGACCCCGGACGAGCACTTCAGGCTCTAGTTAAATGTCCAGCACCCAAAGGAATTGAAAAGAAGTGGTCCGAGGAAGAGACTAAACGGTTTGTCAAAGGAATCCGTCAATTTGGTAAGAATTTTTTTAAAATTCGTAAAGACTTACTGCCACATAAAGACACATCAGAATTAGTTGAGTTTTACTACTTATGGAAGAAGACTCCTGGTGCAAGTAGTAATAGGCCCCACAGAAGAAGACGCCAGGCATCGCTCCGGCGAGTTCGTAACACTAGAAACTCTCGTGCTGGTACACCCAAAGAACCGACACCAGAGGCTACACCCGCTGTGCCAGAAACGAATGGTTCGAGACCCTCACCGAATCCTAAGGAAGGAGGTGAAATGAGTTCTGTTACCGAAGATGAAAATTCAGAAGATGATAGTGATTCCAGAGATGCTGGTGATCTCGCCAAAACAGACAACGGTAGAGTTGATAACCCTGAAGATTCACCGAGTAGAATGAGGACTAGAAACAAATCTAAAGAACAAACTACACCAAACACCAAGAAAACGCAAGATGAAAGTGACAGTGATTCAAAATCAAAGAAACCTAATAAACTTATTACACAAAGTGCAAATAATAATAATACTGAAAAAGTTCCACCTCCTCAGTCACCTGTCACTAAAGATAAAAAGAAAGTGGCTAATGGCAAAGTTGATGTGTCTAAAGTTAAAAAGCGTCTTCCAGATGACTCAAAAATTGAAGGTATAATGGATGGTGATGTGCAGATGAAGAAGTGTAGACCAGATGACCCATCTGAGAGTCCGTCAGAAAGCTTAACAAATGATAGCTTTCCCGCTATGGATGAAAGCGAACCTGCTGAACCAGAAAGTGAAATTTGTGATTTTAGTTTTAACAAAACTGACAAGGAGATGGACCAAAGCAAAGATGTTGAAAGTGAAATACCTAATAAACCTTCCGAACCACTGATTAAAACTGAGAATATTGAACCACCAGTTAAAATGGAGAAAGATCCTTTGCCACCTTTGTTCAAAGTGGCATCTGAAAATGAGGACAGAGGGGCTCTTGATCTAAAAACAGACTCAACAACACCTAAGACATTTGAAAATGCAGAACCTAGACCACTCACAGTGTTCTCTAAGACTGAACTTATTATTCCTAAAGTTACACCTATGAGTGCTGAAACTATGGAAAAAATTAAAATAAAAGAGGAAATAGACACAGAGGAGCAAACATTAAATCTACAGAAAGATGATTTTCAGAAGGATCCCTTATCACACAGTTTTTCTGGGCACAACTTAAGTCAATCCAGCAAGCCGCTTAACTTAGAGAATACCAACTTCTTTATAAAAGACAACCATAATATCTTTAATCCAAAACTTACTCATAATATAAAAATTGAAGGGGTCCCAAGTAACATTTTTAATCCTGCTTTATCTAAGGACAACTCTATAATTAGAAGCACAAAAGATTTTCCACCTACAATGCCATTTTCATACCCATCAAGTATTAATTTTGCTAATGACCCTGGCAAACACAACTCACACTTAAACCCGCTGAAAACAGTAATAAAATTGGAGCCAAGAGATGAGGCAAGTGAAATGAAAAGTCAAAATACACCTGAAGTATTTACAGCAACAATTTCTGCATCAAGTAAAGTGGATTCTCCAAATGCACCAAGATTAGATCCTTTACAAAGAATAAGCCCGTCTCCTACAAATACAAGAGCTTCTTCACCTCATATGGAGCATTCTACAGCAACTAATATAGAACCAGTATCTCCTGCTACAGCTCCAGAAATGAAATCTCAAGAACCTGACACAGAAGATAAGCAGCCTACTGATTTGAAAACTCAACCTTCAACAAAATTAGAAAATTCAAATGGAAACTTAAGACCTCCAATTTTCCCTGCGCCTATTCGCCCAGAGAATCTAGGAGTGCGAGCAACAGAACCATCACCAATTCCTGTATCAGGACAAAGTATGCCTCCTCCACCGCTCAGCCAACCTTCAATTACAGGTTTGCTTCCACCAGGTCCTCTCTTGTCTGTTGGAAGTGGATCAAGTGTTGGCCCTTATGGTTTTATGCCATCATCTTTGTATGCTCATGCTGCCCATCCAGGCTTAGACAAGCCAGGATCAATGCCTCCATTGATGCAGCCTATTCCTCCTAGCCATGCTTTAGCTGCAGCGAATCTTATATCACAACAGTCTAACCAACCAGATCCATCAATGCCACAGGATCTCAAAATTAAACAAGAAATCCCGGATAATATGCCTGCTAATTTGTCAACACAAAGTGTCTCAGATCCTCTTCAATCTCTTAAGGAAGTCAAAGTTCCTGGCTATCCAATTGGAAGTTCAATAGCCCAACATCTAAGCTCAGAAAGAGATAGAGACTCGGTACCAAGTGCAGAAAACTCAACGCGGCCTCCAAGTCAGCCACAATCAGAAACTTCAAATATGCAAAGTGCTTTCCTGGGCCCGAGAATTGAAAGCATAAAGAAAGAACCAGATTTCTTACATCAACCTCATATTACTCCAGTGTCAACAAGTCAGAGTAATGCTTCCGATTCGTCGCATGCTTTACAGCCAGTAAAGAGTCCTCATACACCAACACCTATAAAAAGCCAGCCAGGCCATAATGGTACCCCTGGTCATCCGCATCCTTCTACTACAACTTCTCCTTTCTCAAGGCACTTAACTAGTCCATCTCAATCTAGGCAAATTTCTGCCTCTCCTATTCAGCATAACCCTCCAACATCACATTCTGCTTTGAATTTGATGAATCCCACTCCTTTAACGATACCTGCAACTATGGCAGGTCCAGTTATGCATTCAGGCCAACAAGGACATCCACATCCATTTGCCTCTCCACTTCATCACCCACATCATCCTCTACTGCATCCATCTTCTATATTCCAGCTCTCCGCTGCTGCTGCAGCACATGCAATGCATCCATATTATGGTCATCCACATCCTGGATACTCAATGCCATATCCATATCCTTATGGTCCATTACCACAACCACACCCTATTCCTCCTATGCATCCATCAAGTTCATCAAGACATGATCCTGTTAAACCAGCAACCATCGAATCTACTACAATGCTAAGTGCCCACCACAGTACTAGTTCATCAGTGACAACTAGATCTTTGCGAGAAATTTCGGAGAGTTCAGATGATCCGAGAAACCCTAGTGGTTCAGAAAGACATCAATTACATGAGACTACTATGACTCATCATCACTCAACTAGTCATCATAGTGCAGTCCATACAAGCACAGAGAAGCAACCAAGTCATGCTGGCGGTGGCACTAATCATACATTATCAATATCTCATTCGACATCAAGCAGCTCTTCACAGTCTATCCAGCACAAAATCAATACGCAACAGAAGAGTAGCTCACACTCAAGTTCGCCGCTTCATCTTTCGGCAAGCGTTTCACAGACGACCAGTTCATCAGCAAGTGTGAATGTTACAAATAATCACACTCATCATCATTCTCATCATCTTGCTCACCATCCAGAAAGGTTGTCGCCAGCTGATTCAATGTTACTACGGCATCATCCTAAGATGCTTTCTGGTAATCCAAACCATCTAATGATTCAACCGCCTTCAATGGGCCATTCAATGGGATTAGGTCTGCCACCAGGCCCTGGACCTAGTTCAATAGAAAGCTTGCGCTTGCATGCACAAGCAGCTGCGGGCTTACAAGCTTCTCATGCTCGCTCTAACTCTCCTCACCAAATGCCTCATGGTCACCCTCATTTACGAGGCCCTCCACGACCTCACCCCGAAGACAATCCTGAATTGAAATTAGAGACGCAATCGCAACCAGAAGAAGAAGAAATTCCAAGTCCCGCACACATACCTCATGGCCCTAGCCCAGAACCCAAAATAGAAGATACTGAATGCCATAGATCTCAATCAGCTATATTTTTAAGACACTGGAATAGAGGAGATTACAACTCTTGTACTAGAACTGATCTTATATTCAAACCAGTTCCTGAGTCTAAGCTTGCTAGAAAAAGAGAGGAAAGGCTAAGAAAACAAGCTGAGCGTGATAGAGAAGAAAGAGAAAAAATAGCACAACAAGCTCACAGAAAAATTGCTACTCCCGAAAAACCTGACACAAAACCGCCTTCACGCGGAGCCATTGAAACTATCACATCTCCATATGATAGATTCCCGCGGCCGCCGGGGTATCCAGATACGCCAGCTTTACGTCAGTTGTCAGAATATGCTAGACCTCATGCAGGTTTCAGTCCGGGCAATATTCCCCGTCACTGTATGGATCCTATGCTCCAATATCAATTGAGTTCAATGTATGGCGCAGCCGGTGCAAGGGAACGACTAGAACTTGAACATCTCGAAAGAGAAAAAAGAGACAGGGAAATTAGAGAACTCCGTGAACGTGAGCTGAACGATAGATTAAAAGAAGAGCTGCTTAAAAACAACGTGGGACCTCGAGCCTTAGACCCTCACTGGCTGGAAATGCACAGAAGGTATGGAATGCCTCCGCCACCGCCACAAGGTGCTATACCTGTTCAGTTCGGATTATATCCTCCGGGACACGGCCCCGGTGCGTTATCACAACTAGACCGTGAACGTTTGGAAAGATTGGGAATTCCGCCTGGAGGAGCCGGGGGCCCTCCCCAATCAGTTCCCGTATCGGGTGCCCCACCGCATCACCCTCATCATCCGCACCCGGGAGTGGCGGCCGCTCAATTAGAAGCAGCGGAGCGACTCGCTTTGGCGGCGGACCCTATGGTGCGCTTACAGATGGCGGGCATAAATCCTGAGTATCACGCACATACCCATGCCCATACCCATGCTCACTCCCATACACACCTACACCTGCACCCGGGTCAGCAGGCGGCGCAGGCCCAACAGGATGCCCTGGGACTCGGACTCGGTGCAGGAGGACCATATAGGCCCCTGCCACACCCGGACCTCCTCGGAAGGCCGTATGCCGAGCAGCTAGCCCAGCAGGCGGCGGCACACGAACAGCTGCAGAGGCAGCTGCTCCTAGAACGCGAGCGAGGCTTCTTACACCCGGCTCACCACGAAGATTTCCTTCGGCAGCAGCGAGAGAGGGAACTGAAAGTGAGAGCACTGGAGGAGGCGGCCCGCGCGTCGCGGCCTTAGTGTCCCGCCCGCCTCCCGCCCGACGACGCCGTAGTGGTGATCGAGTAGTGACAGTTCGTGCGGTCGCGAGGCCAAACATAAGTTTTAAAGTGTTCACGCGATAGTGTTACGAAAGTTAAGTACGCGATACAGTTTCAAATATGACGATATATCTTTAATTTTATTTATGTGTAATTTATATGTAATTAAGTTTTTATAATATTTTTATATTCGCATGGTGTAGGACGCTTGTTTCTATGCTCAAATTATTTCATAACGACTAGTCATAATTAAAGATTATTTGTAGTATAATATTATGAGTCACACATTTTTACTTAGAGTGCTGGTAGTTTAAATTATTTTATATGATATACTTATCCATATAGCTATACAGTTTAAGGGTGCTGGTTTTCATTCGAAAGAATGGACCATATGACATTGTAAAATTTAGTTTGCTTTTATGTTTATGACATAATAGTAACTGAGATGCAATTTTAATTTAGGACAGAAAAGTAGCAACTTGCCATCTTGTGGACTTGCCTTTTTTATGTCTTGTAAGTTGTAACTTGAACAACTTCGAAGTTCGAGTATTGTGGTAATCTGTCTTATAGCTACCAGGGATCTTTTAACGAGTACCTAATTACATAGGCATTTGAGATTAAGGCGTTAATTTGCAAAATCACATATCAGTAAGTAGAAAAGTCGTTTGTACGCCATTAGAGTGCTGACTGCTGCGCTAGCGCTAACCGGTCATGCAAATGTTTAATTTCGATTTTGTAAAAAGCGTTACTATTTGTACTGAGCTTGATTATGATAATTAAGTTTTAGTTATGACTGTAATATACATAATGAAATACTAATTAATATTATAATGATAACACATTTTATGCCAGTGAACATAAATATTTATATTGAATTTAACACTTGTTTCATTTAAGAAACAATCGCTTTTTACACTTGCAAGTGCATTAAAATACATACTACTTAAATAATTGTAGAGATTTTTAATTTATTAAATTGTAAATATTTCAATAACGTGAAGAATAGCAATACGTCTTTTCACCGGCATAAATTTACAATGGTTTAATATTTTATATCGTAAACAAAATGTGGTCTACGATTTTAGTTCTCAACTGTGTTGTTGAAATATTTAATAGTTAAGTACAAAATATTTATTCCCATACATACACAATTAACATAAGATTGGAATTTAAAAGATTTAATTACCTTGTATTTTTTACAATTAATGTGTAAAATAATTTATGTCGTACAAATAATGAAGCCAAAATGTTGAATATACTCAAAATTAAAACAGGAATACCGATTCAAATACAACGCGCAAAAGGGTTTTAAACCGACTGTTCTTAATTCAAAATTCAAAACTGATAAACTGCCCGTTGTAAAATAATGTAATATTGTAATCTTTACCCAAGGTACCTTTCACATTTGATCTTGCACAGTATTTGTAAAATAAATCCATTTTTTAAAATAGCAGTTGTTAGTATGATATAAAATGAAGATTATTGTAATATCCTAGAGTAAATTCTTAAATATCGCTTCGTAGGTGTTATGTTGATAATGCCATATTACTTTCCGATAACGTTAAAGAGAAAATGAGTATTATTTTTAGAGAAAAGTTATATCTTTTACTTAAGAGGTTGCGTGTCGGACTTAAAACCTTCGTTTATTTAGACAATAAGGTAAAATGGATGTCTTAGTGCTTTTGTGTAAATTTTTTTGAATAATATATGTGGAAAAATTCATTGCGTTGTTTTTATGAATATTCATATGTTTTTGAATGGATTATAATTCTTTACGACTCGTTAATTATGTCATAAAAAGTTTATGTTGCTATTTACATATTATGAGCGGTTCCTAAACGTGCATAATTAGCTCAGATTTCCAAAATAGTCCCTGACACGTTGGATATTATTTTTATAGAGCTGTGTCGAGTAATTGCACATGTTTTCCAATTTGATTAGTTCCATCCTTGTTTTAATGCTAATCGTGAATCGTGATAAGACTGTTTGTTTAAATAGTAGTGCAAATGGGGTTGGCTCAAACCAAGAAAAATGGCGTAAAATAACACGTCATACCTATTACCATGGGCGTACCCAGGTTCTGAGCCGGGGGGGGGGGGGGGGGGGGGCACATTACCCAGGTTCTGGGCCAGGGGGGGCAAATCAGATTTTTTATAAGCTAGGTGTTCATAAAGAATAAAAAATTTATAATTTTTAGTTGTAAAAATATTGTTTTGCTAACAAATGGCAAAAATTCGTTTTAAGTACTGTATAATATATGTACCGAGTCAGAGGAGTAGGCCCTAGCCTTAATGTAAAGAGAGGTGGTTTCCTTTCCATTCCATTTAGGGCTGCATTGAAGACTACTGGACCGATTTTGATGAAAATTAATAGACTGTAGTATAGAGTTAGAATGGCCACGGATGAATACATTACTTCATCCAATTTGGATGTTTTCCAGCAGAATTTCACCTTGTCGCACCACATGAAAAGAATTTTTATTTTCTCATTTTTACTTCGTCAATCTTTTCAATATCTATTTCAAATATTGTAAAATTTGTTTCACAAACTTGTTTGAATTTTTGTAGACCTAATAAATAATATTATTATGGTTTTGGACGAGCATTGAAGTCCAAAACAATAATAATATTATTTATTAGGTCTACAAAAATGCATTCAAAACATAATAAGTACTTACCTACCTATTTCTTAAAAAAAAGTGACGTACTATTTGCTAGTTAGGCTGTCATCTTGAACTTTTCTATTTGTAGGAATTTTATTACCGTACTTATAGTATTTTTGTAAACAATGTTTCGTTACTTGGCTAAGTTTTGTTAGATCGATATAGTTTTGTTTTCGTAAGTAGGTATGGGGTTAACCAGCAATACTGGACTTTTAGCCAGCGTGCAGGCTAAACATTCGGAAAGGCTTGTGAAGGTAAGCTAGAAGCTGGTTTAGCTTATTATTTAATACACAAGCTGTAGCCCTAAGAAGTTAAAGAGGAGTTAATTAAAACTTAAAAGCTGCTTAACCTGAACGCAGAAGGTGTTTTTGTTTCGTGATAGTTTTCTTACAGCTTGGTAACTTGGTAAGTCAAGATCATAAAGTTAATATTTCCGCTAGGTACCTATAGCCATATTATGTAATATGTATTAACTTTATGGTCAAGATATAAGTACAAGATGTTATGTAAGTAAGTGTAGGACAGTCATGATGACGAGGCATATTTTGAAATGTAAACAATACATTCAAATTTTTTGATATGGTGCTAATGCGACGCTAGGCGACAGCCCAGGGCGCCGCCGGATAAAAAGGGGCACTGAAGGCAAACAAAAGGGGCGCCAATTTTATTCAGCACTACCAGCACCTTGGGCGCCAAAAAAATCTCGCCCAGGTGCTGGTAGTGCTAAAACCGGCACCTGTGCTAATGATATTGCTATATCATCTCCATAGGGGCGTGGTAGGAAAAAAATAAAAATTATACCTAGTACATAGTATAGCGATTGTTGAGACTGTGTGTTTAAGTTCCTCCTCTTCACTTTCGGCCACGGTAGACAATTACTGGCGATTACGAACATATTCGTCTATTGCTCATGAGTCATGGCCGTGGTCATGGCCAACGCGACGCATTGTGCATGCTATGCACTACAGATGCAGCTTCAAAATCGCATGCATCATGATTCATGGCAGTGTTGCCAGACGGCCAACTCGGTTTCTCCCCAAGTGTTCCCCGAAATCCCCCCAAAATTCGGGATTTTAAGAAAAATCCCCCCACAAATTATAAAAGAAAAATTTTGTTCATTATGAATGGGAATTTCACAAATGGATACGATGAATGTACACTATTTCTGCAATAGCGTCCAATCTTTATAGAATCAGCATCTTCGCGAGCTCCTTGATCATTTTTATGGTTCCGTAAGTCGTAACCAAAGGGTAAAAACGGGCCCATAGTACTTAGATTTCGCCGTCTGTTCCCAGATTTTTTCCTCCAACAATCCCCCCAAAAAATTGTTCCCCCCACTTTTCCCCCCATCACCTAAAAAAACCCCCAAATTTGGGGGGATTCCCCCCAATCTGGCATCACTGATTCATGGCCTAACGTAAAGAGACCGCATAAGAGTTGATGAATGGTCCCTAGACCCTATACCTACCGTTGTCCGTCGCGAAATTTACCAGTTCATTAAAACGGTCACATTTCTATACATTTTTACTATAAGGTAGATACCTAACAAGCGATACGTTATACAATTTAGAGCGTCTTTCTATACAAAAGACAGTCGCGCGTTAGCCTGTCTTTTGTAATTTGTATAGAAGTTGCGCTGTTGCCGCACTGCTTGCGACGTAATGTGAAGGCGCTCTTATGGAAAAAAAGGCCTGTCCAAAAAAAAGGTTCGCACATTACGAATTCGTAATGTGCGAACTTTTAACGAACTTTACCCCCTAGGAGCCAATCCAGCTATGCTGCGAGGTGTCCCCCGCGCCGTTCATCTTGCGTCCTTACGCGGGACTCTACAATCCCTTCTCCCACAACTGTTCAGTGCTCTGCAATCACCCAGCTGACACCACTGCCAAGGAGTACGTGAGGAGAGCTAAGGATGCTTGGGTATGTAGAAGTTCTGATGACTTCTAAACTAGTTATTGAAAAGTTAGACAAATGAGGGGTTGTTGGAAGCCTCCTATAATCTGAGCTCCTAATCGTCCTCTGGTTTAAAGGCTTTAGGACGTCACGTTAAAATGGCTATAGAGATAGTTTATAATTGTTTAAATACTTATTTTTTTTAAATGCAAAGGGACAATAATTACTTACCTACCTACCTAGTTTCTACTTCCTTTCTTTAATCGTGAAAGTTGTAAGTTTTGTTATACCTAAGCGTCTTATAAACAATATCGTGTAACTAGTGCGATAAAATCAATGGAAAATCTTGTAAACATTTACTTAATTTTTATTGGAAAAATATTATGATAATGCCGCCTTTAATGCGCAATAAAAATTCAAAGCACACCAATATCGATGGAGCTCAGTATCACGTTATAAATTATGAATTTGTGTAAGTATAAAACTTGTAATAGGCTAATATGAATAATATGTTATTTTAAATACTACTTACTCTATGCATATTTTAAGAGTAAGTCTAAGTACCATTACAAGTTTTTAATTACTTTAATGCAAATTTTTGATGCTCCGCAAAATTGAATTATGTACGCACGGAAACTGTTATCCGGAAGCATTTTTTTTTACTAATGTTTTTATGGAATATTCCGGCAAACGACTATCATCACCTAAATCTTTTTTTTTTTTAACTTAACAGAATAATGTCCATGATAGTCTCAATCTCAATAGTCAATAAGTTCTAACTTCTACCTATCATATCACTGTTGGATAATAAACTGTACAAAGGTTTACAATAATCAGGTGTAATTTATTTATGTTTTGTAGGTGGACGGCAAGGCGCACCATTTTCATGAAGACCTGTCGAAATTCGAAGACTGTGAGAAGGAGAAAACGCGGACACCTCACGACATTGTTACCGAGGACATGTTTAGAAGGTTCGTATATTGAATACCGAATAAGCTGTATTAATAATCTTAAGATACAAGTTTGAAAAGAGAAGGCTAGATGAGCTTTGCTCGGTATTCGATAAAACACGAATAAAATTACATTTTCTAAAAATGGTTCCTAGCTAGATCGATTTATCGCCCCCGAAACGGGAATATATAGGTATACTAAATTTGATGAAAATCGTTGGAGCCGATTCTGAGATTCCAATTATATATACAAGAATTGCTCGTTTAAAGATATAGATAAGATTTATACCTAATAGGTAAGTAGGAATGATTTTAGGGTAACGCGAACAAGCAAACACATTGCACACACACACAAACAAGCCTTTTGTCACAACTCACACGTATTAGCGCGACAGTCGACAGCATGCCAAAACGTTACAGAGTGGGTAATTTCTCATCTAGGACATCCATCAAAATGTTTCAATTTGGCATAATCCAGATACACGGAGACCGACTCGCGGCCGCTGACGCCCGCGCCGACGCTCGCGAGCGGCAAGTCGCGGGGCTCCCGCCGCTGCCTCACGCCCGACCAGCCGCTGCAGCGGACCGCCATCGTGCTCGACCTGCGCAGAAGCCACAGCCAGGTATATAAATATACAGGTTCTTTAGAGTCAGGACTCAGGAGGTAGAAAACAGGAGTTACTGCGGAGGCGAGCGACATCGGGAAAGACGGGCACGCAGCTAATAAGTCGCGGATGTGCAACGAACGCGCCGCTCACTGGAGTGAGCGTTTCGTGGACAAAAAAACGTCTCGAAGACGTAATGACATAGCAACGTCCTGCCGCCTGCGCTTCGTAAACTCGCTGCAAACACGCGTTGAAATCGTTGCGAATCCGCCACGACTCCACGACGTCCTCGCTGTACAGTCGCGGCGTCTTCGCGACATATTCGCTGCGCTCGCTAACCGCTAGTATGATAACGGCCTTATGGTAACTGGTAAGTGGTTTTCTCAGCTTCATCGGCAACCTAAGCTTGAGAAATAAGGTTTTGCAAAAATATGACACGTAAGTTTTAATGACATAATATAATATTGATTATGGGCTATGGCTCAAACAAGACAATTAACCTAATACTTTTCACATCTTATTATATTCCCTATGTTCACTTCGTGATTTTCTACTACCAAAGCTAGTGAATAGCTTCGGTAGTACTTTCCTACGATGTTCTTTTTCTCAACATTCTTCTAGGAGACCCTCCACTACCTATGGTATTATCTCTTTGACTCACGATATTGTCTATTCTTCCAGGAGACCCTTTACTACCGTGGCTACTCTGTCTCCGACGTGACCCACCACACCAGCAGCCCCACCAACGAGAGGTCACTACCCTCCCTCCACCTCTCTGACAACCGTCTGAAGCAATGCGAGCAACTGCCGCCGCTCGCTTCGCCCCTGGTACTCTCCAGACGGAGTACTAGGGAACCAGTCAGCGTTAGATCGGATAAGAAGGTACGTATTTAGAGGCGCAAGGCGTGGGCGATGTGGGCGAGTGTTAATAAAAATTTGAGTAAAAAAACTTGTCTCACAACAAAACGTATGCCCACATTAAAAGGTCTTGCCCCGCTAGTCGCAACTGTATGCTACAAGGCACTATCAAAGAAGTTAAATAATTATAAGGCATAAGCAGATGGCGTAGGTACGCATTAATTTGGGCGCGTTATGTGAAACCCAGCTAAGTGCTAACAGATCACGATTCATGACTAACATTGAATTGACATTACCATTTTACATTTACCACTAACCAGGCCAGAATATGACGCCGCTATCTGCGTAAAAATAAATTTCCTCGACATGTTATGGTAGGTACTTAATCACAGAAATGGTCCATTTCTGTGTACTTAATAGATATAATAGGTAAACAACTTTAATTTATTTTTCATTATAAAAATATACAGGGTGTAACAAAACTAAGTGATAAATCTTTAGGGTGTGTATGGTTCCCTTATGTAGAGTTCACTGTGAAAGTAGCAGTGCTGAAAGACCAATTTTTTTTCACTTTTGTATGGGCAAGCGCACCAGCGTCACGAGTTTTCCCATACAAAAGTAAAAAAAAAGTTCTTTGAGCGCTGCTACTTTTACAGTGAACTCTCTACGAGGAACACGTACACGCCCTTAAGTATTATTACTTAGTTTTGTTACACCCTGTATAAAACACAATTAATTTATAATAGGCAGCATCGATCGAAAAATCCATTCGCAGTCAATGAGTATTATGAGGAGTCCTAATGAAATGATGCTACCTAAAAATTATGCTACTATTGGGTTCCAATTTAATGCATGGGTAAAAGTATAGAACCTAAGTCCTATATAACATAATTTTCAAATTAGGATCATTAATTTACAATAGATGTTTAGTTTAGCTCAATTAATTATTATTTAAAACAACAGTCAACAATTTAGAGGTATTACAATATATAATATCAAAATGTGAGGTCATGAGACCGGTTTCGTCGCGCCTCGAAGCGCAGTTTAGTTTTTAATTTTTATTAAATTATAAATACATATCTAATGACTGTGAATTAAATTAAGTTTTATAAATAGAAACCTTCTTTCTTTCGGTTAGGTAGGTAATAAGATCGTTGTTGGGAAATATTGCAGTCTAAAGTTTAAACCTACCTAGGTTTTTATCTTCACTTGATCCTAAAATTTGAAAAGTCGCCGTAATTTATTCCTGGATACAAACAAACCTGTCTTCCTTGAATCTTGAATCATGGTATCCCGTATCTCGATACCTATTACCTATCGATATCTAACTAGTCTGTCAAGAAAGTAAAGAAATTAAAAAGGGGCGACATCGTAGTGTCATCCCTTTCAAATCCATAGTACTTAATAGTTCCATGTTCAAATCAATCAAGAATCTTATGTTTTTTAAGTTTATTGAAATCAATCAATCTTTTATACGTGGGATTATCTTTTATACGTGGGATTATGGGATATCAAAATTTTTTATACGTGGGAGAGCCATGCTTCGGCACGAATGGGCCAGCTCGACCGGAGAAATACCACGTTCTCACAGAAAACCGGCGTGAAACAGCGCTTGTGCTGTGTTTCGCCGAGTGAGTGAGTTTACCGGAGGCCCAATCCCCTACCCTATTCCCTTCCCTACCCTCTCCAATTCCCTTCCCATCCCTACCCTCCCTATTACCCTATTCCCTCTTAAAAGGCCGGCAACGCACCTGCTGCTCTTCTGATGCTGCGAGTGTCCATGGGCGACGGAAGTTGCTTTCCATCAGGTGACCCGTTTGCTCGTTTGCCCCCTTATTTCATAAAAAAAAAAACTGAAAAAAGGGATGACACTACGATGTTGCCACTTTTTAATTTCTTCACTTTTTTGACAGAATATAGCGGCTTAAGCGCGGAGAGGTAACACACAGACAGAAAGACAAACTTTCTCGTTCATTATAATAAAAGTATAGGTACCTGATATGATATTGATCTATTCAACATATTTAATGTAGCTTCCACTGGGATATCAACTACTACAAGAACTAACGAAGCGTTGATAGATAGTAAGATAATGTCGATAAATTAGTTTCGTATGCAAAGTACAAACTCGTAAGTAGTCCGTTACATATTTAGACGTACCATACACGGTTAACTCACTAGTAAGAAATAAAACAAATTGGCAATAAATTACACGAGTTTATTACACATTTAAATTTAAAATAATATGTTGTAATCTCAAGTAAATAATACCAAAATAAAAGTTATATAATTACTTAAATTGTTTAGTTTTATGTGCAAGTGTTTAAAAAAATAGAAACGCAATTCTAAAATTAGATTTTGGAACATGTTATATATATTTTTTAATCATGATGCCAGTGATTTCGACGACAAAGCTATTACAAAGGAAGAAAGAGGTGAAAAGGGAAATAAACAGAATAAACAAGTCCCTAGAGAGCATTCGGACGAAAAGGAAACCTTTCCTCGCCCCGCCTGTAGTAGAACAATGCACGTGCACCATCATGCACGTCACGAAGATCGTTATAAATTACGCGCCAAAGAATCGAAAACGCGGCGGTTCGAATATAATTCTGTCTATGACGTCATGGGGAAGCACTGGCCAGGAGAAAAGAATAAGATTACCCAGCGTGAAGCTCGCCAAGAAGTTTGCTAAGAAGGAAATGTTGTACGACAGTGCAGAGTTCATTAAAAAGTTAGAGGTACTTATACGAAAAGACTTTTATTGCGCGGGAAACGTACATTTTTCGCAACAAAATCTATCGTACCTAAGTCCTCTTTGAGAATGAAAAGAATTTGCATACCAAACATCACGGGCGTAGCCAGGATTCTATATAGGGGGAGGCATAGGTCTTTGGGGGGGGGAGTAGGAGAGAGAAAAATATGAGCTAGCGAACTGGGATTTAATGCAACTCTATCCATGTCTCTCCGCACCACGCTTAGGCCGCGTTTTCACTGAAGCGGAGCGGAGCTTAGCGGTGCCCGAATTGGCCAATCGTGCTATTCCAACGGAATGACAGCGAAGATTTCGAGCATGGTGATTGGTCAATTCGGCACCGCTAAGCACCGCTCCGTTCCGCTCCGCTTCAGTGGAAACGCAGCCTTAGGTATGAAACTCGTGAGCATTAGCAACCGGTCGCTCTTGCCCTGCCCATACCTCGCTATGCCCATGCCAAACATCAAAATCGGTTCAGCGGTTGAAGTGTGAAGAGGTAACAGACAGACACACTTTCGCATTTATAATATTAGTGTGAATTCCTTATTATACACACAATATAATAATGTACTAGGTACATAGCTTAAAGCAGGCGGCGTCCTAGCATGGCGGCAGACTTCGTACATTAATTTTAGCGTGGGAGAGCCATGAATGGGCCGGCTCGACCGGAGAAATACCATGTTCCCACAGAAAACCGGCGTGAAACAGCGCTTGCGCTGTGTTTTGCCGAGTGACTGAGTTTACCGGAGGCCCAATCCCCTACCCTATTTCCTTCCCTACCCTCCTCTTTTCCCTTCCCTTCCCATCCCTACCCTCCCCTATTACCCTATTCCCTCTTGAAAGGCCGGCAATGTACCTGCAGTTGTGATGCTGCGAATGTCCATGGGCGACGGAAGTTGCTTTCCATTTTTTTTTATGAAATAAGGGGGTCAAACGAGCAAACGGGTCACCTGATGGAAAGCAACGTCCATCAGGTGGACCCGTTTGCTCGTTTGCTCCCTTATTTCATTAAAAAAAACAGAGGCGGCGAAATTAAAGTGGCCTATAAGTACTCATTAAAATATAAATCCAGCCCTGCCTAAAAGTTTATTAGCTGTTACAAACAATACGGTATCTGTTCCAGAACCAACTGAAAGCGTTGAACATAGGAAAGGAGAAGAAACCCAAGAAGACAGAAGCGCCAGCGTCGCAGAGATCCAGGAGCGACAAGGATGCTAATGGATCTGAGCCTATTGATAACCCAGATGATAGCGGTCTGTTCTTTACATATTTTGAGTCATATACAGGGTGTAACAAAACTAAGTGATAATACTTTAGGGTGTGTATATGTGTCTCTTATAATAGAGTTCACTGCAAAAGTAGCGGCGCTGAAAGAGCAATGTTTTTCACTTTTGTAATGGGGAAACTCGCGACGCTGGGACGCTTGCTTAAAGTTGTAACAAAACTAAGTTATAATACTTTAGGGCGTGTATGTGTCTCTTGCATAGAGTTCACTGTGAAAGTTGCAGCTCTGAAAGAGCAATTTTTTTTGTGATTTGTATGAGTATTGAGTAAGCGCCGCGCGTCATGAATTTCTCCATACAAAGGTGAAAAAAGAAGTTACTCTGTCAGCGCTGCTACTTTCACAGCGAACTCTGTTTAAGGGACCCGTGCAGGCGTGCACACCCTAAAGTATTATCACTGAAATTTTGTCACACCCTTTAATAAATATTATTTATTATTATACCTAGTTATAAATTGATAATACAGTCAAAATATTTATTAATAAAACATCTTGCAGGCGAAGTCCGGCGTCGCGGCAAGCGGCGCCGCAAGGTGCGCGGCGGCAGCGACCGGCTAACGTCAGCCGGGCTAGCGGCGCAGGCGCAGCAAGACCCTGAAACACAGGTTAGTAGAATAGAATAGAAAATTCTTTATCCCACCAAAAACATTTTCATGTAAAAATGTTGCCAAGATGAGAACATAACATTATAGTTCGCCGTGTCAAAAAGTAGTGAGATCTCATGTAGAGCCATGTTTCTAACCTTACATACTCAGCCCTTAATCTAAAAACCTTAATTTTACACTAAAGCGCGGCAAAATATGTGATAATAATATAATGTGTCAGCCGTACGAGAAGAATCTAAAAACTCTACACATTAGTCAAAATCGGCGTCTTGGCCATTTTGTTATTCATCGTGCTATGGGCTTTGAACTTAATAATATATACTTTTCTGTTGTACTTACTAACTTTTATTTTAAAATAAAAAATATATCTCTTAATAACATAGTGTATACATGCCGCTGCAGGGATGCTAACTCATACGAATCACAAAAAAAAAATTGCTCTTTCGGCACTTTTTTGTGATATTTCAGCAGTGAACTCAATAATATAAGGTTAACTCCACAGTGACACATACGCACCCGCCTAGAGTATTATTACTTTGTTATGTTACACCATGTATATTATTCCCTCAGGTTGCCGGCATAGACACGGACTCCCGCAACCACAGTTCCCGTGGCTCCATAGCCCCGCCCCCCGACACGCCCCTTCTGCCCCTCATCAAATCAGCGCCGCGCAAGACCGACTCGTTCCTGGACGACGAAATACTGAAATATCTGCATAGAGAAGTGGATGAGGAGGCGATTGAGACGGAGTTTGATACGAAGGTATGCCTGTCTTTACTATAGTATTTAAAGCTAGATCTATCTCTTTCTTAAAGAGTAAGCTAGAATATTAAGTAACGCGTAGGACTGACTCGTTCCTGGATGATGAAATACTGAAGTATCTGCACAGAGAAGTGGATGAAGAGGCGATTTTTTATACACATAAATAATTATAATATTTGACATAGATACTCAATGAAAACTTTGTAAGTAATATAATATAGAATAATGTAATTGTACTTTGACAATAATAATAATTTGCATGCCTCAGATAGGCTAGAATAAGTTGCACCTCCTGTATTATAATTTGTAACATCTTTTTACCTACTTGTTCTGCAAATAAATGATTTGATTTGATTTTTTTTTAATGGGGGCAAACGAGCAAACGGGTCACCTGATGGAAAGCAACTTCCGTCGCCCATGGACACTCGCCGCATCAGAAGAGCTGCAAGTGCGTTGCAGGCCTTTTAAGAGGGAACAGGGTAATAGGAGAGGGTAAGGAAAGGAAGGGAAGGGAATAGAGGAGGGTAGAGAAGGGAAGGGAATAGGGGAGGGTAGGGAAGGGGATTGGGCGATTAAGAAGGAGTTTCATACCTTTAAAGGTCTGTCTCTTTCTAGTTTAAACGAAAAATAGCGCTGTCTCTTTCTAGTTTCAACGGATAACAGGAAAATCTCGATTTTCTCTGTAAAATTGTAATTAGCCTTACACTTAGTGTCAGCGCAGACAGAACGGAGCGCAGCAAAGAGGATATTATTAACGCACTTGAAAATAAACTTTAAAATTAGTAAGCTAAAGTGCATCCACTATAATGACATTTATCGATAGCATCATCATAAGCACAACACTAGTGGAAAATTCTAGAAGGCGGCACTCGCTTATGACGTCAGAAGCGGTCGTCTTTTTCCGACCGTGGCGCAGGGTGTGCTGACAACATTCGTTTCTAAACAATGCAGGCTAGGGATGGGGATCGTCAATTCAATCACTGACATTTTTATACTATATTTATTATAAATTAAGTAAAACAAACACGTTTATTTGTTTTATAATAAATTAGTTAGTAAAAACAGAAATGTTTTAATTTATGTGGATTTTTGTATCAGTAAATCATTGCTTATGTCCGGTCCCTTTTTTTTTTTTTTTTTTTTTTTTCGTTGGGGAAATGCTATTACGCATCCCCGGCGGTCTGGGGATGACTACCGGGGTATGTGGGACTCCCCAGGGCGGTGAGGCCGCGCCCGGGCAACTGTCGGATTTTTTCGACTCGGGCGTTGGACATCAATACGCTTTTCTAAGAATATTTTCGGTAATTTATTTAACTTTAGACATTATTTTTAGGTCTTCTAATTAAGAAACTAAAGTGTAATCAATTGTAAATGATTAATTCGTTAACTATTTATCAAGTATTAACATTATTTTAATATAATACAGTGCTATCAAACAAAAAAGACAGATTAACCGTGGTCGTAAATATCCGACCTTGGCGAAATGGGCACGAAAACATTTGTCGGATTATTCCGACCTTGGCGGCTAAAGGGTTAATGCTTAAACTTTACAAAAATGCTCGCGGGATCTCGAGAATACGCGGGGATCCCTTATCGCACTTTAGTGTAATAGTTTTAAAGTTTATTTTTAAGTGCGTAAATTTAAGTGCGTAAATAAAATCCTCTCCGCTGCACTCCATTCTGTCTGCGCTGACCCTTATTTGTTTTTATCGACTTCAAAATGAGGAGGTTATATATTAATGTTATTTTTCTTCCAGCGTCGCTACGTGCTGCAAGAGGCGTTGCGTACGCGGCCGCAGCGGGCGCGCACGCGTGACCTCCTGCGTGCGGGGGGTCTAGGAGGTCTAGCGGAGGGTCTGGGGATTCTAGGGGAGCAGGGGGTCTCCGGGCTGGGGGAGTGGCTGCACGTGCCGCGCGTGTTCTCCCGCAGGAACGCGCGGTTCACTCTGCCCATTGATACCAACGCGCTAGCAGGTGAGTTGGGACTGAGTTGTGCGGGGGGTCAAGGGGGGTTTTAGCGGGCAGTTTGGGGGAGCAGGGGGTCTCCGGGCTGGGAGACTGGCTGCACGTTTAATTGCACCCTGTATAATAGCGCAAAATCGTGCTGCGGCTCAATTTGGAACTAATTCCATCTCAACGGCTTTTCCCACTTCTGAGTCCTGACAGCTATACTAGCGCACGATTGTGCTGCGGCTCAATTTAGAACTAATTACTAATCAGACTCGTAAATCAAAATCGTATCAGTTTCGGGGGTAACGCTGCTGATTTGTTCCAAATTGTGCCGCAGCACGATTGTGCGCTGGTATATAATTGTCGGAAGTAGCAAAAGATGTTGACGTCGAGTTCATTGATCATTGGATTATTGATTCTGTCGTAAGTAAGACAGCAGGCTTAAATTCCGTTTCAGACATAACGCCGATGCAGTTCGCGGCGCGGTACGTGAGCATACAGAAGTCGAAGCGGCTGCTCTACCTCACAGTACTGCGGCGATTCCGCGACGGATACAGGATGCCTATAGCCGTGAGTCCTATCCGCTTATCTTGTTTATTGTTTATTGTTGTAAGGACACCAAACAGTACATACATTAAAAACTTATAGAAATGATCATAAATAGTCAAGAAGAGCTGATGCATGTACCTTAGTAGGTGACACAGCGTTTACAATAGCAAGTTTAGGCAGAATATTATAACATCACAATAATTAATTTAACTAAAACTAACAGTAAAATTAATTTATACTTAATTACAAGAAACAAAAATTATAATAGCAATTCAATAGTAAAAAAACACAAAATAAAATAAACAGCAGTCACATAGGATATAATCAAACATATAAATAGTTAAAAGTATACTAATTAATGATTAAAATGAATAAAATCTAAAATGACAATATATAAAATTCATAAATTATTACATTGATATTTAAATTAATAAAACATGTGAAAAATTAAAAAATATTGTGACAATGTATAAATATATATTACTAATCATTTAACATAAAAGTGACTAAAAATTTTCTTTTTAAATTGGTTGAATGAGTCGTGAAAAATGTCTATGTCAGCTAAATCATTATTAACAATATTATATTCGTTACTCATTCTAAGGATTGGTGCGTTAAGACCTAGATTAGTTTTGCAAGGAGGACCGCGTAGGATCTTACTTATCGGTCGTCGAGGTATCTTAGGCCGTGTTCAAACCAAACTTGACTATACGCCGCTGAATGTGAGCGAGCGTTACGCAGTTTATTGTATTTCCATACAAATTCCCTTTTTCGTTCACATCTAACCGACTATACGCCATTACGCTATAGGCGTGGGCGCGGACATTCGATACCGTATATTTTCATGTTCACTTACGTTCACACTGGGGCTCACAGTGAGCCTGCTCACATTCAGCGGCGTATAGTCAGTTTGGTCTGAACACGGCCTTACTAACAAAAATATTCACACATTGTATACGTCGTATATAGTCACTATACGCTGTACCAGGGGTTCCCAATCTTTACCAGCCTGCGGCGCAGTTACAAGTCACAATATTTTGTAACGGCGCCCTATCCTACCTAGCTAAAATAAATAAAAAAAAATAAAAATAAAAAAGCCTTTTATTTCATTAAGTACTAATTAAAAATTAATTTGTATAAAACATTAAATCTAGTTAATAATTAATAATAATAAATCTAGTTTAGTGAATTTTTTTAAAATTCATTACATTTCATTTAACCATAATATTATTAATAAAAATTGTATGCATGTTATAATTTATAATTTCTTTTATAATAATTGACATTTATTTATATTATTTGATATTTTAATGATTGATTAAAATTTACAATTTCATACTAACTATCTATTATTATAGTTATTTTCACAGTAGAATGTCTTATGGTATCCTTTTATGGGGAAACGCTGCCGACATCAATACAATTTTTGTGCTGCAGAAGCGAGCTATACGCTCAATTTATAAGATGTCAGCTTTTGAATCTCTGAGAGAAAAGTTTAAAGAAATTGGTATTCTAACTGTTGCTTCTCAATAAATTTTGGATAATGTATTGTATGTTAGAAAGAATTTAACTAAATTTAAAACTAAAAGTGATAGTCACGGTAGAAACATTAGAAATAGGCACAAGCTGGAAATACCAGTGATCAGACTTAGCAAAATAAGTAAATCTTTTAAAGGTCAATGTATACGCCTTTACAATAAAATCCCGGAAAACGTTCAAAATCTATCAATTAATAAATTTAAAAAAGTAATTAAAGAACGTTTGTGTACCAAAGCCTACTATACGGTCAAAGATTTCCTAAACGATAGCACATCTTGGGAGTAGGATGGCTGCTTGCAAGGCTGCTTCTACATTTATTATATGTGACTTACAATTGTGTATTAATATTGTATAGATTAAGTTATTTACATTGTAAATTTTATTTTTTTAAAAGACAAATTTTCCACTTTTTTACTAAAAAGTGGCCCCGTGCGAGTGTCTTACGCCGGTTCTTCTCGCCGGGTTAGTTCCCGAACCGGTGGTAGGCAACATGTAGTTCAACATTCTGAAAATATTTGATTCAAATTTATTCAGAAATAAAACAATTTTTATTTTATTTTATTTTATATTAATTTCATAACTACAATATTATCATATCATTAGTTCCATAATCTTATAATATTAAAATTTTGAATATTTTGAATATCTAATTGTAATTGTTTATTTACATGGTTATATTATTATTAAACGCCTCCGTGGTCTAGTGGTATAGAGCGCGGCTCTTGACTCGGAGGTCGTGGGTTCGATTCCCGCGTTGGAAACATGTTATTTCCAAGTTTGGTTAGGACGATGCAGGCTGATCACCTGATTGTCTGACAAGTAAGATGATCCATGCGTCGGATGGGCATGTAAAAAGTCGGTCCTGCGCCTGATCTCTCGCCAGTCGTGTCGGTCTTCCGTCCCACTGGGTTATGAGAGTAAAGGAATAGAGAGTGCTCTTGTGTACTGCGCACACACTTGGGCACTATAAAATTACTCCTGCGTAGCTGGCCTGGTTTCAATGAAACCGGCCACCGTCACCGAAACCGGTGTGGGAGCTATTATTATATATTATTAGTATTAGTAAGAACCCCTCTTTATTTGAGGGTGAAGGCCTCCTCCAGACTACGTAAGGCCTACTCCTACCTAGCTATTAAATTAAAATTATTAAATTAAATGATACCTAAGTACATAAATAAACACGTTATGGTATATTTAGTTGACGTGGGAGAGCCATGCTTCGGCACGAATGGGCCGGCTAGACCGGAGAAATACCACGTTCTCACAGAAAACCGGCGTGAAACAGTGCTTACGCTGTGTTTCGCCGAGTGAGTGAGTTTACCGGAGGCCCAATCCCCTACCCTCCCCTATTCCTTCCCTACCCTCCCATATTCCCTTCCCTACCCTCCCCTATTACCCTATTCCCTCTTAAAAAGCCGGCAACGCACCTGCAGCATCAGATGCTGTGTCCATGGGCGACGGAAGTTGCTTTCCATCAGGTGACCCGTTTGCTCGTTTGCCCCCTTATTTCATAAAAAATGCGAGTAAATAATAATTAATAAACAAATATTTAATGACCTGCCTGCGGTAAATAGCTGGAGAGTTGAAATTTTCACAGATTATGTATTTCTGTTGTCGCTATAACAACAAATACTAAAAATTAATTTAAATATTTGTATCTCCCTAACAAAAAACACAATTTTCAGCATATTTTTGCTCTATAATTGTGGTACGGATAATGTGAGCTGACCCTTACTTAAATCTTTTTTTTTCTAATATATTTCTCTCTGCCATTATTTCCAGGATATCCCAGAAGGTCTCGTGCTGATGATGGGTGGAATACTAACCCAGGATCACGTAAGAGAGTTCGAGGACATAATGCGATGGGGGGAGTACGTGGAAGGGAGTGACCCTGACGACATCAAGTTGACCCTGGACACTGATGGACTAGATGGAGATAAGATAGAGGTAACCGGTAGGGCGATTCACGATTTCCATTCGACTCGGATTCCGAAACTTTACCGTGCGGTCATCGCCGTCATTAGTTGATAGAATCAGGCGTTACTTTGCGGAAATCCATAGCTTAAAATTTAGTTTGTTATTATTTTTAGCAATATTCCGCGAAATAAACCTCAACCTTTAAGTAGATGAGTGAGTGTACGCATAGGCATGCGTACAGCACCTCCTTCCTCTCCCACACTGTCTATGCGTACACTCGCATGCAAGAACCTGCAAACACCACCACCACACAAGCAATAATGTTGGCAAATCCGTGCAAGGCCCCTCACCACCATGCAGGTTGAAAACCTCGACGCGCGTTTGGCTCCAACACCGGAGCATCCTCAGGATGTGGACTCTACGAACAACATTCGTCATTAGTCAAGCCCTAGCGCGGCAAACGTTTATTGGATGATGAAGTTTCCGAATCCGAATTCCGAGTCGAATTGCGCATTGTGAATCGGGGCCCTGGCCCCCCAATCAATGCATTCGCCAGTTTCTGTAGTTAGATTAATGTTAAGGTAACTTTCCGATCTTTACCGCAAGCGACCGCGACCGACAAAAATTCACTTTGAGACATAATATAATAATTGTTTTATTTTTTCCAATAAAAATTAACATCCTTTATTATTGCATTAATTTGCAGTGTGGATGTGCTACAGCTTGGGTACCTACGGACTCCATACAAAAATGCCTCTTGTCCCTTACGTTACGTAACGTTATATTATGTTTTCAGGTGGAGAGCAACACAATAACGTTCAGAACGTGGTGCGGCGTTTGCGCGACCTGCGAGCGGCTTTACGGCCGCTTCCCCGCCAGAGACCAAGATCCGCCGGACGGGGTAAGCATAAGGCGCAGCGCAGACGACAGACTATCCGTGATGCACTTTTTAGTCCGCGGAAATAGAACTTAAGATGTGTTTGAAAATATTATTTGTTTCAGATGGAGTTGAGCGACTTCTCGATGATTGAAACGAAGCTGGTCATGTTGACTGTGCCCCCAGGGCTGGAGAAAATATTGCGAACCATCAGCAACAGATAGAAATTACATCAATAAAACAATTTAAACATCTATCACTGTTAATGTTTTACTCTCTATTACCGCAAAATATCATACCTACAGTAGTTTAGTAGAGACAAGTAGTTTTGCTACTAAAATTATTTAAAATCACGCTATGGGTTTATCGATAAATCAAAATCAAAATTATTTTTATTCAGAGTTAATTTTTACAGTCGAATCATTGGTGCTTATCACGGAGCTATTCGTATGAGCTCCGTGGTGCCTACTGTCTACTACCAATGGTTCCGGAACGGAACTAACCCAGCGCAGTGGAAGAACCGGCGTAAGAAACTCGCATGGGGGTCTACTATTTAAGCACACTTTTTGTGTGATCGAGTCTGCGGCGCACATACCAGCACATATTATAGTCTGCATGGCCGCGCCATGTCGACTGTATATGTGCGCCGCGCCGCAGACACGATCACACAAAAAGTGTGCCGTCTGCAATATCCCTTACTACTACCATCTGTTTATCAATACCTATAAATAATCACATCAATGCTTGCTTACATACTCGTAATATAACGTTACGTAACGTAAGGGGCAAGAGACATTTTTGTATGGAGTCCGATAGGTACCCAAGCTGTAGCACATCCACACTGCAAATTAATGCAATAATAAAAGATGTTCATTTTTGCTTAGCCTGTGTGGATCGTTTTCGATAAAATCTCCTGTACCTAATAATAAAATTAAAAACGTTCACACTACATATTTAATTATCTACTCATGTAGTACATAAGGTCTTTGTCTGGCGTAACAGACAAAGACAGCGGACGTAGAATAGTTATAAATTACTTATAATATTATGTTCCGCAAATATTTTTATGTGTTACCTAGGGTTGAGAAGTAGCATAAATCTATAATGCTAGTATATATTAAGTCTATGAGGAGTAGTGTAAAGTGTTCTGTGCTTATGGCAACGACATCAAAATACTATGGCTTATGGAGTGAGGAGGAATATTTTAGACGTCGCGTCGAGCCATTTGAGTGATTTTTAAATGGGTGTATAATTATGTTACATAACTATTATGTCTAAGTACGGAACCCTAAAAAGCACACGATTACTTGAGATTTGGGAATATTATTAGATGAATAGAATAGGGCATAATGCCACTGACCTCGCAATGATTTATTTTTGTTTGCTTTGTTCCGTAGTATATAACATTCTCTTTGGTTTGCTTATGAATGAATTTGGTAATAGGCATGATGACTATTTTTTTTTTCTTATCGGTAATTGAAGGACACTTAAAAATAGAAACATCGTTGAAAGAATTACTCTGATAGCTTAAAAATTCACCAAGATATGACACTTCAAATATCTCATAAAAAAGACCTGCCCGAAACGCTCCATACAAAGTGCTACGAAAGACTGACGTCAGTCTTTCGTAGTTTGTACGCATCGGGAGACAACTTTGTTCGACAGGTATATCAAATATTGCGTTTTTGAAAGTGATTTCATAACAAAAGTTGCTTTTAATTTCATAAGTTATCGAATTGTATACAAATATTATAAAATTTAATTGAAAAAAAAAACAACTTTAAAGGCGCATAACAAAAAAAATACAAATGCTATCAAGCTGAAATTTTGGGAACACTTATTTTTTACCGTGATTTCTTTATTTTATTAACAAAATTCGCTAATTTTTGACCTTGTCATCACCCCTATTGATGGTTAGCTACCGGAAATAGGAATAATTGGGTGTGGTCCTATTATAGACCATTGCGATTTAACGTGATTTGATTGGTAGTCAAGACGTCAGAATAATCAGATGGTAGTAGGCAGTGGCTAGTGGCAATAGGCAGTACTCTACAAATATATACTAGTAATCTGTGGGCAGTACACTGATTACAGTATGTGAATACATGTCAATTATGGCCGTTCCCAATATTTGATCTATCTCTGGTTTTGCCCTACTAGAGATAGGAATAGCTCACAATTGACATAAAATATATGTCTCTAATGTCTAAATGTGAGCTATTCCTATCTCTAGTAGGGCCAAACCAGAGATAGATCAAATATTGGGAACGGCCGTTAATCTGTGATACAGGTTTTGTCAGTTGACATATTCTGTATTGCCATATTATTAGGTACAGGGTACAATCGTAAACTTATGAAATATTATTTATTTGAGCTTCCAAGAAGTAGGTACCTATGGAACCTTTGAAAAAGCATTAGGATTTAGGATTAGTAATTAAATGAATACGGATAATACATTCAAATTATATTTTAGACAAAAATCAAAATATTTATTTTTTTTAATTTTCATTTTCCGAAATTCACAACCAATTACTGGCAACATTATATTCTACTGTTGAAAATTGAAGTTGAACGATCAACGAAGTGTGAATTGTGATAAAAATTAAAATTATCACATGAGATAAAACGGTTCAAATCTTAACTGATTTAGTTCTGAACAAACATAAGAAGCATACGAGAACATCTGAAGATATATTACTCACATACAAGATGAACATAGACGGCGATATGAACGCTGACGGTCAGTATTATTTAGTTCACAAAATATATTTATAACTTTGCGTTGGTAAACTCTACTTAGATTATTGTTATATTTTTAGAATATTTTGTCACGGCGGTACAGATATTCGACTGTTGTGGTGTGGACAAATCTAGCACAGTATCAGTTAGTACACTGATGGACAAATTTGCACCATTCGCCAAAACAAATAAGTAAGTAAACAAAACCCTGTACATATAAATCGCAGGAGTAAAACCTCTTTCTAAGGAAATTAAGATAAGCCAGTGGCAAGGTGCCAAGTTTTCTGCATGATATTGTAATTCTAAATTTTCATAGATCAGACCGTAGTGATTATATTCTCTTCGGTTCAGACATCTACATCTTTAAAATTGTAGAGTGTAGAAATTAGCCTACAATTTTTTAAAGACATTGAAAACTATCATGTCTAGAAACCTATTTCCAGAGAATATTTCTGTTCTAAAATAGTTTTTTGTCTAAATGTTCCTATATAAATTATTGTTCCTATCGAAATAATATCGAAGTAACACAATAAAAATTCCGTTTTATTAGGTCAGAGTACACCTTCCTTCGATCTCTATTAGACCCCGACCAAAATGACCCGGAAATTACTGTGTCCAAGCTAGCAGCAACGTTAAACTACTACAGTGAAAATCAAAAGATCAAACTAGACTTAGATGAGAGGTAGGTAGTTTTATAAATTATTTACTTATAGTAATAATGACCCTTAAGCCCATGCTGTAAGTTAACAAAAGCTAATTTTTTCTTTTGTATATATAAAGCAATCATCCATGTTGTAATAATTTTCTATATAGTAACTTAATTTGTAATTGTAACATAAAAGGGGTGACAGACATGCGAGTAAGTATGCGGACTTATGGCTCGAAGATCTTGATTGCCTTGATCTTGATTGACAGCCGCGAGCCTGGTAATCCAGTATCAGCGATTCTTGTGTGTCACCCTCATGCTTTAAGTTTGTACATCTATCAGGCCTTTATCAGACAAAGACAGCAGCATAACAAATGTAGTATATATTTTTAAAAATAGGAAAAGTGTGCTTGGAGTGTAACTAAGTTATTATAAATTTTTTTCAGTTTTAATTTGAAAGGTGGACAGGTGCCACAAGATTCCGATTCAGGCATTTCAAGTGATGGTAAGGATTTGATTTAAAAACAGAATTAGTATAAAAACCCTAAGTACTATAACAGCTTACAGTATTTTCAACCATAAACAAAACATTTTTCATCCTAGGAAGCAGCTGCCTTTTTTCACAGTACACAATAATGTCCAAACATCAATTTTCCTGGCAAATGAGAATTAGAAATGTGTTACCTACTCTGTGCAAAATGAAGTGTTGGAAACTAAATATCTTCTCAGTCAGATTAATAAAAGTCAATTTTCATAATTTTTTGTTTCAATATATCAGACTGACAATCTTCTCGAAACCGGTATGCTGCCTAGCTGAAATCCTGGGTACGGCCATGATAATATCCACAAAAATATCTGATCTCCTATCTTTTCAAGGCTTCCAAATCTTAGAGGAGTTGCAGTGTGAACTCCGGGAGAAGTCACACATGGCACACTCGCTGCGGACACAACTCGACCTTGCCAGCCGTGACCACGAGGAGGCTCTCGGAGCCGTCATCGCAGAGAGAGACACGCTGAGAGCACAGCTGAACGTGTAAGTCTACTAAACCACTCAATTAATTTTGATAAAATTTGGTATGATAAGATTTCACTGACAATAAATGATGTGCCCTACATCCTTTCTTGTCAGTTAAATTCTCTCGTCTCTCTCTTGTCAGGTAAATTCTTTAGTCTCTTGTCAGTTGAAACCTGAAAATTCCCATACCAAAACCTTTAATATTACAAAATTGCATACACCATCTACGATTCAAAAGTTTTTACAAATTGCTTATATTATATAACTAGATGTACCGCGCGGCTTCGCCCGCGTAAATTAAGAATTTTACAGAATCCATACATTTTCCCATAAAAAATAGCTATAAGTACTCCCTTCACGTGGTCTACTCTATATCTGTGCCAAATATTGCCATAAAAATTGATCCAGTAGTTTGTGAGATAAAACCTTTCTAATATTTCCCCGTTTTTCCCACATTTTCCTGAGTTTCTTTGGTCGTATTAGTCTTAGCGTGATAATATAATATAGCCTTAGCCCTTACTCGATAAATGAGCTATCTAACACTGAAATAAGTTATTGGTAATCGGACCTGTAGTTCCTGAGATTAGCGCGTTCAAGCAAACATACTCTTCAGGTTATAAATATTTAATAATATTAAGTATAGATATTTTAAATTATCGCTTGACAAACTCGAGTCTCAATCTAAAAGATTATGAAAAGGCTCATAATCATGGGACGAGGCATAGTATAATATGGTAGTGATGATGATGATGATGATGAATGTAATTTGCATTGTAGCATATGCTTTCCGTTCTTAAAACAACGCCGAAACTGCCAAACTTGTATCTATAAAGAATCAGGAGATCTCTCAGCACCTTTCGAACCACGGTATACCAGGTATACCTCGGTGCAAAATCTTTGTTGGTAGCATAATATGCTTAGAATACTTCTCACGAAACCGAAGTCACCACATGTTTCCCTATAAATTTTGAAGAGTTCCCTCGATTACTTATGGATCCTTCATCAGATCACCACTTTTGTGAATATAATACCAAATTGGGATAATACCCTATATACCAAAAGAAAAATTTTGAAAATCGGTTAACAAACGGCGGAGTAATCGTTGAACATAAAAAAACGAACATAACACCTCCCCCATTTTGAAAGTGTGTTAAAATTGTAGCCTATGTGGTTTTCTGATGTATAAGCTATATTATTGTAAAGTTTCATTTAAATCCGTTCAGTAGTTTTTGCGTGAAAGAGTAACAAACATCCATACATCCCAACAAACTTTCGGCTTTATAATATTAGTAGGATAGTAGGATGTGAATGTAGGTATAGCTACTTTGAGTCCCAGAAAGGACATAGGATACTTTTTTTGCATAACTAGAAATTTTTAGGGCTAGAAAGAGCAAAAAATGAGCAATTGTCCGTATGTTACAAAATGTTAGTTTTGTAACATACGGACAATTCTTTTCTTCCACTCACGCCTTTTTATTCTGCGAAGTCTCGAAATTCACCCTTTTCGATAAATTCTAGTATGCGTGAAGAGAACGCGTCCTTGAGTGCCGCTCGTGCCGACTGCGAGGAGGCCTGCGAGCGGCTCGCTGCAGCGGAGAGGGCATTGGCTGAAGCGAGACAAGAACTTGGGGCTGTGAGACGCAGAGCCAGCAGGACTTCGGAGCAGCTGGCTGTTATGGAGGCTGAGGTATGTGGCTAGAATGGTTAGCCATAGCCATAACGCCTCTAGTCCACTGACGCTGCGAACTGCAAAATATTTGCGAAACCAATGCGAAACAGGAATAGAGCGAGATGCAATATAACACATTGTCGTGTGGCGGATGAGACAGTAAATCAATTCGCCGCTGTTTTGCAGTTCGAAGCGTCCGTGGACTAGAGGCACTGAACACTCTAAAAACACGCATTTTATTTTTTATTTTAACAAATTACTGTATTGTCATTGACGCTTAATACGTATGCAAAGTTGCGAATTAATAAGACTACTGGAGATATGTAAAAATCGTGCTCAATGATTCCGTTACATACATACAGAGTACAGAGCTGAGACCAAGCTAATAAATTCACCAATAAAAGCGTGTAAAAGGTTGTTTTTTCTACACTATAATGTCAGACAGATTAACAAAGGAATTTTGATAGTTTAACTGTTAACACATAAACCTGACGGGTTTATGGGTTGCTACTTGCGTCCATTCATTCTTATTTGCATGGTCTTACTTCTTAGTCTGCTAAATTCATTTCTACATACTACAATAGTATGTAGAAATTTCTTAGCTAACACAGCCTACAACAGTGTAACAAAAATAAGTGATAATACTTTAGGGTGTGTATGTGTTCCTTGTAGAGAGTTCACTGTGAAAGTAGCAGCGCTGAAAGACGAAATTTATTTCCCTTTTGTATGGGCAAGGGCCCGAGCGTACCGAGTTTCCCCATACAAAAGTGAAAAAAATTTTGGTCTTTTAGCGCTGCTTCTTTCACAGTGAACTCTCTACAACGAACACGTACACACCCTAAAGTATTATCACTTATTTTTGTTACACCCTGTTTAATCTATATACTTATATAAAACTCAAAGGTTTGAGTTTTATATATATAGATTGACACACTGATTGACATAGTGATCTATCAACGCACAGCCCAAACCACTGGACGGATCGGGCTGAAATTTGGCATGCAGGTAGATGTTATAACGTTGGCATCCGCTAAGAAAGGATTTTGATAAATTCCAACCCCAAGGGGTTCAAATAGGGGATGAAAGTTTGTATATAATAATACTTCTTAACGCGAGCGAAGCCGCGGGCAAAAGGTCGTAATATTATATTATGCAAATAAATAATAATTATTATTATTAATTCAAGCAATAGCTCACATTGTAGGACATTGATTTAGTGTATGAAGGTATAAAAGGTGATTAAAATTACTAGTAATTAATCCATAACATCATTGGTCATAACTGAAACAGGGATATTAATTATTGTATGTACTTTTCAACATATTAAAAAATACACAATATTAAACACTTTATTTTGAATATTTCCAGAAACTAACCCTGCAAGAGTTACTTGCTCAGTCTAAACAGGAGTGTCACCGCATCAATGAGATGTATGCCAGCCGTCAGTCTGTACTTCTAGAAGAGAATGAGGCTCTGAAGACTGATCATGCCGACCTGTCCACCAGGCTGCAAGACCAGGAGGAGTATATGCAGCAGATGATCAAGGAAAAGGCAAGTTAATTTTCCGAAATCACTTCTGATTCAGAATGCCCAATTTGACTCGGATTCAGACATCGCACGTCATCCAATAAACGCTCGCCGCACTAGACATTGACGAATGACCGCGTAGTAGTTTTCGAATCCGAGTCAAACGGAAATCGTGAATCGCCTAGCTGATATAATCAAGCGCAATTTGGAATAGATTTATTACTTACTGTTACTTGAGGAAAATCTCTTTCAGGGATACATATGGAATACGATAATCTGCCGCAGATTTTTTATATAAAACAGCAATTTTTTTATGTGGGAATTTTTTTAATTTATTACTAAGGCTATCATTTTTATTCAACCAATATAGCATTATTTTGTCACCAATATGCCATATTTAAACATGCTTCCTCTATGTTGTAGGTGATACTAGAGATGGAGCTAAAGGACGTCCTGAACAAGTCCAACCACATCCACTCGCGTATCGACCGCTCCATAGACGTCAGCTACACCGACGACCAGATGCTCACAGCGCTCGACAGCCTCAATGCTGAGAGCAAGTTCATACAAGGTATTTTAACTTCATCTTTAACTAATTGAATAATCAATATGTATTATAGAATAATTGTTAGGAATAAAGTCTGATTATTTTTGTGTTAGACAATTTAAATTGCTATTTTTAAATTGTGTTTTCAATTTTTTTTTATTTTTGTTAAATAACAGTATTTTTGGTAGTACTTAAATATTTTTCACTGAGTTTTTATAACTTTTATTTATGACCATAAGTTTTTGCTTCCTTTCTAACATTTTCCATCTAACAATATTATTCCACTCTAGACAGTCGTACAAGTATACTAGACGAGGAATCGTTTCTGAAGGCGCTACACGAAGATTCCGGACGACCAACCAATATGTCTCTATTTGATGAAATACGACTGAGTTTCTGCAACAAATCCAAGCTAAATCTTTCAGAATTAAACACCATGGAATACTTCGAGAAAAGATATTCCCATCTTGATTCCACATTCGATACTGTGGGTACACAGACAGACAAAAGCAACGATATAGATTTCTTTCTGAATAAAAAAAATAAGGATAATGTAAAAATTCAGCAAAGTATTGGTATACAAACTGTAAAAGAAACTAAAGGGAATATTGAAGAGGAAGTCATGAAATTAGATAAAAGAGACACGCTAACGCAAGTCAATACTGTAAATAAAAACGTAAGCATTCAGACTGATAAAGAAGATAATAGGGAACTAACTTGTTTTACAACAGAACTAGATATCCCATATAAAGAAGGCAAAGATGTATCAACAAATACTAGCACTCAAATGTACGAAGTGTTCAAAGAAGTAGAAGTCATGAATTTTGGCGTTAACACCGAACCTTATTCCCTAGAAAATAAAGTCAAAAATTGCATCGAATGTGATAAACTGAAAGAGCACGCTACAAACTTGGTAAACGATCTTAAGAATACGCAAGTCGATTGTAAGAAGCAAATAAAAAGTTACGAAAAGAACATCAGTTTGATGCGAATAATGCTTGATGAAACGAATACTAGAAATGAGTTTATGAAGTCACTAGTAGATAATTTGAAATCGAAGATCAACATTCTAGAATCGGCATACGTGGAGCAAAACAAACGCATTGATGATTTGAACTCTAAGTCTGCGTGTGAAATTGAGCGCGGTAATTCTTATGAGTTATTGGTAGTACTGTGTATATTTTACAGTAAGGGCCGCGCTACACCGGAATGGCAGCGGCGAGGCGAGCACTTTCAGTGTCATGTGATTTTAAACTTTATATTCATTATTATAATACATACATGGCGACCGCCAGTAAACTTCTCAAGCGATACTATGTATGTAGTTTAACTTTATCTTCATTATTGTATAATGAAGATAAAGTTTAAAATCATATGACACTGAAAGTGCTCGCCTCGCCGCTGCCATTCCGGTGTGGCGCGGCCCTAAGTCTATCTTGCGACAGTTTTGCAACAGGCGTTTGACAGCAGATATTCACAATATTTTCTGTCAAACGTCTGTTTCTTACCTGTCTCAAGATACGTAATCACCCTGCCTGTCACAGATATTAGTCCATTGATCTATCGTTGCTTGTCTCTTTTACTCAACATATTGCTATCTTGTTCTACATAGGGATGCAATTAGGGTTGCCACCCATACTATATAAAGTATTGTATGTTATTTCAGGCAATTGTACTTTGTACTTATTTGATACAAACTAGATGACCCGACGTACCTCGTATCGCCTATATCTCAATTTTTAAAGAAACTTAACAAAGTACAGAATTCATCTATACTAATATTATAAAGAGGTAAACTTTGTTTGTTTGTTTAATTGTAATGAATAGGCTCAAAAACTACTGGGCCGATTTTAAAAATTCTTTAACCATTCGAAAGCTACATTACTTACGAGTAACATAGGCTACTTTTTATTTTGGAAAATATAGGGTTCCGTAAAATATTTCAGTTTTTCGGAAACAACCAGAAAATTTACTTATTTTGCGTACGCTGCCTAAACTATAATAGATAGAACCATACAATGTTCTAAATAAATGTAGATCTTATAAATATCTACAAAAATCTCCGCGACACACTTTATCTATCTATGTCAAGTGAGGCACAACAACCATTATTTTTTTCTTTATTTATAGGCCTTACATCTTCAGATTAAGTCGGCCTTAAAACATTAATAATTACAAAAAACTTAGATCTAAATCCCTTAAATACAATGAGTGGATTACATAACTTAAAAATATATCACTGCATTCAGCCTTAAAATTAGATGACATAATGTTATGAACAAAAAAGAACAAATTGTTACATTTAGCATGTTGTACAAGTTCCAGCCTGATGCATTCGTTCCTCCTACATTCCATGAGCATGCGATTGTGTTGGGATTGTCCGTTTTCCCCATAAGGTAAATAAAATTATTCAATGGAATGTGGTTTGAACGGAGGCGGAAGGAGAGAGTTAAATCTCTTTTGTTGAGATTGGCGTCTGCGAACCAAGGACGTTTCGGTGGTTTGTCTACTAAGGTCCTATACCAAATACCCGAGTTTACAGATTTTTGTTGAAAATATTGGTTCCACATATCAAAACATTTTTTCTTAATAGTTCCTAAATAATCATAGCAAAAAGGTGTCACAACAGTAGACGTACCGACGGATCGTGCCGCACTCGCCAAAGCGTCGACAATCTCGTTCCCGGAAATACCTACATGAGAGGGCACCCACTGCAGGCGAACATTAACCCCATTACGTATTAGATTGTAAATACATTTAATAACGAGGAAAGCTTCGGGCCTACCCGTGCTACCCTTACTACAAGACATCAAATGTAAAAGTCCGCTCTTAGAATCAGTAACGATGACGACACGTCGATAGATAGTAGTTTCTATGTATTGCAATGCTTTAAGTATGCCTATTATTTCTACACTCATGATCGGAATGATATTATTGTTAATTAAAAATTGACCTTTGATCTTACATTTAGAGTCGTAAAATGCACAACCTGCGAAGTCAGAAGATTTCGAACCGTCCGTGTAAATATGTACGTAGTTACAGTATTTAGTGGACAGTAGCTCAACACTAGCCGCTTTAAGTTCTCTCGGGGACATTTCCTTTTTAGCCCTATGTACGAGCGGAACTTCGGTAAAACATACGTCCTGAAATGGAATATCGTAACGTATATCGAGTTCGTATGGAGGCCAAATGTCGTATCTCGAGATTAATAAGTGATTAAAATTCTTGTAACTTTCGACGATCACAGGAAGACCGTTCCTGTTCCAATAATGAGTTCCGGAATCAATCTCACTTATAAAATCGACCACAAGTTTTAACAAATAATCGTCGCGGCGCGAAAAAGTTTTAATGAAAAATTTGTCAGATAAAAATTGTCTTCGAATTTTTAAAGGAGGTATGCAAAGTTCGTTTTCTAATAGGTGAACAGGCGTAGTCTTGATAAAACCACCGCATTGCCTCAGTGACTGGTTCTGGATAAGATCCAATTTGCTAAGAACGTTCCGATTGGCGTTGGCGAATACGACACTTCCATATTCTAGTCGACTCCTGATAAGACTTATAATTTTCTTAGGTGAATGGGATGAACTCCCCATTTGAAGCCACTGACACAGCTTAAAATATTATTGTATTTTAGACATTTTTGGTGCGTCTCGTTAACGTGTTTTTTCCAATTCAATCTATGGTCGAACCAAATACCTAAAAATTTTACAAACTTAACAATCTCTAAGGTAACATTATACAATTTAATTTCGACAGAGGGAACGCGATATTTTCGGGTGAATATGCATATTTTAGTTTTACTGAGTGACAACTGTAAACCGATTTCGTTTAAGAGTTTTTCAAAACGATTTAGAGTCTCCTGCATTAGTGAAGCAGATTCGGTGATTTCTTTACTACTGCAATATAAAACAAAATCGTCCGCATACTGCCCAATTCTTAATTTTCGGGAAGCCAAAACTTTAATTTTAAGTGACCCAATATTAAATAAAATCGGGGACATGGGGTCCCCCTGTGCCAAACCGTCGCGACAAATTCTCACGATCACCTCACCGTTCGTCAATTTATAGACAATAAACCTACAACTGAGAAATTCACGTACATAATTGCAAATATGGACATCGACACCGAATTCGACGAGACGCTCGATGAGCACCTCGACCGATGTCCGATACACAGTTGTAGGCATCCGCGATGGCCGTAAATGCACACAAAAGGAATTCTTTTTTATTAAAACTGAGTTCGACATCCATGGCGAACCGCGCGAGGCCGTCCAAACAGGATCGTCCTCGACGAAAGCCTATCATATTATAATCGGGAAAAAAATTATTTCCTTCGAAAAACTGTTCCAGTCTTTTGGTTATAATTTTATTAAAGATTTTGCAAAGACAATTAATCAGCGATATCGGACGATGCTTTAAATCGGCACCGGTGCGTTTAGGTATAGCGATGACTTTAATATTTCGCCATTGATGAGGAATCGTAGAAGTTGTGTAAATCGAGTTATAAATTTTTAACAGAATATGTTTAGCGTTACCTGGGAGGTGATATATCATAGAATACAGCACACCGTCTAAACCGGCAGAAGTATCTTTTCGTTTGATTACAGAAACTAGCTCGGCCATTGTGATATGATAAAACGTTTGATCCCGGGAATTATTAAAAAACTGATTACGCGGCGGGGGAGCCGCGCCATCGGGAGTTAGATTCCTCACGAACTGTTGCGCCTCCTCCTCCGTTAACGTGTTCATTCTACTCGGATAACCCTTGATCCATCGAAGTTTACGCCACATATCGGTGCAATTCGTTTTATAATCGATACTTTCACAGAATTTTTGCCACGAATCTATAGTTTGGCCTGCCGTATTAGTTTGCGGGCTACGACCACCTTCTCTTTGAAAGCTAAAAAATTTTCTGTCGTACGGTTTTTGCGAAGTGTTTTAAGAGCGAGCCTCCTTTCCGCTATCGCTCTCGACAGATTTTGATTCCACCAAGGCTTCGGTTTGAATTTAGGAAGAGGACCTGCGCTAATTCGTGTCGAAGGTATGAAAGCATCTGCTGCGCTACTAATGATACCGAAAAGGTTATCGTAATTTTCCTGAACACTATCACTAAAAATAAACGTACTACATTTCGATTCAATGTCCGATTCGTACCCTTCCCAATTTGCTCGTTTAACGTTTCGTTTTGAAAAATTTTCACATAGTGAATTGTTTTTAATTTTGATCATAATAAGTAGATGATCGCTACCAAAATTTTCGTTAGTGACTGCCCACGAACACTCCAGCACCAAATCGGAGCTGGCGAAGGAAATGTCCGGAGAAGAACAGACTATTCTGTCGTGTAATTTTGAAATACGGGTTGGGCTCCCATCGTTTAAGAAGGAAAAGTTATGGTCCGAGCAAGATTCTGCAATCATACGACCTCTGCCGTCAGTAGTGTAGGACCAGGAAACATGGTGAGCATTGAAGTCACCTGCTATTAGGGTTTTCCGGCTAAAGAGAGAGAACAATTCGTCAAAATCTCTCTTCCTTATCCTAACATTACTCGGTGAATACACACCTAATATGTATTGAAATGAACTTTGATTAATCAATTCTACACACAACATATCGAGTTTATTCGATGGTAAATTTAATTCTTTTACTCTAGCTGGAAGTGAGACATGCACTAAAATAATCAAACCACCGAACCCGTCATTTCGATCCTGTCTGAAACAGCAGTAGCCCGATACATTGAAATTTCTATCGCTAGAAAGCCACGTCTCGGAACAAATACATATGTGAACACTTTCCCTGCTCAGAAACGTCTCCAATTCAGCTTTCTTCGGCAAAATACTACGGCTGTTCCATTGTACAATTTTAAGATTCATAATGTTAACATGTGCTAAGTTTTTTAATCATACGAGTAATCCGATTTTTAAACTTTCTTGCCGAAATTTCTTTTATAACTTCTATATAAAATTTTAACTAACTGTCCAATATCATCCGTGTACGTTAAGCTTATCTGTAGAATATTTTCTTTACCGTACGATTCGTCTAAGAAACTCATAAATTCTTTAATCGACATGGGGTAATCGCCGCTTTCCAAAATCTTTTCAATTTCTGTAATCTCCGAGGGTTGTATGTCGATCGTCTTTTTGGTTTTTTAACAACTTTCTTTGCCGGGTCAGTGTCGTCGATGGAAACTTCGCTCGAGTCAGACTCACTCATAGCCTCGCTATCTGACAACAATATTTCTGTAGGAGCGGGCGCGCTTTGCGACGATTCGGTCGTAGTAGGCGGGTGCGGTCTTTTGACAGTTACGGGCGGATGGAAATTAGGGACATTCAAAATATCACTAGCGTTGTAAGCGGGATTCGAATTCTCATTCGACTGTGTATTGCTTGCAGGACACTTATTAGCGACGTGACCTTCTTTTTTGCATAAAAAGCACGTCATCGAGTCTGAGGACACGTAAATCCAGTAGGATGTACTATCATAGTCCACCTGAATACGTTCAGGCAAAGTATTAATGATTTCCGGTGGAACGTAAGCCTGCCGACGAAAACTGAGTATATGATTAAACCCGGGCTCGGTGATACCGGCCCGGATAAAAGATACCGGTGAGGTCAATTCTATCTTCATCTCGGTTAACTTTGCTTCAGTTACAGAGTGCGGTTTTATCGGACATACGTTGGACAGTATGATGCGTTTATTCCTCGTTATCAGTGGACGAATCGGTACTTTCATATTGTTTAATATGATACACTGATGGACGTCTGTTAACTCTTCGGCGACTTCCTTAGAGGAAACGAATAGGCATACACGGTTATTAGACATCCTACTGAGGAATCTAATTTTTGCGGGATCGATAATTTTGCCGAAGGCGTAGGCATAGTCTTTTATTTGCATGTCGTCTATCGCGTCTACGATCACTGCTTGTTCTTTTGTCGGGAAAACGAACGATTGGGTAACGGACGAATAACTTTTGGGTTCCACCGTTCCCGCAGTCAGAAACGATGCGCGACTAGCGAGTAAACACTCGGACCGATAGGCGCGGGCACCGGGCGCGGTGCGGCGCGCTCGTAGGTAACACGCGAAAATGTAATTGCTAACAATAAGCGCACGTGTAGTCTCAGCGACGTATCGAAAGCAACTGAACCATTTATTTATTTAAAAATCTTGATTTTTTTTGGACTACATTTAAACGCATTTATTTTACTCATGCTAATAATCCTTATCAAAATAAATTATTTCATCTCTAAGTACAGTTTATGTAGACAATATTTGGTCTTTGATTGATTAAAATTGGACGTTTGGTTTAGAAGTTATGGCGAAATTAATATATTGCGATTTACGCCCGTTTCGAAGTGGGCGCTGCTACCAAGGCGGGGTCGGGGGTGCGCTCGCGGCAGAGGAGTTTAGATCTATTCAGAGAATTGACTATTGAGTAGTAATGTAGATCTATCAGTAGTATCGACGGAGAGCTGACGACCAAATCAGCTTCAGCTGTGTTAAAACTTCGTTAGCTACTTCCCTGAACAACCCTTTGTGATAATCTGCATAAATGCTGGCAGGCCGTACTGCGGTGGGTGTGGGAGTAGTGGGGTTGGGAAAAAATTGGAAAAAATGTAGTTTCAGCGACTTAATAGTGTTTGCGATGGTAAATGTTAATTTATAATTTTTTCACATATATAATAAAGAATAACCGGCCAAGTGCGAGACGGACTCACGCACGAAGGGTTCCGTATTTTAGAACCCCACCACTCCCACACCCACCGCCCACGGCCTGCCAGCACGCAGATTATCAGAAAGGGTTGTTCAGGGAAGTAGCTAACGGAGTTTTAACACAGCTGAAGCTACATGACTGATTTGGTCGTCAGCTCTTAGTCGAGTAGTAGTAGAAGATCTATGAGTAAACAAACAAAGTTTACCTCTTTATAATATTAGTATAGATTAAAAACTACTGAATCGATTTTAATCATTTTTTCAGTGAGTGACATAGGCTATATATTTTTTACCCGTGCGAAGCCGGGGCGGGTCGCTAGTTTTTATATAAACAGATAATTATTTTATTAATTGTACTTTATTTTTATACTGTGTACTGTTTTTTTCTCGCCTAAAGTAGCCAATGTACTTTATTTGCAAAAAATAAAAGTGGCAACCCTAGATACAATAGCAATACATTTTAAGCTTGTAAAAAGCGATAGGTCAATGTACAAATTTCTGTTTTTAGTAATTAGACTTTAGTTCTGTGTAGTAGATAGTTGTAGAATATGTTTTGTTTTAGTAAGATATGGTTTTAATACCATATTTAGTGACATTTATTTTTTATCATCAAAATTAAAAAATGTTTTTAAATAAGTATGTACTTTTCTGTCCATGAAAGATATTAAATAGCACTAAGCATAGTATTTTAAAAAATGATGTCTAAGAAATATTATAAAAATAGGTTCTCAAAAGTTCGCTAACCTTCATTTTGATTTAAGTAAAGGAAATATGTTTCTATGTAATATATTACTGATTTGTTATAAAAGTAGTGTTGTAGTTAAGTGATTTAGAAAGTGTAGTTAGTATTAGTATTAAGTTTGGTTGCCGTGGAGATATTTTGAACGAGGCCTAAGCTACTTGTCTCTTTCATTGCGCACGAATATAACGTTCTTGTTTGTACAAGTCGGCAAAAAAACCGATATAGAAATATTTTCGTGTGGGAGTGAAAAGGACAAAACACTTTAAACAGCATTAGATGTCGTTAATTAAAATGTTATCAAACTGGCAGTCAGACTGTAGTTCTTTGTTTGTGTTGTCATTGTGAAGTCTGTAGTATGTATAAGTCGCAGTCATCTGGTTGAATCTGCTTACTACTATTTGATTAAATGACTAGCGAATTCATTGAATGAAACCATTTAATTTACAGTCAAAGACTTGACTAGTTTGCCTTTAGTCACTCAATTAAATGGTTTCGTTCAATGAATTCGCTAGTCATTCAATCAAATAGCAGATTAAACTAGATGACTGTGACATATACTCAGTATGGATCTTTTTATTAGTAAGTGATATTGTGTACTAATATTTTTTCTTTCTTCTAGATGTGACATCGGTGGGCACACAAGCGGAGGTGCCGTGTGCGGAGTGCGTCAAATACAACGCACCCACAAGAAGCATTAGGAGATTCTTCTGGTGAGTTAACTTTGAATTTATGATTCTATTACTGCTGAAATTTTTCCCCGAGAGAGCTGCCTCATAAGAATAAGAAACGTTTATTTTGCACACACAACACAATATTTACAGACGGACGAAAGAACAAGGACACAAAACAATTAATTTAACATTATATTGTGTGATGCTAAAAATGGAATGTATTTATGTATTTTTTTCTACGGGAAGGGACGGAGAATCATCACGGATTACAACGGGCCGGCCCATAAGGATATAATTATGATCAAATATAATGCTGTGTTACCGACTGCAGTAACACATAAGACTAAACTTGTAGTCTAGGTTCCCTAGAACAAATAACATTGTCCTACAAAATAAATTGGACGCTGTTAAGCATTCGTGTACTAACCCACACAAAAATTACGTATTGAGTTATGAATGCAGTTATGTTCTGTAGATGATTTAGAACAAGACTGCGTTCAAAATTTAACGACAAAAAAAATTGTGGGTTAGGACACTAATGCTTAACAGCGACCATTAATAGAACAATCCATATTTTAGGACCATCAAATCGAAATATTAAATAAATTTAAATCCTTTCTATCTCTGTTAGCTACCACTTTCGAGATTTTTCGCAGAGGAAATTGTTGTTCGTCTTATCATAAGGAAGCTACTCACGAAAAATTAGCTTGATAGTAATTTCAAAAAAAATCTAGGGAACCCTTTTTTTAAAGCTTTGATTTAACTTGCTCTCTTACACAATGCATTCATTGCTGTTAAATTGCAGCACAATTTCAGCTTTGATTATTTACAACAACAAAGCTGAAATTGTGCTGACATTAAAATATGTGCATGTAAAATTTACATGCACATATTTTAATTATTTATTTGCCTAATATGTCAGTAACCGAATCCATATTTTGTGCATAATTTCCTTTCTATACTGTATCATATTATGCATTAATCTTTATTGCCTATCCACAGGGACTCAATAAAGTGTCTCTTCCAACTGTTCGCTGTGGTGTGCTTCGTGTGCGCTGTGTGCGTACTGTACGGCGTGCGGCGGGCACCGTGCCGCGAGCTGCCCGCGCGTTGGTTGCGCCCCGCTGACTTAGTGGATATGCTGCTGCGGGTGGAGTACGTCGCTGACGTGCCCATGTGAAGGGGGGGGCGAGTGAAGTGAGTTGTGTGATTGTTTGAGTGCGTCGACACATTTGATAGCGAAGATATATTCGATTGCGTGGACACATTTTAGTGCGGATATTATATATTCGAGTGCGTCGACACATTTCAGTGCGAATATTATATATTCGAGTGCGTCGACACATTTGAGTGCGAAGATATATTCGAGTGCGTCGACACATTTGAGTGCGAAGATATATTCGAGTGCGTCGACACATTTGAATGCGAAGATATAATATATTCGAATGCGTCGACACATTTTAGTGCCCTGTCCCATTTAATTGTATAATATCTCTCTGGCTCTGCCCTGCCAACCTGGTGGATATGCTGCTGCGGGTGGAATACGTCTGACGTGCCCATATTGTGAGGGGGGAGCGAGTGAAGTGAGTTGTGTGACTGTTTGAGTGCATCGACACATTTAAGTGCGAAGATATAATATTCGCGTGCGTCGACGCATTTTAGTACCCTGCCCCATTTGAGTGTTTCTCATACATCTCGAGTATTTAATATCTCTTTCGCTCCGCCCCGCACCACAATGACATGTGATTATCAGTCGCATGTCACATTATAATATTTCATTTGCTCCCTCTGACTCGCTGCAGCAGGCCTGCAGTCTGCTTAAGTAACATTTTATTACAAAGTTTAGTTCCTATACAATCAACAGTATGTTAAAACAACAAAACCAGCAAAGACATTAAACAATTTTAACAACAGGAAGGTTTTGTAATAGACGTTTTCTTCATTGGACTTGTCTACCTAAGAATACAAGCCTGCAATTTTTATTAATAAAAAAAGTACACAGTGAAACGTAACGCACTTTGTTGGATAATTCTTCTCATATGTATGCTTCGGGTTCTTGTGTTCTGTTTTATAATTCTAAGATTGATTTACCTTATTTTATTTTAATTTTTAATCGTTTTATTACCCTCTGTTATTTTAAACTTTACTCAGTTTCTGCTATTTAATCTACCATCAATACATCTTTGAATCAAACAGCAAAATAATATTCTCAATTCTTATAGGTCAAATGATACATCTGTGAAGTATTGACCAATCAGAACAGAGTGGTTGTTTTGATATTTACATGAGAATACTTATACATGTTCATACCGAGACTGCGTCGAAACCATTTTAAAATTGTAAGATTTAGCAGAATAGGCATGATGACTATTTTTTTTTCTTATCGGTAATTGAAAGACACTTAAAAAATAGAAACATCGTTGAAAGAATGACTCTGATAGCTTAAAAATTCACCAAGATATGACAATTCAAATATCTCATAAAAAAGACCTGCCCGAAACGCTCCATACAAAGTGCTACGAAAGTATGACGTCAGTCTTTCGTAGTTTGTACGCATCGGGAGACAACTTTGTTCGACAGGTATATTAAATATTGCGTTTATGAAAGTGGTTTTTATAACAAAAGTTGCTTTTAATTGCATAAGCTATCGAATTGTATACAAATATTAAGAAATTTAATTGAAAAAAAAATCGACTTGAATATCCAACTTTGAAGGCGCATAACAAAAAAAATATAAATGCTATCAAGCTGAAATTTTGGGAACATTTATTTTTTACCGTGATTTCTTTATTTTATTAACAAAATTCGCTAATCTTTGACCTTGTCATCATGCAAATTGGACATTATCTAATACTCATTATTGACTTGCTGTCTTTTCTATTTTTTTAATTTTAATATATTTTAATTGTTTCGGCAGCTGATTTTAGCATTTAATAGCAATGTTATTTTTAATTAATTTTATATTCTATTAACATTATCTTAGATACTAATCCTATTACCTATACTTGGTTTTTGTTAATTTTATTGATTGCATTTAAGTAATTTACAATTGAATTATTAATGTTTATTTCATAAATTCTATGCACCCACCACAATTCTTATAAATTTCTTTTTTCAAAAGATTTTTTTTAAATTTGTGGTTACTAAAACCAAAAATATATGTTAGTGTAAACACCGTTATCCTTGAAACCAATCCGGCAATTTTTATGGGTATGAAGATGCATTTTTAGGATTCCGTAGCCAAATGGCAAAAAACGGAACCCTTATAGATACGTCATGTGTGTCTGTCTGTCCGTCCGTATGTCACAGCCACTTTTCTCCGAAACTATAAGAGCTATACTGTTGAAACTTGGTAAGTAGATGTAATCTGTGAACCGCATTAAGATTTTGATACAAAAATGGAAAAAATATTAAAAATTTTAGGGGTCCCCATAGGTACAACTAAAACAAAAAAAATTTTTTTTCATCTAACCTATGCGTGTGGGGTATCTATGAATAGGTCTTCAAAAATCATATTGAGTTTTCTAACATCACTTTTTTCTAACCTGGATAGTTTGTGAGAGAGACTCTTCCAAAGTGGTAAAATGTGTGTGTGTCCCCCCCCCCCTAACTTCTAAAGAAGGGGCATGATAAATGTAAAAAATATATATGATGTACATTACTATAAAAACTACCAACAAAAATTGGTTTGAACGAGATCTAGCAAGAAGTTTTTTTCCAACCAACTCGCACTTGGCCGCTTTTTTTGAGTTCTCAGCATTGTTCTCCTATGAGAACAATGCTGAAAAAGTTGTTCATTTTGACGGGCTCATTTGATGGTTACAATGATAACGGTGTTTACACTAACACATAGTATGTAGACATTAATGAGAGTGAGAAAATTGGTTTGTAATTGTTTTTCTGTGATATCTCAGTGCCAGTCTAGATTTTAAGTGCTTAACTACTAACTCCTATAACAAACACTTTACTTTAGAAGTTTAGATCTTTTAAACATTTTTCTGATAAGTGTCAGATATATTTTGTCCTTAGTTTTATTTCATTTTAATCTTAATGTAAACAAAGTTTAGGCAGCTATAATGCTTCCAGTTTAAAAAGACACGCATTTAATTAGCAGTGAAAAAAGGCACTAATTTGATCAAGTCTCAATTTTGTTTATATGTATTTAGATAAGGATGAAATAAAACAAGGCATTCAAAATAAGTCACCTTTCTTAGTTATTTCTGTTTATAAAATATTGTTTTATCAGAAGAGTGTTAAACGTTTGTAAAATCAATTTATGATAATTTAAAAGTGTAATTATAAAAAATATCTCATCTAAAAATACTTTTATAAAACTCAAGTCTAATTTTCAAAGTTAAAAATTCCGTCTATGAGTAAAATATTTTTTTTAATTGGTATTTTTTTTATAATTATACTTGCTGCATATTATTTCTAAAGTTACTTTTATATTTTATCTCATTTTTGACCAAAAATTTGTTTAGATTAGTTGTACGAATAAATTTACTCAAATTATATTTTAATTCTAATGTAAAACATGATTCGTCTTATTATATTCAATTTGTAAGATATTAAATTCAAATTTTTTAAATGTTGGTTACACTCAATCTTAAATTTTAAACAACTTACTGATTAAAATATTTATGCAATGAATACTCTATACTAGGGATGGTGAACCAATGGCACGCGTGCCACCAGTAGCACTTGACATAAAATTTGGAGCAGGATACTGGTCACAAAACTAGTATCGAAATCATTATTACTATACCAACAATGAAGGTTATATTGTGTAGATCCACCTCTGCATAGTGATCACCAAATTAGTCAAAATTTTAAATATTCACCACAAAAAAAAAATGAATGGCATATTTATGACTTCTTCAGAAAAGGGGACGTTTATACGAAAAGGTTCGCCATCCCTGCTCTATACAATGCTTATTTTAATACCTACATTGGAATAATCTCTTGAAAGACAAAAAGAAAACATTGTAAAGCTTATTCCTTAACTATTTTATTAGTAAGGTACTATCAGAGTAATTAATTCATTGACAGATGGCGGATCTACGTAATTCGGTCGCGTTATGTCAAACCCGAGTCCCGACTTATCATATTTTAAGTGACATCTCGACCAAATGTAAGTTAGGACTAGGTCTGCCATCTGCATAAGAATCAATTCCCTCCATTGTACCATCTTTTTTACTTTCTTTAATTGTCTTTTGATATAGGTAACTAATAAAACATATCCTGGCAGTCGGGTAAAAAAGAGTGTAATCGCCATAAAGTTTATTTTGGTATGATTCTTTTAAGATATCGGGTGTTCTGTAGGGCGTTTTGTTATTATTAAAAATGTCCTTGTAATAAAATTTAAAATTTTAATATTCACTGTGCATGATAAACATATCCGAGTGTATTGCATTTACTTAAGTTTGCATTTAATTTTGTAAGACATGGTGTCGATATGACTGATAAAATAGACAATTTTGTAAACACTATAAATGGTCTTTTATTTTCCAAGTTAGTTATCTTTAATATGTAATTTTCAAGTTTGGTTAGGACAATACAAGCTGATCACCTGATTGTCCGACAAGTAAGACGATCCATATTCCATGCGTCGGATGGGCATGTAAAAGGTCGATCCTGCGCCTCTCGTCAGTCGTGTCGGTCGTCCGTCCCACTGGGTTATGAGAGTAGAGAAATAGAAAGTGCTCTTGTGCGCTGCGCACATACTTGAGCACTATAAAATTACTCCTGCGTAACTGGCCTGGATTTCAATGAAACAGTCCACCGTCATCGAAACCAGTGTGGCCTGAATTATATTATAGTAGAATAGTACATAACAGCAGTCCCTTTCCATTAGGCGATTCATAATGCTCGTTTCGATTTAAATAGGTGCATACAGACTATCATTAAAGATTCTCACGCCAAATCTTAAAGGATTGGCCATTTCGAAAAAAAGGCGTATAATATTTCCCATGCTCGTATTGATACGTTCGATGAGTATCTGTTTACAAAAGAGTCCCGCTCAAGGTGTGGGGCACAAAGGCCCCCGACTGTGAAGCGACTTGAGGCGCCCTTCCCACAAGACGGGTCAGTTGTGACCTCATGCGAAAAATTGGCAAATTGCAATTTTGGAATCGTAGGACGAGACCATAGACAAAAAATTGAGGTTATAAAAAAGTCACTGTTTAAAAATGAACTAGAGATCGCCCAATGGTCGAAATTCGACCTTAGTTCCGACGACATTAGGAGTACTGCCGTACCTATATTTTGTAAAAAATATTGACTACTTATCTTTTTTTTTCAACTCTTGTCTCTGGGACTTAGCTGATCTCAGACTGGCCGTGTAAGCATTGTCTAAAAGTCTCTTAGATTCAATAAAAAAAACTATACTTAATCCATTTTCAATTTGTCAACTTGTTGTCAACAGACTTCAACCATAAATAAAAGTGTATAATTCGTATGTATAGGCTTGTCACTCAAAAATCTGTCATTTCTCATGTGTGTGTGTTGTAGTGTGTGTAATGTTTTATTTGTTAAAAAAATGTATGATAAAAGCATAATTTCAAAATAATATTAGTTCGATGCACTCCTTCACCATATAAACTATAACTGTGCAAAATTTCATGCACCTACGTTTCCCCATTTTTCGTAAAAAGGGTTACAAAGTTTTTCGCTTGCGTATTAATACATAGATTTGAAATCTGAAATTAATTTTTACTTTTACTAGGTATAACTTAATGGATAAACCTTAGTTTTAGTTTCTACTCAATTAAAATAGCATATTATTCTTAATATCAATCAAATAAGGAGTAACTAAATAAGTGCTAATATGGGACTATAGCAAACAAACCCAGGACGAAATACCGATACACTACCGACACATTCCAAACTGCACTCACTTCCCTTCAGTTAAAATTCATTTTCTAACAACCAACATGAAATACCCCAATACACTACGTCCTAACGTTCTAAACTCTACCTTAAATTCAACTCGTTAGGGTTTAATTTACCTCACTAGCGGTATATAGTATGACACCTGTCAGAAGCCGTGGGAACGTGGGGTCCCGGAGGAAGAGGCGATTGTCGTAATGAGTCCGTCACGGGAGCAATACTGTTTGTTTAGGAGTAATGTTACTTCATTGAATATGGATCCATAATCATCATAATAATTATCATCATACATAGTATTTTTTATTTTTAAGTTATTGTATAGCTTCCATCGCGGGCTTTGTGCGCGGCGATCAAACCAAGAAATTCCGTAGGTAACGGAAAAATAAAATAAAAATCGGCCAAGTGCGAGTTGGACTCGAGCACGAAGGGTTCCGTAGAACCGTACCGACGACCGAACTGTACATTGCGCCTATTTCGAGGAAAGTCTTGTGACTTTCCTCGAAATAGGCGCAAATCGCAATAGCTGATAGCATTATCCATGTCCATACTAATATTATGAATGCGAGAGTGTCTGTCGGTGTCTGTCTGTTACCTCTTCACGCCCAAACCGCTGAACCGATTTGGCTGAAATTTGGTATGAAGATACTTTGAATCCCAGAGAAGGACATGGGATACTTTTTATCCCGGAAAAATGTACGGTTACCGCGCGAGAAACGAATGTTGGCGCCACGGAGTTGCGGGCGTCATCTAGTGCTAAAAACATCTTATTGTCGTCTTAAAACCACAGTCCACAGTTAATAACTGATCTAATATTTATACTTTCAAACCCATTCTCTTTCACAGACTTCATAAACACACTTTATTGTCCATCCATCAAACGATAAACACTTATCTAACACGGAACAGCATTTTTTTGTTCGATCCGACCAGGAAATGCCCCCGGATGTGTTTGGAGTGAGAATGGTTATGGTTTTTCATTCACCTGTATCCATGGGAATCTGGGATACACAAAAACTTACGGATTACTTTTTATGAATCCTTTGTTGCTTTTTTGATGTCGAGATGTGGGAGAATTATTTACCTACTTTTGGTGAAAAAACATAAAAAGGTTTAGTTCTCATAAGATTCTCAAGGATTGAATTAGTAGGTAGTCTTTGTCACCTGCTTAGCTGTTGGTTTAGACTTTAGAGTCTTTAAATGATTACCTTATATAAACTTTCGCCTTTGAAAGTCTAGGGGCTAGGGCTTAACAGCTATAAAAGTATCTTGTAAGATAAAAATTGCCCAGTTTTCTACGACGCCCCTCAGATTATAAAAGTTCTAATTACTAGCCGATAGGCTAAAATAGGTAGCTAAAGGTAATAATAATTTGTAGGTACTCGTAATTCATTCAGTTACTAACTTACTACAGCATAATTTTTGAAGTGTAATTACCTAAAAAGTCCCTAATTTTAAACTCGAAACCAAACAAATTACACAGGAGTATTTTTAGGTCCATTGTACTATAAGAGAAGTTGATTTCTAAGCAGATGGCGGACCTAATAAATTTGGTCGCGTTAAGTCCGACTCATTCGACCGATCTATTGACATAATAAAGGTCTTTGGACCGATCACAGCTAACATTGAATTGACATAAGCCGACCAAACGACGTAGTAGGTCTATCAACTGCCTAGGAATCAATTTTCTCGGGTATACACTGGTGGCGACTTACTCGCTGTCTTTTGATGACCCTCTGTATCAAGTAGGGTGAAGTCGCGTATTTTTTGTTAGAAGTTCAAGCGGAAGGAAGGGCGGGTCCGGTTCTCACGAGTCACGACTGCCAGAATCCGGATTATACCGAGATATATTGTTAGACTGCAGGAGACACGTTCTGGGCAGGAGGCGTTAGTACTTGAGAGTGGAATTCACCAGAATTCAGAGTTAATGATTACTTAATTTTAATTTAATGAACATTTTGACATACTTAATCCGATCTGGGCGCTAATCTCAGGAATCTACTGGTCCGATTCAGTGGTATTTCAGTGTTAGATAGCCCATTTCTCGAGGAAGGCTATAGGCTATATTTTATCACGCTAAGACCAATAGCAGCGAAGAAATAGAGGAAAATGTGGAAAAAACGGGGGGAAATTATTTGAAAGGGCTTATTTGAACACGCTAATCTTAGCAACTATACTGGTCCGAATTGAAAAATTCTTTCAGTGTTAGATATCCCATTTACCGAGCCCCGAGCAAGGCTATGGGCTGTATTTTATCACGCTAAGACTAATAGGAGCGGAGAAATAGAGGAAAATTAAAAAAAAAAACGGGGGAAATTATTTGAAAGGGATAATCTCACGAACTACTGGAGCAATTTTTCTGTTATTTTATATTTGGCACAGATAAGAAGTAGACCACGTGAAGGATTATAGGGTATTTTTGTGGACTAATTTGTCTGTAAAATATCTAATATACGCGGACGAAGCTGCGCGGAACGTCTAGTTGAGATATAATAATATGTGCCACATATTGCAAAATTATCTGAGGTTTTAAGACTCATCACTCACTATTCACTAATCTATTCAAAAGCGTTCGGTTTTACCATTCTAGAGTTAACTCCACAAAAAATGCCCAAAACTGACCAAATTACGACAAGCCGTTAGCACCGGCTTTTCCCATACCTTAGGTCACCTAATTAAATTAGCATACTCATTACGGCCCTCAATTATCCCGTTAAAATTCCCACGTTCTATGCCATCATGCAATATTGTCACCATTGGATGCCCTCAGATACCAACTTGGGACCTACCACTAAACAGCACCTGCCAAACAATTTTGACATTTATTGTGTACGGCATAAGGCGCCAGTATCGTATTACTAACTGCTCAAACGCCATGCATCATTACATGCACGGTTATAGTTTTAAAATATTCACAATTTTATTACACAATTTTCAGTCTAAACACCTTTGCTATAGGGTTCGTAATAGCTATGAAACAGTAATTTTGCGAATGACCATCTGTGTTTTAATGGTGTTTATTACAATGAAATAAAGTTTAAAATCGTTGTGTTTCTAAGTGAAAACTTTATTAGCTAGGGAAGGTCGTGGGAAAATGGTAAAATTGAATATTAATATTACGTCCGTCGGTATGTGAGGGTTGGAAAGGTTAGGTACACACCTGGACATCGGCTAGGCCCCTAGGGTAAGGGATAGGGTCATCATCACGATATTAATGTTTTGTTAAAACAAATACCGATATATGTATTTTATCCCCCACTGCGTTGGAGACTAAATTGTTTTTTTTATGGGAAAATCAATATAAAATATTTTTAATTCGTGAGCTGATCTAACAGATAAAATACATATTATTATATTAAAACACTCATCTACAATAAAAAGAATAGTAATACAATATGTGTAGTTAATTATTAACACGTAGGCTCCTATTTTCCTAAAAAAGTATTTCATCAAAATAGTATCCAATATCCTATATTATAATTTAATGTGCATAACTTTCACAAAAAATCTTCATTCGCAGAATTACAACTTTTCGACTACGATTTGTAACACTTTCAATCTTAAAAAAAATTATTCAAAAATTCAAAAATCGAAAACCGCAAGCCTAATTTCTAGTGCGCGACAAATACCCTTGCACCTTTCTACATTCCCACACATCGTGAGAACACAACACCCGTACCTTTACACCCTTATAAAAAAACTCACCTTTTACCTTACCGAGTTTGTCACCTCGCGAAACTTAGTAAAGGCGGAATTGTGTTTTATTAATGTGTATATAGAGGTGATTATCGTAAAACAATGAAAGGGGTTTCCATTGAAGTAGCTTCACTCGAATTTTATTTTCTGTTTTGTTTTATTTAGTTACGTTAGTTTTAAGTGGCCTACATCCTTGTGATTTCATCTTTGTATTATCCTATTTTTATTTTTGTTACAGTTATAACAATTATAGATACATTAAAAAAGCATTTAAAAATTTTACAACTTAGGTACTTAGGTGGCCTAGCAAATGCCTAGGTGTCAACTATCAATTAAAGTTTTCACTTTTAATTATTATTGAAAATCACAAGTCTGTATTTTCTAATTTATGCAAATACTTAGACTATGCTTTACTTTAGAAGGGTGAAATACCTACAGCATAAAAAAACTTAAACCTTTTTTAATACTTTATCAAAAAAAAAATCTTGTTAGTACTTACATAAGAAAATATTTATAATTATATCAATTAATAAAAAACATGCATTCATGAATAGCAAAATATATATTGCAACAAATAAAATCGAACCCCGAACCAATAAAATCGCCAACCACTATCCCATCGGCGCCATTCATAACAGGTCCTGTGCGAGCGAGAGGGAACGAAAACAAAACATTCCGATACATTTCCCAGCGCTTCACCCCATTAGTTAGAAAGAGACGGCAGGATTCTCGCGTTCAACTTTCGAACAGGATGAAGGAACATAGCGGACGAATTTAAATTTAATTGTACGGGGACTCACGTGAGTTCCCATTACGTTGTGAGCCGTGGTCCAGGATTGTTGTGTTGTGAGAATGCCGTGCAGCGAAGACGATGACAGCCAGACTGGTTTCCTCTCGGAACCCACACAGGGGATGTCCAAGGCGGAGTTGCGTAAGGTGAGTATTTTCAATATGTTCGCAATTCAAATTGTGAGTGGACAACTGCACAGTGTTTTTTTAAGTTTTTTTTTAGTAAAGTGTAGGCCAAAGAAATTCAAGGATTAAGTCAGTAATCAGTGTGACCGAAAAAAACCTTATGCAATAAAAATTTATAAATATAGTCCGTCAAGAAAGTGAACAAATTAAAAAGTGGCAACATCGTAGTGTCATCCCTTTTTTCGAATGATTAATTGAAAGGGATGAGACTACGATGTTGCCACTTTTTAATTTCTTCACTTTCTTGACAGACTGTTTGTTGTGAATTGTGATGCAAATAAGTGACAAGAGAGAAAAAATTGTCAGTAGGTAGTGAGTACTGAGTAGGGTGGCCAAAATAACGCAATGGTTTATATCTAAGGCATAATACGTGTTAAAATTACAGACATGTACAGATTAGGTACCTACTATGGTTTCTAGTTGAAACTTGAAACTAGAAACACGAAAAAAAAAATTTTTTTTTTTTGATTACACAGGTCATAGATAGAGGTTGTGCCTACTCGTACTTTATAAAACTTGAAGTCCAAAAGACTAAAAAGTAAAAACCGACCTTCTCATGGATTGGACTAAGGATAGAATTAAAACGCTTACTCTATCTTATATAAAATATATAATAATAATAATATTGTTAATCTTACAGACAAACAAACCAATAATGGAGAAGAAAAGACGAGCAAGAATCAACAACTGCTTGAACGAGTTGAAAGATCTGCTGATGGATGCGATGGACAAAGACGTAAGTTGATATTTACCCTCTTTCTATAAAGCTTTATACTTACGTCATATAAAAAATTCAGTAGGTACTGAACCTTAAAAATTAAGGGCTCCACACTAAATGTATTAATATTATGTAATTTTTATTATGAATTTTGTCACAGATATTTGCGATGCGATGCGAATTCGCAGTTATGTGTGGGAGCCCTTACTAGAAAAGCTAAGCTTTCCTACAGCAAGGCATTGATCATTCTATTCTCCTTTCCAGCCAGCTCGTCACTCCAAGCTGGAGAAGGCGGACATCCTGGAGCTGACGGTGAAACATCTCCAGACGTTGCAGAGGCAGCAGCTCGCAGCCGCGATCGCTGCCGATCCAGCGGTGCTGCAACGATTCAAGTCAGGCTTCGGAGACTGCGCCGTGGAGGTCAAGAAGTATCTATCCAGGCTAGCCACCGTACCCACCGGTATAAGATACCGACTGGGCAACCATTTAAACACCTGTATATCTGGCATCGATAGACTGCAGCCTTCGGATTACCAGCCCCTAGTTCCGGATCCGTTGAGGCTGGATGGTGAGAGACCGAGCGCCTTCCACTACGTCAGAGCTACGAAGCTAAGAAGCCCACCCATCAGTCCCCTATCATGTGACTCTGCCTGCGATTCCTCCACCGAGTTGGAAACTCCCCCGAGAGTAATACCAAAGTACCCCTTCCCGACACCGCCTAGTCACTCCGCGTCCGACCAGGACAGTCCAGAACAGAAGCCAACAGTCTCTTCAACGACGATATCCCCGGAAAACCTAAAGCAGGAGGCTCTAAGAAATAAGAAAATAATGGAGCCGCTCTCAATAGTTATTGACGTGGAGAACTATAAAATAGGAATCGACGGGTCGCCAAAGAGAGCAGTAGACTACTCGATACGGAACAAGTTGAAACGCCACGCGGAGTCAATTGGTCCTATGCCGAAACTGATCAGGCTAGACCAGGAAATCGTCACGCCAGAGAAGAGCATATCGGATAGATTATCAGATAGTGTAGGACTGGATCTCCAAGTTCGACCGCCGACGTTCCATCGTGTACCAGAATTACCAGAGAGGAAGATTGAAGGTAGCCCAGAAAGACTTAGCGATAGAAGACCAAACGTGCCCAGAACTGTGATAAGTCACACTGCTGAATCTTTGTCCCAGTCTAACAAAGCGCAAAATGTGGATAAGGATAGCAAGGAAGCTGAAAGTTCGAAGGCAGACCAGGGTCCGTCGAATATGTGGCGACCTTGGTGATTTTGCCAAATAGATATTTACTATCAGAGAAATAGATTCATAGGCAGATGGTAGACCTACGCGATTTGTTCGCATTATGTCAAACCTAGCTGACAGCAGAGACCAGACATCTGACAGATCACAAATTAGTAAGAAATAATTGGATGGACCCACGTTAAGTGGTCGGGCTATGTCGAGACATAACCCGACCACTTAACGTGGGTCCATCCAATTATTTCTCTAATAGTACTACAACTAAGTGTAAGGCAGTTATAGGCATCATTGCTCCAATGATATGTCACACTGATGAATTTGATGAAACGATTAACAATCCGACATGAAGTGAGAGGGTCAATATATTGCTATCACTTTCTTTTATATCAATGAATTAATGTTGATTATATTTTCAACTAAGAGTTTCACTTGGCTGAACAATTCATGAACTATTAGTAACTAAGCAAGGACTGGGTTGCACCAGAGGCGTGGGTAAAGTTAAAGTTATAGTTAAGGTAAATTTAACTTTAACTTTACCCTTAACTTTACCCGGAGAAATTGACAGATGACAGCTGATCCAACAAGGTTATACATGCGCGTGGGCGGGGGCGCTGCTGGTAAAGGAGAACTGTCAAAAATTGCGGTTTTTGTATGATGACAGCGTTAGTTACTTTTTTCGCCACATGCATTTAAAACCTTGTCGAGCTCTATGGTTATAGTTAAATATGGCGTCTTGATGGCGTCCATTTTAAACTTTACTCAAAGATTTGACATTTTGCACTGTAGTTAAAGTTAAAGTTACAGTTAAAGTTAGTTGGTGCAATCCAGTCAGAAAAATATTTACACTGTACACAGCTAGTACCTAAGCTATTAATACTTTCTGTCTAGTGCCTTTTTGTAAGTCTGTCCAGTGCCTTTTGATATATTATCAGATGTGTAAATATTTTCAATAAGGGGGCAAGTTTTACAAAGCTTATAAGTCTTCCTTAACATAATAATATATTTCGAAGACAAAAAGGTTTGTTGGAGCAATTTAAAGACGTAATCACGTTAAAAACGTATGTACATACGTCCTAAACTAACCTTTAAAATATTACCTATTTAAACCGTTTTGATGTCCTTGTCTAAAAAAGTTGGCGTGACAGAGATGCACAATTTCAGAATTATTTGTATATTTTTAAGATTATTGCGTTTTTTTGTATTAGTATACAAGATGTAAGCTTTAACTATTTTTATACTACCGTAAGTATTGTTAAGATAAAACAAAATTGTTTTGTACAATGTACATTTACAATTTATTATAGGCATAAGTATTTACCGTTGGTATACTTATTGTTGTTTTTATTGAATTATTTTGAATTAAAATTATTTTACATTAAATTTAAGTTTTTATATGCGTTGTCTTTTATTTTTACTTCTTTTTTAATAAAATTGAGGACTGTTTAAATAAAAAAGAGGATTCACAAAAACATTTATTCATCACTGTATACAAAAAAACCTAAAAAAATAATCTAGCAGACACACTTTTACAGTTTCAAATAAATAGCTTATAAAAATCCAATTTCGAATAGACTAGTACAATGTACGGAATACAGTCTCTTTGGTTTGGTCGTGATTTATAAATTAAAATTATTTTTCATATTATTATTAAAAAGTACTTACCATCTATGAGTAAAATAGTGAACATTATTTATGACGCTCTTGCGCAACAAGCTCTAAGGTCACACACATATCACACACATCCACTCAGAAAGGGATCGGAACCGTATCGCCTCGAGCCCTTCCATATTGCATGTATGAAACTCCCTCCTGCAACGCACACTAAGCGGAACCGTAACGTAATCGCCTCGCCTCGGAAGGGGACAGCGGTCGGCGAGCCGTAAGCGAGGCGTCGCCTAGCCGTAGCCGAGTTGGCGTACAGGCGCTACTGATACGCTTTGGTAATACGTGCATAGTGCATACGTTAGTTTGACGCCTGGTTGACGGCGAGGCGAATGGCGATACGGTGACGATCCCTTTCCGAGTTGATATGTGTGCGTTTCGGTAGCGTACCGTTGGAGCGCGCGCGTATCTATATAGCAAAAATGCTATAGTTGTAAGCCGTGCGGTAGCGCGTGTTTCTCTATCTGTCTCTCTCTCTCTCTCTCTTTTTTTTAGAGTACCTATACAGGTTTCTTGTACATAAGAAATAACAAACTGGAACTTCATTCCATCCAAAGACATAGATTAAGATAGATACCGCATGTCTCTCCATTCGTTTGAAAACGAGCGTGCCACTTTTTCCTACCTACTGTGACGTACCGATGATAAGAAACGTGTACAATGTACTTTATCTAGGCCAACGTTTCTATTCGAATCTCTACAGCTCTATACGGCACAATTAGGCATTTTTTCAATCCGATTGACATCCAATTCTGATAGCAGACTAAAGAACAAACTTTCGAAAGACGAGCATTGCTCGTCGTTTTGGAACCCAATATGGCACGCGAAGTACATACACATGCAGTATCTATCTTGATCTATGTCTGTGGTTCCATCCGTGTGTCTCTTGACACCTGTCAAGTTTTTGTATTGCATTTCGATGCTGCCAAGTAATTTACCTTCTAGCCTCTCTCTACTTGGACTTAAGGAAATCCTTCCTCTGCTGCGCCAACTTCTGTTCAAGCAGCGTGATCTTCTCCTGCTGCTTGGCTGTCTCCCGCGTCAGCGCCTGGATGGCCGAGTCCTTGCGTGCGACCGCCACTTTCACTCTGGAAGGGAAACCAATTATTTAAGATTTTTTATTTCAAAGTACGCGACGATATACAGGGTGTAACAAAACAAAGTGATAACACTTCAGGGTGTGTACGTGCCTTTTTTGCAGAGTTTACTATGATGTTCATACTCTAAAGAAGCGGTTCTCAATTTTTTGGTGGGGGAACCTTTTTAAGAAAAAGTGATATTTTAGACGGACCCCAAAAAAAAAAATATTTTATCTTTAAACTAAATGACGCCCGTAACTCATATTATTTTGATATTGCATGAACAAAATCTTACTGATTTCTTTTTGCCTAAGCTATCTCAATAACAGATTTTTAGATTTTTCTCATATACAGCAAAATACCTTATCCTCTCATCTGTCAAGCGCCTAAAATGGGCGCCAAAAAATATAAGCCATCAGCTTATATTGTTTCTCTCCTTGTTACTGTATGTTCAACTGATTTAAACATCTAGCACTAACTTGGCATACAGCTGGTGCATCTGTTCCTCGTGGGTCCTCCTCATATCTTCCATCTCTGTGTCCCGCGCGGCCATCTTCTGCCGCCACGCCTCCTCGCAGCTCGCACGGACCTCCGCCAGTTGAGACTCTAGCTGACTGTTTTTCTGTATAAATAAAAGATAATAACTTCCACACCGGTTTCGGTGACGGTGACCAGTTTCATTGAGAGCAGGCCAGTTACGCAGGAGTAATTTTATAGTGCCCAAGTGTGTGCGCATTGTACAAAAGCACTCTCTATTCCTTTACTCTCATAACCCAGTGGGACGGACGACTGACACGACTGGCGAGAGACCAGGCGCAGACCGAATTTTTACATGGCCATCCGACGCATGGATCATCTTACTTGTCAGACAATCAGGTGATCAGCCTGCATTGTCCTAACCCAACTTGGAAATAACATGTTTCCAACTCGGGAATCGAACCCACGACCTCCGAGTCAAGAGCCGCGCTCTAAACCACTGGACCACGGAGATGTGCAAATAAGAGATGATAAAAAACAATTTAAAACTCACTCACAGCCTTTCATGTAATAGATAAAACCAAATTTTCCATAGACTACTACTTACGAACAGTCTCATGTCAGTTCCTCCCAAACGTTTTCCGATTTCAAAATATTTGAAACGCTTACCTCAGTCAGAATTCTGTTCCTAGTCTCCAGTTGGCCTATATTTAGCTCCAACTCTGCACCTGTGAATATTTGTC